>NC_090440.1:1635817767-1636124405 GCF_031143425.1 Pleurodeles waltl | reverse complement strand
GGGTGTTTATTTAATTTAAGTGCTAAGAGGTGGAGGGGTGTGTGCAATGGGCTGGGGTGATGGTGGAGGAATGTCCAGATAGAGTCCAGTCTCTTTGTATCACAGGTGCATTGTCCAAGGGGGTATAGGAAGGGGAGCAATGGCAGTTCAAGGTGGACAGGGTGACATAGTGGGACACAAGGGTGACATTCAGGTGAGTCTTATTTCCTGGCGGGGTTCTTGGCAATGTTCTCTGGCTTCTGCCTGGATCGCAGGAACCATTTGTGGGGTGGTTCTCCTTCTGCAGGGGGTGGGGTACTGGTGGCCTGTTGGTCCAGTGGCAGGGCCTCCTGTCCACTAGCGCTGGCGGAGGTGGAGGGCTAGTGTCAGGGGCCCGTTGGTGAGCCACTGCCTCGCTCATGGTGTTGGCCATGTCAGCTAGCACCCCTGCAATGGTGACCAGGATGGTGTAGATGTGTTTGAGGTCCTCGCTGATCCCCAGGTACTGTCCCTCCTGCAACTTGGCCAGTATCTGGCCCTATGTCTCCTGGGAATGGTGGTATGCTCCCAGGATCCCTGCAAGTGCCTTGTGGAGAGTGGGTTCCCTGGGCCTGTCCTTCCCCTGTCACACAGCAGTCCTCCCAGCTTTCCTGTTGTCCTGTGCCTCTGTCCCCTGAACCGTGTAACCACTGCCACTGACCCCAGGTCCCTGATCATGCTGTGTTTGTGGGGTTGACTGGGGGCCCAGTAGTGGTGGACACACTGCTGATTGACGTGGCCTGGGGACAGTGGTATGGGCCCGCTGGGTGTGTGCTGTGCTGGTGTTTCCTGAAGGCGGAGGCTCTTTAGTGGTATGGAACTGTAGCAGGGTAACAGACTGTCCAGAGGTTCCCGATGGGCCAGGTTGGTCATCGTGATCCAGGCGTGCAGAGCTGCTGTCATCACTGTGGGCCTCTTCTGGGGGCGAACTGGATATTGGTGGCACCTCCTCTCCAGTGACGTTGAGTGGGGTTCCTGTGGGGATGTTAAATGCAGTGTTATTGTATCTGCCTGTGCCATCTTGTGCATGGGTGTGTTTCCCTGTATGGTTGTGATTGCCCTGTCAGCTTTGCCTTGTGTGAGTGGTGATTTTGTGGGCTAGGTGATTCTCTCTAATGTGCATGCTTTAGTGATGGGTCTCCATACAGGTCTGTGATGGGTGTCCATGCATTGGTGTGGCATGCAGGGCTTGGTTTTGGGATGGGTGGGTTGTGATAGTGGGGTATATGTGAGGTGATGGAGTGATGGGGGTGAGGGTAGGGATAGGAGTCTGTGATGGCATGCAGGTAGGGTGGGGGATATAACAGTAAAGATTTGACTTACCAGAGTCCAGTCCTCCTGCTACTCCTGCGAGGCCCTCAGGATGCATTATAGCCAAGACTTGCTCCTCCCATGTTGTTAGTTGTGGGGGAGGAGGTAGGGGTCCACCGCCAGTCCTCTGTACAGCTACCTGGTGTCTTACAACCACAGAACGCACCTTCCCCTGTAGGTCGTTCCACCTCTTGCTGATGTCATCCCTTGTTCTGGGGTGCTGTCCCACGGCGTTGACCCTGTCCACGACTCTCCGCCATAGCTCCATCTTCCTAGCAATGGACGTCTGCTGCACCTGTGATCTGAATAGCTTTGGCTTGACCCGGGTGATTTCCTCCACCATGACCCCTAGCTCCTCCTCTGAAAACCTGGGGTGTCTTTGGGGTGCCATGGATGTGGTGTGAGTGGCATGTGTCAGGGAGTGTGGGGTGATGTGTTGGGGTGTGAGCTGTGAGGTGCATGGATGGTGTATGGGTGTTGGTGTTCTGTGGCTGAGATTGAGTGGGTGCTCCTGGCTTGTCTCTCTCTCAGTTAGCAATCTTTTTTTTCGTTGAAAGGGTTGTGGGTAATGTGGGTGTGTGTTTCATAGTGTTCTGAGTGTGTGGGTGTGGTGTGTGTATGTGTGTCAGGTGTGTGTAGTTTGAATTGTCCAATGTGATGAAGTTTTGTTAGTGTATGTATATTTGGAGCGCAGCGGTGTGTACCACCAATGGTTTACTGCCATTGAAAGATCTCTGCGGTGATTCGCGGGTCCTGATACTGTAGGCATATTTCTGTTGGCGTAACGGTGTGGGTTTTGGTACTGCCAGTTTATCACTGACCTTTGGTCTGGAGGATTTGTGTGGGTGTCGGTATAGTGGCAGATTTCTCTGTGTGGGTCATAATACCCATAACGGTATACCGCCGCGGTCACGGTATGTTGGCGGCTGTCAGCACGGCGGTAGGCGGCATTTACTGGCAATTTTGTAATGAGGTCCTATATTTGGTATATATGGATCTTACCCAGCTTTCGATAGAGTGAATAGATCCAAATTGTGGGGGTTACTGAGGAACCTGGGAATTGATAATTATATAGTTAATTTTTGCAGGTATTACACCAAGATCTATCGGCAAAAGCCAGGTACAACTTGGATGGTAGTCTTACTACTCCAGTAAGTGTAAAAAGAGGAGTGAGACAATGGTATATTTTAGCCCCTTTGCTGTTTACTCTTTATATTAACAACTGGGGCCCCACAATATGTGCTGCAGACAAAGATATCCCCAGAGCAGGTACCTGCCTTATCCCCACACTCTTGTATGCAGATGATGCTGTTTTGATAGCAAGGACGCCAGCAGCCCTCTGGCACCTATTGGATATGTTTATTAATTTTATGGGCGACCTGGATCCGACCATAAATTACTCAAAGTTCCACACAATGATGGTGGCCCAAGGAAAGAAAGTTCAGAATAAATATTATGGTGGTGGTAATGAACTGCCAAGAGTATCCACCTTTCCTTACTTGGGGGTCCTTTTTGAAGATCATGGGTCCTGGGTACCCCAAGGAAAGGCTAAGGATAATACTTTATCAAGACCGGTACGGGCAACTTTAGACTGTGCAAAACATCTGGGGGCAAAGCCAATAGAGGCCCTGGTTAAGGTGTATCAAGCAAAATGCATCCCAGTGGCGACCTAGTGGTGTGATGTTTGGGGTTACAAGGAGATTAGAGATTTACAGACTGAGGAAAACTGCTTTTTGTGCAGACTACTAGCAGTGTCTCAGGGAGTTCCCTTGTATAAATTACATAACTGGCATGAGATATATTGTAGATCTTGGGGCCCCTGTAATGAGATGGATCAGGATGTGGATAATTCCTGACTTACAGCTAAATAAGGCCGTGATTGAGGACTGCTGGCCCTAGAGGGGGCAACAAGCATCCCGTGGCTCAACTGCATTAGGAATACACTGTGTACCTGTGTGCGACCAGAGGTTTTTGATAACCCAAGGTCGATTGTTAAAGAAGATCCAAAGGGCATCAAGAAACTTTTTCTGAATCATAAATTGTTAGAAAGAGAGGCGAGGGAAAGTCTAAAACTGTCAGTATGCTCTTACATGATGTTACAAACCTGCCCCTCAGTAGAGCTTTTGTTGAGGGATGGTTTCTAACTTGCAGCATTCATTTTTATTAATAAGATTCAGATTCAACCTTAGTATCGGATACTGGCAACATCTAAGGAGCATTACAGAATATAGATGAGTCCATGTTCATGTGATAATTTTTCTAATCAGGATAATTTGCATTTCACTCTGTTTCGTGACCACTATTGTATCCCAAATCAATGGTTTATAGTGCCGCTATTGAAAGGAAAACATTCTGTGCAAGCTTGGCCTGCTTTGATATATTTACAAGTGCTTTCAAGCCCTCTGGTATGTTTTGGTGTGGCTAGTTTCCTGGCAGGTGCCTTTAGAATCAGGAAAACACTCCGTTATAATACCACATTTGTAATGTAAAAATGGTTATTGTATACGATGTATGTCTGAGGGAGAGGTTTTATTAGGTTTTTATGTGTTTGGGAATACTTTTTATGGTTTTAATTTTGTTAAACTGATAACAGTGTATTCAGATGTATTTATTATTAATACGTTGTGTTGTTTTTATGGTGCTTTTATGGCTTCAAGTAGCCAAATAAAGTTTGCTTTAACTTGACTTTAATAAGTTGGCAAGGTCAAGCTTCATTACAATGAAAACTCTGTGACGCATCTTCCCGTACCTAGGATTTCCATACAAGGTCCAAGCTACTATCTCTCTTGTAAAGTCTAAACTTGATTATGCCAACTGCCTCTACCGTGGATCACCTCTATCAACAATGAAAAGACTACATCAAATTCAAAACTCTGCTGCCAGACTACTCCTACACATAAAGCCACAAGCCCACATCTCACCTGTCTTAAGGGTTCTTCATTGATTACTGAATGCAAGAAGATCCATCTTCAAGCTGCTTTGTATCACCCATGAAACAATACATGGAAAAGGAAAACTTTTCATCATCAAGAAAATCACAAAATACATACAACAAAGAAACCTCCACTCTAGATTGATGCCCCACCTCAAAACTCCCAATATACAAGACAAAAACAGAGGTGGAACATCTTTCTCTGCTCAAGCAGCCAAACTATGGAATTCATTACCCCCAAACATAACATCCTAAGATAACCATCTTACCCTCAGAAGATTACTCAAGAGTTGGTTCTTCCGTACATGACCACCATATTCAAAATACAAATGTGCTGCAGTAGTATGCACAAGACACCAATGGTGCATATCAGTGTGTTTGCTTACATGTATTATTTGATTATATGTACGTATTCAGATGTGGGCATTTCTTTGTGCAAATTCATATATTGCATATGAATAAAAAGCTATACTTTCTTATATGTACGCTTAACAAATGTACAGATGTATACATTACTTATGGTTAAAATATATAGAATCCTTTTATTTATGTTTAACAAGTATATAGGTCATTTTATAAATAACATGTAAGTACTTGAATATATGCTTATAAGTATTTATTATGATCACATAAACCAAAACCAAAACATATAAACATGATTATACTTAAAGTATGTAAATGTTAACTATTCAATGCACTTATTACTTAAAAATATCATAAATAGCAAATAATTAAATAATAAAATAATACGAGCATGTTAATGGAAAAATACACATTAAATAACATGGGTATGCATCTCTATACAACTATTTTTATACTTACTGGAAGAATGTAAAAATCCATAAATACTTTTTTTTTAAAATACATGTTTAAACAATTAAATATAAACATCTACACATACAAATATAACTTTAGCATTATATCCATATTTAAGTAGATCAATACATTAATAAAATATAAGGTGATGACTGTATGCTTATGGATTTATTTCCCTATAATAACACACATCTCACAATGTTTAAACATGATTACAGCAATTGTGTCTCTAAGTGCTTCGCTACTGAAATATTAGGGACAAATATAAATTAAAAAATAAAATACAAATTATAATAAAGAAAACCATTTCACCGCAAAAATGAAAAGCATGAGTTTCATCCATGCATGTGCATATGGGACTTCATCCAGTACAATTTCATAGCTCCTGATTATTTTGCATATGCATATCTTGTTAAAATCTCCATTTATGTATAATTTTTATAAGTGGTTATATATCTACATCTTTATATATTTTCCTCCCACTGCAGAAAAAAACAATAAATGCAATGAAATATAAAATATGGCAAATAATAAATAACATTTTACAGCAAAAATGGAAAGTCTGAATTTGTAAGTATTTATCCACATGGATACATATGGGACTTCATATAGTACAATGTTACATCTCCTGATTATTTTGCATATGTGTGTTATATTAAAATCGCTATATATGCATACCTTTTATGTGTGTTTTGTATCTACAGACAGATATTTTCCTCCCACCGCAGAGAAAAAAAAATATTCTCCCCAATCCTCCCAAACACATACTCTGACATATCCTATCCCTTTTTCAAAATATCCCCTGCTTCCACTCTCTGACTCATCCCAAACCTCTTTTACTACTATGAACTCCCAGCTGGAGATTTACTAATTTGGGTAAAGGCAAGCTTTGCCTGCAAAATACGTAGGTTAAATATTGATTCAGCAGATCTATAGGGACGTGATGTTGAACCATTGGGAGGGAAGTTTGTAGTTAGTCTGGTGAGAATTTACAATCGTTTTAATAGCTTGAATCAGGCCTCTGCCACACTTCTGAACCTGGCTAATTTCTTGGATGGTATGGGTAGAGACAGTTATCTCATTTTAACTGGAGGTTTTAATGTTTCATGCAAGCCGATAGATTTTAACCAAGATAGCAAGGGGCATACAAAAACTGCAGATTCTCCCTTTGAGAATAAATTCAAAGGCTGCCTAGCAAGTTATGTCCCTAACTATAGCCTTTGGCTTAGGTCCTTGTAATGGGTGAACGACCTCAGACCTGGGTGCATCCTTCACCTTTAAAAGACACTCAGTCTAGGATAGACTACATTATGGAAGATCTGGACTTGTGGTCTAAGGGGTATAATGTGAAAGTCGTAGTAAGATCCGACAGTGATCACAGCACCTTGATTATGGAATTAGTTGATAACCCCTTTTTTGACTATTTGTTGTGTTGTACCAGATATTCCTAAAGTTTCTTCTAATAACGAAAGGAGGATAAAATGGCCTAATGTCGAATATGGTAGGGAGTCATTAATAAGTACCTACGAGGAAGTAATCCCGACTCTATTCACTTTTGAGAATACTGAGTCAGATTATTTGTCCATTATGAATAGTTTTACTGATTTACTTATGTCTATTAGGGCCATTTTTGTAGACAATGTTATAATGTCCCAGCTGGGTGGGGAGATGTGCCATGGTAGAATGGAAATTGCAAGATAGAAATCTCAGCCCTAATCTCTTCTGTGGAGTGGGGTAATAGCATAACAATAGCAGAAAGTAGGAGGGGTTACAATAGAACTCAGTTGCACGCTATGAAAATGTGGAAGGAATCTGGGGCCAGATGTAGCAAAATGCAAAATTGCGACTTGCAATTTGCGAGTCCATCCGACTCGCAAATTGCAAGTCGCAATTTGCTATGCAGTACGGTGTCTCAGACACCGACTGCGACTCGCAATGGGGTCGCAATGACCCACCTCATCAATATTCATGAGGTGGGTCGCAATTTGCGGCCCCATTGCGAGTATAGGCACTCGCAAACATGGAGGCCTGCTGTAGTCAGCAGACCTCCGTGTTCGTGACTGCTTTCAATAAAGCAGTTTTTTTTTTTTTAAGTGTAGCCCGTTTTCCTTAAAGGAAAACGAGCTGCACTTAAAAAAAAAACGAAACCTTTAGTTTCTGTATTTTTTCAGGGCAGGGAGTGGTCCCTTGGACCACTCCCTGCCCTGAAAAAATATTTTTGGGTCCATTCACAAAGTGGAAGGGGTCCCATGGGGACCCCTTCCAATTTGCGAGTGGGTTACCATCCACTTGAAGTGGATGGTAACTGCGAGTCCATTTGCGACCGCGTACGCGGTCGCAAATGGAATTGCATCCCACTGCGAGTCGCAAATAGGAAGGGAACACCCCTTCCTATTTGCGAGTCGGAAATGCATTTTGCGAGTCGGAGCCGACTCGCAAAATGCATTTCTGAATAGCAAAGTGGCTTTTGCGCCTCGCAAACGGCGCAAACACTTTGCTACATCTGGCCCTTAGTGTGAACTAGCACGCAAGTCAAAATTGAAAGAGAGCCAGTTATTCTGGTATTTGTTGCCCAAAAGGGTATCACGCATTGTCAAGGAAGAGGGCTTTTTTATACAACCCCATGTATGGGAACAGCACTTCTCCAATTTATACTCTGGGGAAGGGCCAATAAGACTAGGCACCGAGAAGGAAGTACAGTATAAACCTCTAGACTTAGAGGGAGGGGATATTGTTAGTTTTACAGTGGCTGATACTATAACTGCTATTGATAGTATGAAAAGGGATAGAACACCAGGGCAAGATAGAATTCCCGGGGACCTTTATAGTTCAGAGCTGACTATTAGGACCTATATACTCAATGTAGTTTTTAACACCATTGCCCTAAGTGGAGAAATACCAGGCACACGGAAAGGTGCTGAAATAATCCCAATTTTTAAAATAGGGGATAAAAGGGACCCTGCAAATTATAGACCAATCAGCCTGATAGATATTGTGCAGAAAGTATTCTGCAAACTAATTTTGACACACATGCAAACATAGATGGAGGATAGCAGGGTGCTATCCCATTTTCAAGCTGGCTTTAGGGCACATACTAGCACCCTAGATCAGGTGTTTCAATTTTTATTGATTGTCTGGAAGACTGTCGTGATTAGGAAGGGGGGGGGTTGTGTTTGTGGCCCTTGAATGAGCATTTGATTTAGTACCGCAGGACAAATTGTGGGTTGCTCTGGAGAATGCTGAGATGCCCCCAGGCCTGTTGCAGCTTATTGCTTGCCTGCATGATGGTAACTATGCTCAAGTTAGTTGGGGTAAGGGTGGTGAGCTCACCAATAAAATTAATGTTTCTAGAGGGTTTCGCCAAGGTTGTGTCCTAGCTCCAACATTACTTACATCATATTTGAATGGGATAGTTAATATACTTCATGACTGCGGAGGTGACTCCCCCTAAACTAAGGGGACATTCAATACCAGCACTTCTCTTTGTCAGTGATATGCTGTTAATTTTAAAAACACCAATGGGAATGCAGAATATATTAAATAAGTTTGCCAACGTACATGACAATTGTGGTCTGGAGATCCATGGCTCTAAAATTTTAATGACTTTTCGGCCTCATCTATCATTGAAGGGGAAGTTGCAGTTGGGATCGAAGAATCTTGAGCAGGTGAAGGTGTTCGATTATTTAGGGATTAGATTGCCGAGCAAGCTGTCATGTGCTGCCCAGATTCAAAACAGCAAAAGGTCATTGAAACACATAGAAGGGCAATTATTGAAAATGTTAAACCGGTCTGTCTTTCACCCCATTTCCCCAGTTCTTGAAACCTATAGAGGTAAGGGGCTGGGTGCTGCTTCATATGTGGCTGAATTCTGTGGTTTGGAACAGACAAAGGGGTTAGAACTGGTTGAGAATAAGTATATAAGATTTATATTGAATTACCAATAAGTACACCGCTGGTCCCGGTACACTCTGATCGTGGTCTAAGAAGTGTTTCCCATATTGCTGCCATAAAAGCCTTAGGGACAGATGTGTGACCATTTCATATTGCGAGTCTCTAATTGGGATTTTTTGCGACTCACAATAAGAGACTCACAAAATGAAATGTACTGATGTGCCTCAGACAAATGACCTAACTCATCTATATTCATGAGGTAGGTTGCAATTTGCGACCCCATTGGGAATAGCCACACTCACAGGGATTGTGGCATGCTGGGGTCAGCAGACCACCATGTCTGTGACTGCTTTTTAAATAAAGAATCTCTTTTTTAATGCAGCCCGTTTTACTTAAATGAAAAAAAGGATGCATTTAAAAAATAAAAATGAAAAGTTTTCTTTTTCTTTTTTCAGAGTAGGCAGTTGTCCATGGGAACACTGCTTGCTCAGAAAAAAAAAATTTGCTACCATTCACAAAGGGTGAAGGGGTCCCTTGGGGACCCCTTCCCGTTTCCGAATGGGTTACCATGAACTTGAAGTTGGTGGTAACTGCAAATGTTTTGCAACCCCATTCCCGGTCACAAAACATTCTTACTTTCCTGAGCGAGTCACAATTAGGAAGGGAAGCCCATGGCACGCCCCTTCCTAATAGCGAGTCTCAAACACATTTTGCGAGTAGGTAATAAGTTACTAACTCGCAAAATGGGGATGTTAAATGACAAACAGCATTTTACCAATCGCAAACGGCCCGATGGGCCTTAATGCTTTGGGTGAGACTTTGAACAGGCAAGTCCCAGATCCCTGTCAAAGCTGCTGTTGCCGATGTGTAGGCATTAGCCATTGTGCCAGGGCATATCCCCTGGTATAAGAAGATTAAACATTGGCTGTATAAGTTAAATTTAAGGAAAACGTGAGAGGATCCAGAGTCCATGACTAAGGATACAGTTTAACTGTTAAAAGGTGAGATTATGGGACTTCACTCAGGGATCTCTTTTTAATTCTTTGCCACTGGGCACTTTAACTGGACAGTTTTTGGATATTAAATTCACTTTCTTTCTGGAGGCATTCGTGAATCAGATAGAACCAACACCTGCAAGTGCACTTTTCTTACAATTCAGGAAAGGGAATTTGCCTGTGAATTTAAGTAAAAGCAAATGGAAGCAGTCTACTGTATCTTTGAGTTGCCTAGCCTGTAATCTCTGTCCTGAATATGTAGAGCATTTTATTTTTTTTGCCCTGTATATGTGAAGACCACAAGAAGACGGATAGTTTCAGCCTGCCGATTAATGTGTATTTTATGACCTGCGGAAGCTATGAGCATTTTACGATGAGATAATATGGAATGGCTTGTGTTTTCTGTATCAAGGTACCTTCTTTTTGCCTGGCGGATTAGGAACAAACTACTTGTACAGAATTAGTATCATCTGCATTTGGTTATGGTGTAGCTCTGATAATCCTTGTGGATGTCATTTTAGATGTATTTTATGTTGTATTGTTGTTTTTGTACACTGATTGGTAGAAATGTACTTTGTGTTTTTGTATTATTTAAAAAAAATTATTTATGTATTTTTATGAGATGATTATGTATTTTATGTAAATGATCATATAATGAGCAAATAACATCACTACCTACTATGAACTCCCAAATCACTCTTTCCAGAGACTTCCCTCTATCGTTACTTTATCATAGTCATCTAGCAAGAGGTTTTCTGATTCATCCCAAACCTCTTTTACTTCTACGACCTCCTGAATAACCCTTTGTAAACTCTTCCCTCCTCTACCCATCCTTTATCCTATTCATCCAACTAACAGGTTCACATGCTCACCACGCCCACCACTCCCAATAACAACTCATATTTCCTTCTATTAATCCATCACAAATCAACCTTGGGTTCCAGGGTATGATGATATTCACTGAAAAGCGCTTCAATGCTTCATCAGGGGTAATAAGCACTATATAAATACAATTATAAAATTACAGTTCTACTCCAGGACCAAATACAGCAGCTACCGACATCCCCAAACATTACCTTTTTAGAACAATATTGATGCCCTTTAAATGCTGGAGTTTGGGGCATTTCATGTAGGCCAATCAACAAGCATGGAGTGTTTTTTTTTATAAGGACAAGTGTAGAACAGTCGTGGCTCGTGCTGCATGGAAGGGGCGGAGCAGCGCAGGGGGGTGGAGTGGGGCTCCAGTAAGAATAAAAATTATAATGAAAAAAAATAATAATTAAAAAAAACACTTACCTTACTCCTCGCCGCTCCTCTCCTCTGTCGCTGCAGGAAGGCACAGGCTTCCAGCCTGCCCTGCGCCCAATCCTGACCCTGCTCAGAGCAGAGTCAGGCATGGCTGGGAGCGCCCAGCCAGGGTGCACCCAGACAGACTGGGAGCCTGTGCAGGCTCTCTCCAGCCCAGCAACTATGTTACTGGGCTGGAGAGAGCCCTGTGTGCAAGTGTGTTTGGCCGGCCTGAGATAGCCGGCCAAACACACATGTACACTGAGGGGGTGTGCTGAGCACTTCCTCTCACTGCTCGCCACCCCCGTGATCCGCCCCTTTACAAGGAAACGATAATAAACTTTATTTATTATTGTTTCCTTGTAAAGGTTTGCAGCTGCCACTGCTGGCGGGGGCAACGCTCCTCCACCCAAATGGAGGAGCTGCCCCTGGTGTAGAAACATAGGATTCCAGACATTTCTGTGCCATTCTCACAAATTCCAGGGCTTTCTCTCACAGAAATGTGAGGACATTTATTTTTTTACCCAAAGTTTGAAATTTGCATGGGATCGTGGGTAAGAAAATGCAGCATCAGCACAAGCTACACCACTGTGAGCTTCCAGGGCTCTCTAGTTTTCATAAAATCCATGGTTGGTAGGTTTCAGTTGGTACCCACCAACACCAGGTCCAAATAATACAACTATTCAAATCCTAAAATATGTTTTTCTCCCAAAGCAACTTGATGCAGTTTACGTGTTGTATTTTTGGCATTTGCAGTCTAAGGCGATAGACTCACCAACAAGTGGGGTACCATCATGATCCTTAGAACAGCAGCAATGCTGTGGTAAGATATTTGCTGCTGTCTATTGATATCCCTACATTTGTTGGTTCATATTTTAAATCTGCCACAGTAACATTGTTGGCTGTGTGCTGCCGTGTTTTATGAGTTTTTAAGACATTGGGCCAGATGTAGGAAGATTCCAATTTGCGACTTGCAAATTGCGAGTCACAAATTGGAATGTAGGATGGTGTCCCTGACACCATCTGCGACTCGCAAGGGGGTCACAAAGGCCCACCTCATTAATATTCATGAGGTGGGTCACAATTTCCGACCCCCTTGCGAGTGGCAGGATTCACTGGGACGGTGGCCTGCTGCGAACAGCAGACCAACATGTCTGTGACTGCTTTTTAATAAAGCAGTTTTTTTTTTTTTTTCGTAATGTAGCCCGTTTTCCTTAAAGGAAAACGAGATGCATTACAAAAACGAAAAATTTAACGTTTTTGTTTCATTTTTTCAGAGCAGGCAGTGGTCCATAGGACCACTGCCTGCTCTGAATTTTTTTTTTCAGTTTCATTCACAAAGGGGAAGGGGTCCCATTTCAAATGGGTGCAAACTGCGATTGGTTTGCGAACGCGGTCACAAAGCAATCTGGCGTTGCACTGCGACTCGCAATTAGGAATGGGACTCCCCTTCCTAATTGCGACTTGCAAACCCGTTTTGTGATTCGGTAACCAGGTTACCGAATCGCAAAACGGGTTTCGTGCATTGCATAGTGCAGTTTGCACGGCGCAAATAGCGAAAATCGCTGTTTGCGACGTGCAAACTGTTTCCTACATCTGGCCCATTGTTTTTCTAGATCAGCCTTCAAGGCAAATTGTTGGAGAGTGAAACCTGTCACAATGTTTTCTTTATTTTTATTGAGTGTACGATTTTTTTTATTTCAATGGCTAATTTTCCTTGGGAAACCTTGACCAATCTACACAACTGGTCCCTCGTGGAAGTCAGACTTTTTTCTGCTTTATCATAAAGGTATAGTTTCACATCTTTCTATCGGACTTAATGCATATATGGTATTACCTTCCCGTTACCATGACAAACAGTAAATAAAATAGATAAAAGTAAAATCAGTCCGCACAAGAGAGTAGCGTACCTGTATGTTAACCCGTCCAAAGCCCAGAGCGGGAAATCCTAGAGTATCAGGCCGCGCGTAGCGCATGATAACGCTGCCGTGATGAGTGCAACCCCGTCCCCAAGGAGGGTCGCGTATAAAAACGCGCACTCGGAAATAGAGATAGGACTGAGACAAATTGCAATGTTCAACAAGCACTGTGTATGCAGAATGCGGGGCAAGGCTACGGGCGCCATCTTGGAAGTGTAATCTAATGCGTAAAACGAAAATATTAGGATAACGTACATAGATATAGGGAATAACAAAATATAAAAACCCAGGTTAGGGAAAAAAACTTTTCCCCACTAATGGAATGTATATTATGACAGAAAAAACCCAAAGCCCACATAGTAGAGAAAAGGGGGTTAAAGAGTGGGAAAAAGAGGAAAATCATGGAGCAAGCAAAAAATAGTTGCTACAAATATTAAAGAGGGACTATGTGGCAGGTGACAGACCACAGACAGGGAAAACACTTAAGAGCACAGTATTAAATACAACATAATGTGCAATAAAATAGTATGCTTGAATAAGCATTTACAATGAATGGATGGTACTTATTTACTACATAATATGAATGGGATGATAAACATAATACATCATGAAACAAAAAAAGTTCCCATAACAATGCAATGCCTATCCTATCATCGTTTGGTGGATTAGAAACTGTAAGGTGTATATACAAAGATATAATGAGGAAGACATAATAAATATAAGACGCTTCGTAGACACCAAGAAATTTTTACATTTTATGACAGAGAAACAATATATTATGTACATTAACACGGTACTGATCTCCTAAATGGGAGAAGGTAAACAAGTGCTACACATCCATGTAGCATATTATGTAAGAATATGTTCCAAAAAGACATAGTAGTTAGAAAGGAGAAACACCTAGGAAATGCATGAGATTGACATGTATTACTTATTAGAGGAAAACATGCAGGTCCTTGTGGATGTTGAGGCCCCGTTCTACCGCTCTTAGTTTAATAATCCACCTGCTCTCTAGGCGTCTAAGGGCCAAAGTGCGGTTACCTCCTCGTGGTGTTCGGTTTAAGGAGTCAATCCCATGTATGGAAATGTCCAGGAGTTCCTTTTGTCCATGTGCCTCATTGTAATGAATGGCAAATGGATAGTTAATGTTTAATGTTCGAATAGCTCTAAGGTGTTCTTGAATTCTCTCTTTTAATGGTCGGATAGTACTACCAACATAGATCAGTCCACATGTACAGACAATGCAGTACACCACAAAACTTGTGTTACAATTGATGAAATGTTTAAGGTGATGTGTAACAGGGGTGTTGTATTTAAATTTGACTGTCTTGTCTTTGATGTACCCACAGATGTTACAGTGGCCACATCTAAAAGTGCCAGGAGGTGGTTTGGGCAACCAGGTAGCCCTACTTTCAGACGGCATGATTATGTTGTTCAAATACTTACTATTGGTTATTTCTCTGTTGTAAATCATGTGTGCACACGCAATGGGACTTGCATTATTTACAGTCTTCCTTTATCTATTAGGCAATTTTGTTCTTGTATTACCCGTTGCATCTACCTAGTGGTAGTGATATTACTTGTAAATAGTTCCTTTTTGTTCTATTTCAGCCTTGAAAAAGTCCGATAGGACGAAACACGTGTTGGCTGTTTTCTGTTGTGTCATTTATGGACGTTTATACTTACTGAACATTTTCCTTTTCCGTCTTCAAAGGAATAAAATATCTCCAGCAACTTGACTTACATTGACTTATTATTGACTTTGGAGTGCCTTGGTCCTGCTTGTCTTCTCCTGCATTTTGTATCTACAGCACTTAACATAGGTGGTTCCGTTGGTTCCACTTGTGTTCTTGTGTACCTTTAAAACCCGTGGTGGTTGGGTTTTCGGACCAGGATGGCACCATTTGCACTAATTAACAGATGATATAGGTCTTCCTGAGTGTTCTCATATGTGCAACGAGTAGCGTCAACCACCACACTTCTTTTAAGTATAGTTTTACATCTGATTACATCATACATTACAAAAAGGTAAAAATCACAAAAATATGAAATATTGACCACCGTTTAGAAACAAGATAATAGTGTAAAACTATGTTTTTTAAGCAAACACTGCCTTTTTCTGATTACTGGGTAGAAGTTGATCATAGCATAACAAACCTTTTATGGTGCCATTATTTTTTAAAAAAAACACATAGGTGGTCATTATGACCCTGGCGGTATTACGACCGCCAGGGACAAAACGACGGGAGCACCGCCAACAGGCTGGCGGTGCCTCCCGGCGTATTTTGACCGCAGCAGTAACGCCGCGGTCGCACCGCCGGGGCCGGCGGTTTACCGCCACAATGGCCCCGGTGGATGTAATCCGCCAGGGCAGCGCTGCTTGCAGCGCTGCCCTGGGGATTACGACCCCCTTACCGCCAGCCTGTTTCTGGCGGTTTGCACCGCCAGGAAGAGGCTGGCATTAAGGGGTGTCCTGGGGCCCCAGGGGGCCCCTGCACTGCCCATGCCACTGGCATGGGCAGTGCAGGGGCCCCCTAACAGGGCCCCGGCCAGCTTTTCACTGCCTGCATAGCAGACAGTGAAAAGCACGACAGGTGCAACTGCACCCGTCGCACGGCCGCAACACCGCCGGCTCCATTAGGAGCCGGCTCCTATGTTGCGGCCTCATTCCCGCTGGGCCGGCGGGCGCAAACTTGTGACCCCCTTACTCTCTTGCATAGATTTTTTTTCCATTTCTTTTTTAAAAGCACACAAATATTTCCCTAATTGGCTAATTTCTCATGCCCCCCAATTATAACTAAATCTGCACTGATTACTTTACAATATCCAACATGTGTGGAAAGATGGACATCATTTTGGCTTGGCTATCATTTGTAGAATTTTTTTATCAAAGTCTTAAGCTCAAAGAGACACAAATGTCAAAAACCTGATTGACAAAGCCGATGGGTCTGGTCTTTAAAAGCTTTCTATGATTTGTTGTTTTTTTTGTAAAAATATTTCGTAATACACAAAACAATTAAAACTAATCAGAATAAAGGAGCAGCTAAGCAGGCCAGGCAAACCATCCCTTGCATTAAAGAGCATTCCTTTTCAGGTGCCTGTGGGGAAGTGGTCAAGAAAACAGATGACAATCAGAATGCAAGAAAGTCAGTGAATGAAGTGGGCTGACCCATTGCTCCATGGGGTATGTTGGGATGGCTGGAACCAAAATGTGAATGACACTTGAACAGCCAAATGCAGAAGATGGATGACTGAAGGCCCTTGTTTATCTGCAAGTATAAATGTTGATATAGCATTTATTTTATCAGAAAGCATGAGGATGATGAGAATCTACAGCTGTCTCTACATCATACCTAAAAAGGACATAGCTAAAGGGTGCAGTCGCACATTGCTCAGAGGTGTGCCCCAGTCCTTCCCTGTGCATCATGGTAAATGTAGTTCAAGGCAGTCCATAACTTCCAAATTGTTTTGTGGCAGTTTGAGTGTTGAAGCACAGTCTACGCTGTGAGCCACTGACACCGGTCTTTCATTCTTCTGAACTTTTCAGAAGGGGAAAAAGTCTGTTGTACAGAACAGGACCTGCTCCTTAGTGACCGTGGATATGCACCAAACAGCTCACAGATGCAGACTTGTGCCTCCTAAAACTGATGGCCTGCTCTCCCAAGGGGCAGCAGTTTTTATATCAATTGATAAGGGGTTGAGGACAAAATAACCTAGGACAAGGGCTAGAAAACCTTTTGCAGGTGAGACGTTAAAGGCCAAGAAGATTCCCTATAGTGTGTATAACAGCCTTTGTAGGATAAAATGTACATGTAAGTACTGTATCCAGAATGGTCTTTAATAATATAACCACTGAACAAGACAAGAAGTCTGTATGTGCAGTCAATCCTGGATTAAACAGCGTGTGTAGAGTGAGGGTCAAGCCATCTATAGCTAGGTTTCACGTTGATGCCATTACTAGAGAATCGTCCTTATAAGGATGACAGTGGGCATTTGAAATCCATAAATAGCCCCCTAGGGCCAGCAGTTTGTTGCGAGCAGCATTCATACCAAAGGGGAGCAGCTTGTACTGAAGATACTCACCTCTTGTGAAAAACTCGAGGCATGGTTTGAGTGTCCAACCTACAGGTACATGAAGGTATACATACTGATCGCCAAAGTTACAGCCGCAAGTCCCTGTGAAAATGCTAAATGTCTGCCACGCCCCAGACCGCACACATTCATTGTTTCCGCTGGGAACTTTCAGCCCATTCACATGCTTCAGTAATCTGGAAATGGACACAGGGATTCCCTCAAAGGAGTTTATAAAAAGTAGTTTTCACTGATATGTATTTATTTGTTTTAAGGCCCCTTTATTGCCTTTCATCCAGAATGCTAATATGGGAATTCATGCTTGGGGAGTGGAACAATTAGTTGTGGACCAAGGCTTTCCAAAGACCGCACAATGATTGGGATTTTAATAAGTGATGTACGTTATAGGGTCTTTAACCCTAACATTCTGCCATTTACAATAACAAACCATTTTAAGTCACTTTTGAAGTTACATTAAGCCAGACAAACATGTTAACAAACCGTTTGGGACTGTGTCACTGCAACTCCCCAGACAGATGATGTGAGCCCCGTCATGAATCAAGAAATAATTATTGCCCGAGTTTGATAACAAGAAATGGCAAACATTAAAAACAATCTGCATATCTGTATGTGTTCACCTGGCTAGAGCCCAGTAGTCTGCACACCCACATAGATGTTAAAATCATCCACAAAATGTCACAGTCCGTAACTGGCTGCCATTTCATGGATAACCTAAAAAAATGCAACCACTGTGGAGGTGCCTAGATTCTTTGCTGTCTCTGGCCTGCCTGTTTTCAGTATGCAGTTCAGAGACTTTGGGAAGTTCAATCACTTCACCCTTTTGGGCCGTTCTGGCAAAAGCACAAGGGGCATTGTCTAGGCTTATGCCTCACACACTTTCAACATGTTCCAATGCGTCAAGAACATTGGTCCTTGCTGGGACATAGCTTGCATTACATAAGACCCCCTTTTCACTGCAACAGTGTATCATGATGACGACCTTCACCTGGAAACATATGACACTATAGTACCTTAACTTCAGCAGCACAGCCAGACACACACACAGCACTTCAGCAGTGTCAACCAAAATATCAATCAGGAGGACAACCTTAAGCCACTGTTGTGCCTTTTGCATTATGTACTGTTGGCTTCACTAGGACCACATTTTAGATCACAAATTGCACAGTTAATGCTATGACTGTAACATTATCAATAGCTGTGGCTCAGCACACGGCCTACAATTAATTACACCACGATCCTAAAGCAAATCCAGCAGCCTGAAGAAAACCCAGCTGACCAATCTGCCACAGTGAAACCAGGCAGCCGCACACGCACAATAGCAATGACCACATCACAAGGCCACCCAGGTGTACTCCTCCAGAAGCACACGTTTTTGACAAATCCGCCCCCCAAGAGCAGACTATGGATGGAGTGGTGAGCAAGTGCTCGATCTGATTAACACCAATGCACTCACCATCGACCAAATATGCAACCACATCTATGACTAACACTGCTCAGCGCTTAGAAGTGATCTTAATGTGGACTAAAACTATACACAAACACCCAACATAATCAAATAGCGTTATTCTTCTGTGCATGTGACTTATCCAGCGCTCTGTGCTATCAACGCTCAATCAACTACTTCTGATAAATATCAGTGTATAAAAATAAAGAATATTGTGTTTTCGACATAATTGCAATGAAAGACTGGTGTTTACAACACTTGTAGAAAAATTCATGGGCATTATAGTGCAAAAAAGGAAATTCAACTCTACCCTTCCACGCCGAGCTTAACCTAAAATGTCGTGTTCTTGAATAGATTGAAGGTTCACTTTTGTAAACACAGGAGTCAGTTCTAGTTTATCATATACACGTCAAATGAATCCGCTTATTCGGCGTGTGTTTTTCTCCCAGCGCTTGATCAACGGATGGTGAACCTCCGAGGCCCGCTGAGATCCGCGGAACCCCAGCTCATGTATTTGAAAGGCAGATGTTTATTTTGAAAATGCTAATGGCGGCCACCCCAAAGACCGAGTTTCGTGTAGCAAGCAGTCCTTCGAGCCAAGAGTTGTCCACCAGGGCCCCTCTTCCTCTTTCCAGGCCCAAGAAGATGGCTGGCTGTCAGAACTACTTTCGCCGCATCGTAAAACTATAATGAACACGAAAGCGCGCACTTAGATCGTCGGGTACTTCAGTGTTTTCCACGCATTTAAAGTAATGATAGGGTCACGAACAAAAAAGACATTGGCCTTTGGCACACTGACTTCTGGAGAGAGGAGGGTGACAGATAACAGCACAAATTGCCCTCTTAATTCCAACCTCCCGGACTCGGGGAGAGATTTGGAGAGAAGGCCCAGCGAGGTTAATACCCGTACTTTGATCTGCGCCAAGGCGTCGCGGCATGAATGAATTTACATTTCAGATGCCAAAAAGAGGTTGGCCGCATGAAAAGACACCCTGTTTCTGGAATGTGAATATGCTGTTAGAGAGAGGGGACTCTGAAAGTTAGTTCCGAGGAAGCCAGAGGGATAAGCCCCACTGATGCTTTCCCTGGGAAGAAGATGAAAAGAAATGGCACAATTGGATGTGCGCAGCTCTGTGGAAACACGTAAGCCAAACGTTTCCTAACTTTCCAGCAACAGCGCTGTAAGGCGGTTTTCTGAATTATTTACTGTGCTGCGACCGGTCAGTTACATGTCCAAATGTCCAACATTTCTGAAACTTCATGGCGATATATTTCTGTTGGATGTTAAAAACAGCTACAGAAAATAATCAATAAAAATAAGTTATAAACAATTTGATGCAACTGTATATAGCGCTGGAGGAATGTGTCTGAAGAATTATTTGAAGAGATGTTTTGAAGTGCGGGTGTTCAAATACAAGTGGACTCTGATATAATTTTGAATATATGGGATGGGGGCTTGTGATATATCTATTACAACTCAAGAAGTCCGTATGCATTCAATAAGGCAGGCGGTGGTAAAAATTTAGAACCTGATGAACGACATTGTGTTTTGAGACTCGCCATTAGTGATCTGTTTGCAAATCGCACATTTTCGCAAATAAAATGTACAACAGTGTGAAACACATTGAGATTCCCAAATGGATCGCAAGGGACCTGCCTCATTAATATTCATGAGGCAGATCGCAATTTGTGACCCATTTGGGAATGGCTGCACCCACAGGGACGTTTGTGACTGCTTTTCAATATAGCAGTTTTTTTTAATGCAGCCTGTTTTCCTTAAAAGAAAAAGGGATGCATTAAAAAAAAAATGAAGAGTTTTCTTTTCATTTTTATTAAAGTAGGCAGTGAACTGTGCATACCTTTACACTGAGCATTCAGGGTTCATGTGCAACTGAATTCGGTTCCTTTTTTTTTTTTTTTTTTTTTTTACAAATTAATGTAATGTAATCACTCTCCCTCTCACTTTCTCTCTCTCTCTTTCTGTCTCTCTTTTAATCAATTTCATTACAAGACCGGAGGCTCCCATTATGCATTAGTCCTTTAATGCCACTCCACACAGCACTTTAAAGCACATAACAAACATCATAAACAAACATTCCAGAATAGAACATTCATAACATATAATGAGTCCAGGTAGTCAACATTCTGCCAGTTTTAAATGCTGCTCCTCGCAGATAAGTATCATTGTTTTTCTGCTGTCTCTTGATATTGTTTGAGTTGTTTTAATTGTTTGGATTCTTATTTTTTGGGTTCCAATTTATGGAACCCACTTGATATAGATTTTATTCTGCCATTTAACGGGCTGCAGGGCTGTAATTTATGAAGATTTGAAAAAGTATTGTTTTGCCGCATTACATTTGTTTAGTTTCTTTGTAGGATGTTTGCCTAAAAAAGGAATTCTTAGACTTACTGCAGCCGCCCCCGATATTAGGCCGTAGGCTGGGGTCATTCGCAACAGCTGCCAAAGCACACTCACAATATCTGGCAAGAGGCTGGGTCGATCGCAGCAGCTCGCGATCATCCACCAAGGCGCATCCTAGACTGTTTTGGCCGATCTTAGTAACCTGTGTGCATTTCGCCCTGTTCTAACCGTTTGGGGCCTAGAGATTTTCCAACCAACGCATCTCTCAAAGAGATGACACGTCAATGATGTTTAAAGGATTTGACAGGGCAGCGACACACCCGGCATACGAGTGGCCTACGTGCGGCCATTTTGCTTCGGTTTCTCCGTCTCTGAAAGATGGAGCGGTGCAGGCGGAGCGATGCATGAGGACACGGCAATTTTTTTACGTCATTTGACAGTTGCAGCTCCTGTCAGCTGTTCAAGTCAGTTTCGACTGCTTTGGTTAAACCGTTTTTTCTTTCGCGGGCAAGATTTACATTGATAACTGTGTTCCTATCAGACAGAGAGAGAGATTTAAAGTTGTTGGAATATATTTTATAATTACTTTAATATCGCTAACATGTCTTCTCAGGAAGTTGAGATCTCAGGAATGTCCTTTAAAAATTTAAATGAGGACATGATTAAAAGACTCATTCAAAACGAAATACGCACGTGTGTGCAAAAGATTATTGATGAGGTATTGATTCAGAAACATTCCCATATGGAAGGGGATATTGCTTCTTCATCAGAAGAAAACTCCACAAGAGATAACAAAAGGGGTAAAAGAAAGAGGAAGTCAAACATCTCAACAAAGGGTTTATACCTAACAAAAAGATGGGAGGTCAAAGCACCTTGAGATTATTGGGAAGTCCTAGCACCTCAAAAAGAATGGGAGGTCTAAGCACCTCACAAACTATGGGTGTCCCTAGCGGCACAAAAAAGAGTTGTCCTACACAGCACACCGGATTCAGATGATCTTGGGGGATTAGAAATAGTGGATGTAGGGAAAGCAGATCCTCATGACGCTTCCCCTGTTGATGAATATATCTTAGATCTTGACCACAGTATTGGTGATGGAGATGATCTCTTTCTGGATAATGACACACCATCTTCCTCTTCTAAAGATGTCATCATAGATCCCCTAGGGGAAGAAATGTACAACCTAGATAATATTAAGCATCCCATGCGTGCAGAGTGGTACCCCTTGGAGCATGTTGCAACATTTATTAAAAAATGGATTAGACTCCCACTCGAAAAGGGAGAGAGAAACCTTTTAAGAGACAAATGCTCAAGACCTGTCATTCAAGACAAGGTCTGTCTCACACTCAACCTGGACCCAGAACTAATAACTTTTCTTTTTAAATTGGGCAGAGAACCTAGAAAGGGCCCTGAGAGGTCCCTCAAGTCATGCCAGGATTACCTCCTGGATTGGTCGGTCCTCTTGCAAGGATTATCGGTATGGCGGAAGAGGCACATACTAATGACCTCCCATTAGATGTTGGCCTACTCAGGGGCTGGAGTCAGAGGGCCATGGTCCTACTATGAAACACAAATGCTAGCATTAATGCAGAAAGGCGAAGAGTCGTTCTCATGAGGATAAATCCAAAATTGGGGACCTGGCTGTTAAAGAACCCTCAGAAAAACCCAGAGGGCTCTTATTCGGTGAAGACATTATCAAATCACCTAGCAAGTATGTGGCAACTTTTACAGCCGTTGATAAAGAGCAAACAAATATGCGCAAAGTCTTTAACGCAGATGTTTTTGGTCGGGCCGGCAGAAGGGGAATCTCTGCCGGCCGCAGATCACAAAGGTACTCATTTTCAAACTATAGATCTCCCAGAGGTCAATTCAGAGGCTACCAGGGTGGACCAAACACAAACTTCTATCCAATGAGAGAATGTTCCTTTCGTGACCCAAGAAAACGAGGAGAGAGCGCTTCAGGATATCAGGGTAAGTACTATGAATCATCTTGTTTCTTCTTCGGTGGTAAAAGTGGGAGGTCGACTCAGATTTTTTCCCCAAAACTGTTAACTAATTACACAAGATCCTTGGGTTCTAGAAACTGTAAGAGAATTCAAAATAGATTTTTGGCTAGATCCAGTTCAAGAAGTTTTGCCAATGGAAATGAGCCCGTCTACCGCTTAGCAACAGATCGTAGAACAATAGATAAAATGACTGTTGTAGAAGGGGACCATCATACGGGTCTCTTTAGATCAAAGATTTTTTGTAAGTACACTTTTCCTAGTGGAAAAGAATGACGGGGGTGAGACACCCATGATAAACCTGAGAGAACTGCACAAGTTTGTAGCTTACAGGCACTTCAAGATGGAAGGAATCCATCTATTAAGAGATATGCTATTAAAGAAGGATTGGCTAGTGAAATTAGACCTCAAAAATGCCTTCTTTACCATTCCCATGGCCAGTGTTCATCAACCCTATCTTCAATGTACTTGGCAAGGCGAACTTTACCAGTTCCAAGCACTTCCATTCGGTCTCTCCTCAGCATCATGGTGCTTCACGAAAATCATGAGAGCAATAGTGTCCCACCTCAGGGAGACAGGTTTGCAAATGATAGTATATTTGGATGACATTCTTATCATGTCCCAATGCAAGGATCAGATTATGAAAGATCTGGATATCGTTGTGTCTCTTTTGGAGAGTTTGGGTTTTATCATAAACAAAGAGAAATCTCTTCTGTGCCCTTCCAGGTCTCTAGAGTTTCCAGGCTTCTCCATAGACACTGTGAAGGTTATGCTTCTGTTACCATTGAGGAAGATTGCCAAAACTCAGAAAGAAATAAGATATACTCTGAAGCGAGAATCATTTTCTTTCAGTGAACTAGCCATACTTCAGGGACTCTTATTGTCTTCTATTCAGGCAATCTTTCCAGGCCAATTACACTATCGGGCTTTACAGAGAATAAAAGCAAAAACCCTTCAGAGAGGACTATGGCATGGATACAAGGTGTCTCTAGACAAGGAAGTAAAATCAGAATTGTCCTGGTGGTTAGAGAATCTAGTTGCCTGCAATGGCAGGAAGATCTTCAGTTGCTCTCCTAACTTTATCTTGGAGTCGGATGCAAGTTTAGCTGTCTGAGGTGCATGCTTGGATCTTCAGAAGACTAGTGGTTCATGGTCTCAGGAGCAAAGAATGTATCATATAAACTATTTAGAATTAACTGCAGGACTTTATGCCCTAATGAGTTTCAAGCAATATTTGCAAGGCAGACCAGTCTTGTTAAAAATAGACAATGTTTCTGCAGTAGCGTATATAAATCGCTTAGGTGGTACAAGATCACAAGATCTATCAGAGTTAGCAAGGAAGCTTTGGAGGTTTTGTTTGGAACACAAGATCGAGCTGATGTAGAACACCTACCCGGGAAGGCCAATGTTATTGCAGATTGGAATTCAAGGTTTTTACGAGACCTCAGTGACTGGAAACTGAACGAATATTGTTTCAGAAAGCTATCTCAGGTTTGGAGACCCTAGAGGATAGATCTCTTTGTGAGCAGACTGACGTCTTAGCTGAAGAGATACTTCAGCTGGATGTCAGATCCGGCTGCTCTAGCAGTCAATGAATTTCTTCAAATGTGGAAAGGAACCTACACTTATGCGTTCCCTACATCTACTATGATTCCAAGAGTTCCCCAGTAAGTGAGACAGGAGAGGTGTTCAATTGTCCTAATAACCCCTTTTTGGGTCTCACAGGCATGGTTTACAATGACCCTAGAATTGGTTTATGAAGTGCGCTTCTTTCTACACGCTGCTCAAGGCCTTTTAATAAACACAACTCGAGAGGAACACCCTCTGGTACTGAATGGGACTTTGAACCTTCTTGCCTGGAGAGTGTCAGGAGATCTAGAGCGATGTCAGGCCTTTCGGGAAGGGATGAAGAAATCTTGCAGGAATCCTGGGCTCCAGGGTTCCACAATAGATATAGAGGGATCTGGAGATCATGGGTTCGTTGGTGCTTGGAAAGGGATCTGGATACCGTGGAGGCACATACAGTAGAAGTAGTTAACTTTCTTGTAGAACAATTTAACAGAGGCCTCAGTTACAGAACGTTAAATTGCTACAGATCCGCCATTTTGGCAGGGCGTAGCCTGGTAAATGGCAATTTAGTACTATCTATGTTTAAGTCTTGGTCCGCTAACAGATATCTGGAATTGAAGAGACTTTCTATGAAGCTGGTTTCTTTATATGCCTAATTTCTTTTCGCAGAGTTTCTGATGTCAAGGCTTTTGAGGTAAGTAACAGACTCTATGACAGTTTCTGGGTTACCTTTGAGATTACTAGAAGAACAAAAACAATGCCCAACTGTATATTTTATCCAAAATTTGATACTTGCAAGAAGCTTTGTGTGATGAACTGTATGAAGGAGTATGACTCAAGATTGAGTGAATGGTCCAGACCAACATTTAATTTCTTTTGTCAAGCCATTTAAAGAAGTTACCACAGCTACAATTACAAGATGGGTGAAATGGACCAGGCAATCATCTGGTGTTGATTTATCAAAATCCCAAGCTCATTCAATGAGAGGAGCAATGGCTAGTATGTCCTTTTATAAAGGTGGCAGAGTTGAGGATATCCTAGGAGCTGGTGATTGATTTAATGCTTCTACCTTTGCTAAGTATTACTGTAAACCAATCGAGCACATGTCTGATGTGGTACTGAGGGGCTACCAACATGCATAATGGGAGCCTCCAGTCTTGTAATGAAATAGCGATTCTCCAAATTAAAATGACAAAGAGAAGCTGGATTTTATTAAAGCCACAGAGGCTAACATTATCCCACCCTCTTGTGTAACAAAAAAAAAAAGACTTTGAACAGTACCTATATGACTCATGGAAAACTTTTGCATTAGTTAAAATTGTCTCACAGTATGATCTGAGTTAATTGCTTATTTATATAGTTATACTGTATTCAGGTTGTTCTTCGTATTCTACTTCGTATTTATTGCTCTTTTTCCTCTTTATTTTAGAGAATAATGAATAGTTGGTTTTCATTAAGAAGATGTTTAATTTGGATTATTAATTCAGGGATTCGTCTTATCTTCACCCAGCATTGGAAGAAGTTGACTCGGTTTTCCCCTTAAAAAAGGCAGAATGTTGACTACCTGGACTCATTATATGTCATGAATGTTCTATTCTAGAATGTTTCTTTATGATGCTATTTGCTTTAAAGTGCTGTGTGGAGTGGCATTAAAGGAATATTGGATAATGTTGGCCTCCATGTCTTTAATGAAATCCAGATTCTCTTGTCATTTTAATTTGGAGAATTGCTATTTCTCCCACTCACAGACCCACTAACACCCTCATGCACCCACTCTCACACCCAGACAGACACTCTTACAACCACTCTCACACCTAGATACACCCTCTCACACCTATTCTCACACCCAGAGAGGCCACAGCCAACTCCCGCCATGCACAGCCAAAGGGCCGTGCACAGAGTGGGGTTGGGTGGTGAGGCAGGTTGTCCGCAGGGTCTGGCTGTAGCAGGCCAGGTCTTGCAGGCAGCCTCTGCTGCACACAGATGAAGGCTGTGCATGGTGCAAGGTTAGGTGCCTATAGGGGGTTGGCCACCGCGCATGGCCAAAAAAACAACAGAAATTTACTGAAAAAAACAAAGATTACAGGGACGTTATAGTTAGGAAATATAATTAAAAAAAAATAGAAATTCACTTAAAAGAACATAGTTTACAATGACGTTTTAGTTAGGCTCGCATTTTAAATGTGCAAAACCATAGAAATCCACCAGTTATATTTAGAGTTATTTCAAAGAATTATAACTCATGCCATAAGGTAGCTATAGGTCACGCTGTGGTGGGACTTTAGAGGTGCTACAGTGGCATAGGGCATGTGGCCTCGGTTGCGGTAGTTGCTCTAAGCGGGGATCACAGCTCTGGTGCAGGCAGCGGCGCAGAGTCAGACAGTGGCGACGGTTCTGAAGTCGCTCTGGAGTCGAGGTACTTGGTTTCTTTTTAGTTGCACCAGAACTCACTCCCAAGGGCCCAGGGACTGGATTTTGCACCACTTGGAGTGTCAGGACTCCTAGCAGAAGAGCGCAGGTACTGGCAGGTAAAGTCTTTGATTTAACCAAAAGTTAGAACTTGACCCAGAATTCAGCTTTGTGTGATTTGGTGTAAATATGCTCAGCTATTTTCGAGAAATTATAGTTTGAAGAGGGGCTACGGTTGGGCATTAAAGGGTTAAAAAGTTAGATATATCTGGATTGGTAGTGTGCAGATACGCTCTGATTGAATATTCAAAGGAAATAATCAATCCTAATTGGCTGACCACAACCTGAACATTACAGGACGCAGGGAAATAGTCCCTACATCCTGCAAATGAATGAAAAAAAGGAGTATACCTTGTCCCCAGGCGCATGTGAGGGGGGACAAAACTTCCCCTTGATTGACTACCATAACGTGGACAACATGTTTTGGCAGCCATTACAGGACACATGGACATGGCTTCTATTAAAAGTAATTGCAGTAAGAGGTGGGGATAGCCACAGAAAGCTTGAGATAGGATTTAGCCTATAGCCTAGCTCTGGTTCAGCTCGAGGCTCTGTTGGAATCTCAAGATCCTACCGAGTCGAACTTTCATGTGGCTTTGGCCTGCCATCCTTGTTCTACCCAGATCTATCATCTTTGGAAGTGGGGAACCAAATTCGACTCTCGGCGTCAGCTTAACATTCTGTGAATCTGGGCAAATCACTTAATCTCCCCGTTGCTATAATAAAATTCATGTGACCTTATATAACTGGTGTTCATGTACAGCTCTTCGATACTTTCGGTCACAAAGGGGTAAAAGCACGCTGTTGAGATAGAAAAGGAAAGACAAATAAGTACCCATTTAGCAGATGATTTGTACAAAGTGGAACTAGAAAATCTGTCTAAATTGTGACTTCACTTAAATTGGAGGTAAACATTAGAGTTTAATAAAACTCTTTTTTTATTATTGCATCTGAAAGAACATTCAAATAGGTGAGTTCAGAATATCAGTTGTACAAAAACCTATTGTGTTTTAATTAATAGACTATAATGTTGCTCTCTAAAATGATATGGGCCACCAGAAGATAACTGTCTTGCCTCAAGTTCACTCCTGGTCATGTTTAAAAGCTAGCACTTTAAAAATCTTTTTAGTATTTCTGAGTGCAGTGCTTTAATGTGACAGATTAATGTCAGCTTCAAATTGTGAAAGAAATATATATTTTTAATTCTGATGACACGTTATAATATTTTATGTGATGTTCTATGATTTAACAAACATTTTCAGGATTTGGGTGGCTCACTCACCTCAAACAGATTTTAGTCACAATTTAAATCATTTGTTGGTGGTGTAATACTCATTTTAGAAATTCTGGTGAGTTCTCAGGTAGTTTTATCATGTGAAAAATTCTGATCCTTTTCTGGGATTTAATAAACCATGTTTGACAGAAAGCATGTTTCTCTTACGCTTTTCTTGTAGAAGTTATGGAAGACGTTCCAGAAGCGAAAGTTAGAGTTCATTTTTAATAAGTTCACACTATCTTCCTCAGCCATGTGAGAATAAAATCTAATATTCTGAGTAACATATGTACTTCCGATAGAAGTAGCAGTCTGTCAGTTGATTTGCTCGTGTTCTACTGCAGCTAGCCACAGTGTTCTCATGAACAAATTAGAGGGCTAACATTCAGTATTTATGAAAAAACTATGCCACACCAGAAGCCACCTTGATTGAATCAAGGTTTTAAAACTTAAAACATTTCCTTTAGAAGTGAACAAAATGAAGAGGTTTGTTTTGTCATAGAAATTATGGTTAGTGTGTAAAATGAGGACACATTTTCTGTGAGTTCTCAAATATTTTTCTCATCCCTGTCAGTAAAACATTTTGAAATGCAGGCTGAAACATGTACTTTTAACATCAGCTGCAGCCTGTCAGTTGATTTTATGGCAAGATAGGAATCTAGCATGTTCACTCCTCTAAATAGCTAACACTAAGAATTCAGAACACTGAATGAACACACAATGAAATAGAATCCTCTAGTCCCATAAAATCCTCTTGACCACCCTCTTTTTCTTTTTTTATTTGCTGCTTCTGAGCAGATAAGGACCTTTAATTTTATTATGATTTGAGCTTTTAAAAATAATTATATGAAACTGAGGATATATATGGGTGGTTGGTTATGAGGTTATAACACAATTTATGGGTATGACATTGGGTTTTAGAAAGTTTAGGGATTAGATGAATCATAAACCCATGTTTTGCTGTTTAAATGTGGACTTTTCTTGGCTGGCATTTTGCCAAGCTGAGTAGTAAGGAGAGGTATCAGGCACACACAGCTTTATGATGTTGTAAAACAAAGAAAAATGTTATTCACGTGACAATCAGGTTTGTGCATTTGATTGTGGTGTTTGAAACTGATGTGCAGGCTTACATGTCAATATGCGGTAATTAGGAGCCAAAGTAAGGGCAAATGGCTTCAATATGTCAGTTGGCATTTGGTGGCCATTTTGGTTGTGGTCACACTTGTAAAACATTCTATTGAGTGTAATCTCAACAGGTTTTTGGGCCTGAGGAAGTGTGATCTAGTCAGAGAAAGGTCTGTTTAGCAGGTAAAAATTGAAAATAAGATAAGTGAGTGGTTTGGTCTAATATAGAAATAATACAGGTGAAAAATCGAAAGAGCAACGTTATAACGATGGAACACAAGAATGGTGAGGAAAGCCAAATTAAACTAATGAGGAACTTTTTGTTACAAAAGGAGCAAAATAATTGGTTATGTTTAGAAGAGGAGGAATATTATTATACATCAGAGGGGGAAGAGAGATCCAACAGAGGTCCAGGTGGGAAGTGTATTAAGAAAAGAAAATATATGGATGACGATTCTAGTATAATGGGAGCCCAAAGAGGCTCATGTGGATTGTGTGTCCAAAGTGATTCATTAGACAGGCAGAATATCTGAGCGAGTGAGGAGATTCATATTAATTGAATGGCTCAGGATTGAATGGATGTAGATGAGTATATCCTAGAACTCAATTATAAAGATAGTTTACTTAAGGAGTTTAGTGATGGCTTAATTGGTAAAAGTAAGACAAATAAATCAGATAAGGGTCCTTTAGGGCAAAGGTTGTTCAACCTAAAAGATATCAGCCATCCAAGGGGATCAAATTGGTGGCCTTTGGACCACGTAGCAGATTATAATACATTTTGGATATGGAAGCCATTGGAAAAGGAGGAAAGGAATATTATGAGGGTGGAGTGTTTGCATCCTGTAATTGATAAAAAAGTCACTATCACACCTAATTTGGGGCCAGAGTTAATTACCTTCCTTTTTAAGATGAGAATGGATCCTAGGAAAGCATTGTAAAAATCTTTAAAACAATGTGAGGATAAACTGTTGGACATTTTGGGTCCTCTAGCTAGGATATTCGATTTGATTGAAGAAGCATATTTAAAGGTAAATGATTTGGATATACAGTTAAGAGGTTGGTGCCAATAAGCAATTTTGTTTTTGGGGAATGCTAATGCTGGACTAACAGAGGAAAGAAGCAAAACAGTGTTAATGCGCATTAGCCCCAAGTTGGGTGAACCAGCAAAAAAAGAATCTAGTGAGGAGGTAACATGTCTCTTATTTGGAGAAGGTATGGTTAAGACATTGGGTAAATATTTGCAAACTTTCATAGCACTGGATAAGGCATAGTCATCAATGGGCAGGGTGTTTGGAAGGGACAATTTAAACGGTAGGGCTGGGAGGAGAAGGCAACTTCTCAGTCGTGGATACTATAGGTACCAGTCCTTGAGCCATCAAAACAGAGTAATATTCAGAGGGGGACAAAGAATGTTTGGGTTTTTCCAACAGAGAGGAATAGGAAGCAGAGTCAGTTCTTTATGGGCTTGAGGCCAAAGGAATACTTCAGGACAAAGTGAGTCTGGGGATTATTTCTGGTTTACCCTAAGAAAAGGTGGGCAGAAGATAAATATTTTATCTAGATCAGTGGACAGAAATAACAAAAGCCTTTTGGGTATTGTCTATGGTGACAGGTTATCAAATAGAGTTCAACAAGGAGTCTAGACAGTCAAAGGAATCAAGAGAATTAACTTTCCAAAAAGACTTGGAGAGTATTGTGTCGCAGGAGGTGGAGCAATTAGTGGGAAAAATGCCATAGTAAAAATGGAAGACTGTCAGGTCGGGTTTAAGAGTACTGTTTTTGGTGAAAAAAAAGGAACAAGGCTTGGAGACCAGTAATACATTTGAGAGATTTCATTATATTGTGACTTACAGGCATTTAAAAATGGAAGGGATCCATCTTTTGAGAGATATGTTGCAGGAACAGGATTGGAACGTGAAGGCGTATCTCGAGGATGCTTATTTAGCAATACCAATAGCTTTGGAGAATCAACATGTGCTACAGTTCAGGTGAAAGGGGCAGTTATATCAATTTCAGTGCCTTCCTTTCAGCCTCTTTGGCGGCTCCTTGGTGTTTCTTGAAGGTGTTGAGGCCAGTTGTGGATTTGTTTAGAGAGAGAGAGAGAGAGGAATAAGATTGATAATCTATTTGGATGACATTTTGATTATGAATCATAGTGCAGAGATTTTGGGATGTCAAATGAATTATATGAAGGAGTTGTTGGAATCTTTGGGCTTCATTGTCAATCAGGACAAGTCGGTGCTAGTTCTGTTACAGAGCATGGAGTTCCCGAGTTTTGTGATAGATACAGTGAAGGCCAGGTGTTATTACCATAAAAGAAAACATGCTAGATAAAACAGGAGGTGAGGTTTATTATGAGGAAAGAGGAAGTATAATTGAGAGAACTAGCACGTTTAATAGGTCTGTTGTCTTCAATTTAGGCAGCATTTCTAGGACCTTTACATTACAGAGATTTGCAGCCCTTGAAGGTTTCGGATCTTTCAAATGGTTTGTGGTACATAGACAAGGTAGTGATGACTGTTGAAGTGAGGGAGTAGTTGATGTGGTGGATGGAGAATTTGTAGGCCTGGAATGGGATTTCAATTTCTGGGACAAGGCCAGAGTTTGTTTTGGAAACAGATGCAAGCATCCTAGGATGGGGAGCAATGTGTGCAGGGCAAGAGACAGGAGGAATTTGGAGTGTGTTGGAAATGAAGGATGAGAAAAAAATCTTTTGGAGCTAGAAGCTGTTTTTTGCCTTTTGAAGTTTCAGATCTCAGATTCAGGGCAGATCAGTGTAGCTGAAAATGGACAACGTAAGAGCATTGAGTTATATAAACAAATTGAGAGGAGGCAGGTCAAATAAGTTATTGGATCTGGCATTGAAGATGTGGGGAACTTGTTTGGAGCACTAGATTGGTATAAAGGCCCAATACTTGCCAGGAAGTAACAATGTGGTTGCAGACTGAAATTCGAGGAATATGATTGATATACATTGGTTGGAAGTTGAAGGAGGAGTATTTTCAGGAAATTCAAAATAGTTTGGGACCATTTAGAGTGGTCTTTTTTGCGATCAGTCTGAGTTTTTAGTTGAAGAATTAATTCAGCTAGAGGCCGGATCCAGAAGCTTTAGCACTGGATGTGTTTACTCAGAATTGGAAAGAGTTTAAAGATTATGGGGGTCATTCTGACTTTGGCGGGCGGCGGAGGCCGCCCGCCAAAGTACCGCAGTCAGAATACCGCTGCGCGGTCAAAAGACCGCTACGGTAATTCTGAGTTTCCCGCTGGGCGGGCGGGCGACCGCCAGAAGGCCGCCCGCCCGCCCAGCGGGAAACCCCCTTCCACGAGGATGCCGGCTCCGAATGGAGCCGGCGGAGTGGAAAGGGTGCGACGGGTGCAGTTGCACCCGTCTCGATTTTCAGTGTCTGCTATGCAGACACTAAAAATCTTGGTGGGGCCCTGTTAGGGGGCCCCTGCAGTGCCCATGCCATTGGCATGGGCACTGCAGGGGCCCCCAGGGGCCCCACGACACCCGTTATCGCCAGCCAGGTTCTGGCGGTCAAAACCGCCAGAACAAGGCTGGCGGTAAGGGGGTCGGAATCCCCATGGCGGCGCTGCCTGCAACGCCGCCATGGAGGATTCCTCAGGCCAGGGGAAAACCGGCGGGAAACCGCCGGTTTCCCTTTTCTGACCGCGGCTTTACCGCCGCGGTCAGAATTGGCCTGGATGCACCGCCAGCCTGTTGGCGGTGCATCCGCGGTCCCCGGCCCTGGCGGTCCATGACCGCCAGGGTCGGAATGACCCCCTATGTGTTTTCTCAATTTTTGATGGTACAAAGGGTGTTAGATCAAGTGAAGGGACAGGGTTGTCAACTGCTGTTGTTGTCTCCGTTTTGAATGACTCATGCATCATTTCCAATAGTGATGGAAATGATGATGGTGGTGGCAATATTGATAAAGTCATGCAAAGGATTGTTATAAGGGGCAGTGGCCCAAGGTAACTATAACTCGCACCCCTGCCATGCACAGTTTTCTCATCAATAATTTTACAGCAAATGTTGCTGAGATATTATCAGTGACGTCATGTAAGATGCTATGAGTGTTGTGATATGTGGGGTAATTAGCAGTGCATGGCGAGGGCATGAGTTATAGTTATCTTAGGGCACGAGTTATAGTTACTTGAGATAACTGTAACTATAACTGCTGAACTTCAGTGGTTTTGTGCATGTAAAATGTGAACCTAACTATAAAGACCCTGTAACTTTTGATTTTTTAGTGAATTTCGAAGGTTTTGTAAATGTTATTTCCTAACTATAACGTTCCTGTAAACTTTGTTTTTTAGTTAATTTCTATGTTTTTTAATGTAAAGCAATATTTAATAACCTTACAATATTTCAACATCTGCCTGCGGCCAGGGCCTGCAGTCAACCCCACCGCATGCAGCAAATCTCACGCCGTGCACAGCATTTGGCTGTGTGCAGTGGGGGTTGGCTGCAGGGCCTGCCCTACAGTCAGGCCCTGTGCCCAACCCCCTAAAGGCACTTAGCCTGGGTTGGGGGCACACAGCCCCCCTCCCTCGGCCAATATAGGTCCCATCCACGGGGACTTGCCACACACCACAGGAGGAGGGAGAACACAGCCCGGGTCCGTGGGCCAGTATTGGTCCCGGTGATCCTATTCCCCAAGGTCCGGTCACTAGATGCTGCTTGCCCACCCAGGCCACCCATTTATTGTTGTTGGAGGCCCTGGAGACAGCCCCAATGCCCCCGCGGCCTCAGCTGGCTCCCCACTTCCAGCAGGGGCGGGGAGCCAGCTGAGGCCGTGGGGGCAATAAAATGTGTGTGGGAGCAACTTTTCATCTGTTTCCCTGCCTGCCTCACAGCGGGCAGAGAAACAGATGAAAAGTCCTCTCCCATTTTTAATGCTCTCACCTCATGGGAGCAGACTTATTGTTTGCTCTTGCTTGGCGGGAGTTGTGAAAGCTTCAGGCAAATGAGAGCAAACAGCTGTGTCTCAGGTATAGGCACTGTGGTACTTAGCGAGCTGGCCCTGGGGGATGAGGTTTCCAGGGCCAATATTTGGGGCCAGGAGTGCCCCACCCCCCTCCTTGTACAACGGAATGGCTGGGTCCTGGGGATGAGGTCCCTGGGTCAGATCGCAGCCCAGGGACTTCCCTAGTCTTTAACTTGGCCTGTCCCCAGGGAGGTGGTGATCCCAGGGGCTGAAAAGGGCCTGGCTGGAGGGGCAGCGCGAACCCACTCCTTCTCATACCTCACGTCCAGACCCTGGGGAGATGGCACTTCCTGGGGGTTGAAAACAGCTAGGGCCTGGGAGATGGTAGTACCCAAAGCCAAAATTGGCCTGGGGAGGGGAGAAACGCACACCCAACCCACCCCATTAATATTATAAAATAAACCCCTGGGTCCTGGCCTTCCCAGAGGGTGGAGTAAATAAAAAAACAAGCACAGGAGGCTGCCCTTGTTTCTTTTTTTTTGTTTTTAATTACTTGGATTTGTGGATCCTGCACAAATTTAGGACAACGTTTAAAAAAAAACCTTTTGGGCTCTGGCTGTGTCCCTGTGGGACCCCACCACCAGGCCTAGGGGATCAGGGTATTATTACCCTGCCTCCTTATGTTTTTTTTACATTTTATGTTGGGACTCGGATGAGTCCCACAATGGCTGCCAACACTTCGTGGTTGAAGTGTTGGCAGCCAATGATCTGCAGAGGATTTCCACCCCTACACATACAAATTAGATTTTCCTTCAATATGTCCAAAACTACTAAACAGATTTATACCAAAAGCAAAAAGAGATCTTTCTGGCCCAAGATTAGCGTTCTGCCAAATTTGGTTTCATTCCGTTCAGCGGTTCGGGCTGTAGGTGAGCCTAAAATCCCTAAGTGAAATTGCATGGGGAAAATGCATTTTGTGACCTCCCCTCCCCCCTTTTGCTCAGCCCCTGCTTGACGGAAGGTTTCTTGGTGATTTGTCAAGTGGGGGCCGAGAAAAAGGGGTGGGGTCCCAAAACACTTTTTCCTCCTTCTATGTCTATGGGGACACAGATAGAACCCGGCCCACTGTACGGAATTTCACCAAATTTGGCAGGAAGCTAGATCTTAAACTACAGATCATGCTCTTGGATGTAAATCTGTTCAGTATTCTCAGAATTATTAAAGGAAAATTAATATAGACATCTAGGAACACGGAGCCCAGCAAAAGCAAGGCCATGATTAGCTGGCTGCAACCTGAAGATTAAGGTGTGGCTGCCATTTTGTTTCTTGGCTGGGCCCCTAAGGAGAAAACATAAATAAAAACACACATAAAGGGTCAAGATAGTGGTATCATGACCCCTTAGGACACATGGAGGGGTCTCTAATCAAACCTTCACGGGCAAAAAAATTGCCCAATTTTTTGGGGCTCATTTGCGGATCCACAGCAGCACAAATCACGACCCCCAGAGTAAATCCACGATAGATCTGTGGATCCAAAACCCAATGGAAAAAAAAAAACTCACCCTCTCACACACCATACCCACGCCGTGCATTGCCAAAGCCTGTGTGTTACGTGGGGTTGGGTGCACGCGAGGGGGAGGGTTTGGCCACAGGGTCTGGCAGCTTGGCCATGTGCACCTGTGGTTGTATTAACGTTTGGTATTTATATATTAAGTTACAGTAAAAAAAAATGAAATTCACTGGGAAAAACAAAGGTTACAGTAAAATTATAGTTAGGTTCATGTTTTACCCACACACAACCACAGGAATTCAGCAGTTATAGTTATACTTATCTGAAGACACTATAACTCGTCCCGATATGCCCCTGGAAATTCCTTTAATGCTTTTCCTTAAATCCCCTAACCTTATTCTCACAGTCTTTGCTCTTTCGCCTTAACTCCTTAATTCCATACTCTTTACCCTTAGTATTACTCTCTTACTCAACCCCTTACCTCAACCCTTAACTCTTTAACCTTAACCCTTCAACCTTACCATTCCGTCCACTCTTAACCCCTTACCTAATCTCCTGTCCTTTACCTTTTAAATTTAAGCCCTTAACCCTTTACCCTTAGCCTCCTATCCTTGCCCTCTAGCCCATACCGTTAAATCCTTAACACCTTACCACATTGTCCCTTAGCCTTAGCGCCTTACATTTAATCCCGTAACCCTTAGCCCTAAATATCACATTTACCATTAAACCCTGTCCATACCACCATAATTATTTAGCCTCAATCATTTACCCATAGTCTTCCCTTAGTCCCCTTGCTCACCTACCCACAACACTTTACCTTTAATGTTTTAGCTCTTAATCCTTATCCACTTACTTTTTACCTACTAATCCCATCCTAAAATATAATTGATTTAATATTACTTACATATTTTTCCATTGTAAGACTTACAATAAAGTGACACACAATGAGATATTTGTCTCCAATGCAATGGTAGTTTAAGAGAGGAACACAACACACATATGGCATGATAAAGAAATGGATGCAAACAAATGGTATGATCCTTTAAATATTGCCCCTGGGCATCTGTATGGCATCTGAAGGTCTTAGAGTAATCAGTAGTGAAAGTAACCAATTCATTGTGCCAAGCCCCCGGTAGGCCCTAAAAGTCTCAGTCTCTTGCTTCAGTCCCTCCTACCTGACTGGAGTTTTTCTTTCTTTGAATTAATCTTTGGTAAATAGGTCCATCCTGAAGACTTGTCAAGAAGAAAATGGCAATAATGTCCAACTAACGACAGGTCTTTGTGTTCCTGAATGGACGGATCATTCTGGGCAAGACTGCCTTTACTTCTGTTATGCAACCCTTTTATAAAACGTTTCCTGGTGATGATGCATTCATGGGGGCTGCCACGAAACTGTTCTGCCCCATGTTGTAACATGGCTCTGATGATTCCATTAGTGACTGTAGACAACAATGCTCTCAATGTAAACCCCAGCATAGGCATAAAATGGTGACAACAGTCTGATGACATGGAGTGTGAACCCTGAGTCCCCAAAAGAGTATTATGTAGGGCTGGAGACCCTACATGACTTAACAGGGTAGTATTTTGATTAGAGTGGCCACTTTGCTCCATGTCTTCATGAACACTGTTTCCAGTCTTGGGCTTTTACAATACAAATCATTTCTTTCAGTGTAATTACTTCAGTGGAAGTAAACCAAGGTGACAATACCCAGAATGCATTAGGTTGTAAAAGGAAATCCCAGGGGTCCACAATGACGAGGGTGCAGCGGGCACCCTAGTGTTGACTTCATGTTTTGGAACCAGAGTTTTTCTTCTATTGTGTTTTTTTTTTTACTGTGCTTATGCTGGAGTTTGAAGTGAAAAGGTGTGAGAGGTACATTAACGTGTAAGATGATAGTCTGTGGATGAACAGAAAAACAAATCTCACAAATGTGAAAGCAGCGAACGTGCTTAAGGTGCATGCTGGCAGCACCAAGCTCTTAATGCACTTACCGCAGTGGCCCAAAAAACTAGTGAATGTAAATATAAATAAATCCACTGCATGTTATATTGGACTCACTCAGAACACAAGTAAAAGGACAGTGTTTTACCCATTCATGAAATCCTCAGATGCTTCTTGGACGAAGGGCGGTGTTTGCTTTACCTGACTGAATGTGCACTGCCGCTTCAGTTCGTCTGCTCTGGATGTTCTTGTATTTTTTGCGAGCGTCAAATCCTCGCCAAGCTGAAAACATCAAAAATAAGGCTGTTATGGAACTGCTTTGCAGCTAAATACATTTCTTTTGAGTCGGTCCAATATTATGAGTAAAATGGGGGTTCTAGAGGGATAATCCTCCTTACCGAAGGCTATTAACGTCTGAGCTTGCATACATAGGGAAAACCCTGTGTGGTACACTGCCTCGAAGCAACACTCCATAAATCCTATTCCACCCGACCGGATTCTGACCGGATTCTACAAGAAATGAGGAAACCTTCGAATCGTAGATGGCTATATAAGATTTGTATAGATGTTCTAGATGTTCTCCTTCCCAAGTGTTTGAAAAATAGTCCAGAGTGAATTCGTTCAGAAATCTAGGCAAGTTTTCAACCCTTCACTCACTCAGGCCCTGATTTATACTTTATGGGGCAAAACTTCACCAACGCAGTTTTGCACCAAAATGTTTAGCACCCGCTTGTACTATTTCTGGGCACCAGCCGGGCACCATATTTATGGAATGGTGCAACGCGGTGCAAAGGGTAGGCTGGCGTAAAAAACAAAGACGTTAGCCGGGGGGGGGGAGGACTGGTGGTATGGAAGAAGGGGGTTTTGCGCCCAAAAATGATGTTAGGTAGGTTAGAGTGAAAAAAAATTACTTTAACCAGCGTCTCTTCATTTTCTGACGCAAAACTATCCATATCACATGACTCCTGTCTTAGCAAACACAAGAGTAATGCCACCACCCCAATGGCCATCACATACGTAGGGGGACCCACTTCAGGGCCCCCAATGGCACTTAAAAAAAATAATACTTTCCTGTACTTACCTATACTTACCTGGGATGGGTTCCCCCATCCTCTGCTGTCCCTCTGGTGTGGGTGTCCCTGGGGCCTGGTGAGGGCACCTGTGGGTTTATGCCATGGTGTTCCACTATGGAAATAGGCCCACAGGTCCCCTAATGCTTGTCCTGACCCAGGTATTAAATGATGGTGCAAAGCAAGCTTAGCACCATTATTTGACCCCTCCTCCCTGTGCATGATTTTGGCACGGGGGATAAATATGGCCCTAAGGCCATAGAGTCATATTTTGCACGGGAACGCCTACTTTGCATCTCATTGACGCAAAATAGGTTTCCACATCCCAAAAATGACTCTAACTCCAAAAATGTGGTGCTAGACGGGTCTAGAGCCAAAGTATAAATATAGAGTTAGTTTTGCACCGAACGTGCGTAAAAAAAATGACGCAAATTTGGCGCCAAACAAGTATAAATATGCCCCAACTTCCTCTAAATGTGAGCAATCTGCAGAAGTGTGGCAAGAATGTTTATTTTAACATTTTGGGATTTTTTTCTTGACACCATAAACATTTTTCCATGTAGTGAAAAGCAATTTACCGTTCTTTAACCAGAGATAAACAGCAGAAAAATTATCTATGCTGGTGGATTTTCCACAGAACTAAGTAGTGTTTGTGGGCAGACAAATCCACAAATTCTGATCCTGTGAATCAGGACTTGGGCAATACAACTGTGAATTTCACATTTTGCAAATTAAATTTACACTAACAATTTTAAGATCATGCCTTGGAACTGGAAAATAAATTCCACATTTTGCACATGTAATTTAAACTAACAATTTTAAGATATAAATTTTTTGGAAATAAGTTACACACGCAACTGCTAACAGTTTTGTGAATCTGGTCCAGTATGTAGGCTCTCCTAATTTGGATGTGTATGCCTTGTAATGAGGACGTTTCCTATACCAAATATTCTTATTGTACAGTAATCGAATTAAGAAATCACTTGATTACTGGAACAATGCTGCCCTGATTGCCACCTGTGTGTGAATAAAGTTCAAAAGTCCATTCTTTAATTATAACTTAATTCATAAAGTTTTTAAAATATCACACTTTTACTCACGGCGGATAGGCCCTCAGAGTAGGTCGTCCTCACTGCGTGGTCGAACCAAGGTCCTGATGCCATTTCCCAATGTGCTATGCTGAAATCTGCATGCAGCTGTAAGGAGATTGGTCATAGACCAAGTAGTGATTCGACCCAGTGTTGTGCTGGACTCAAGGTATGTCTGAAGGTCAGATCATGTTGCCAGCCATGTTGTTGATGGCCTAAGTTGGTCCCCATAAGTGTTTTGTCCAGTGTAAATTTTGACTCCTCAAAAAGTAGTACAGATGGTTAATATTTATGCTGCAAATAATGTGTACCATGCAGAGCATAGAATTATATTTTATGTAGATTGTTCAGTGGTCACTGCTTTTTGTCAGAGTGATCCTTTTTTATTTGCAGTTTTCAAGTTTCAGTCCTATTATAATACAGTGAGCTATGAACTGTCATCAAAAAGCTGCATTAAAACTGCTAGGTATAGGTTAGAACAATATGTTTTTTCCCCACAGTCTTTCACATTAAATTGTCAGTTTGTGCTTCTCTAGATCAAGCACTATAAAATATGCCTACCATTATGGATGATGTTGGAAATGGCCCTTTTTATAGGGTTATCCCCAAATGTTTTGCTTCTGGCCTCCTGTTTTTGATCCTGTGCTGAATTTAATTTTTGCTGGCTTTAGGAATCTAGCAAAAAAGCAGATGATGGATGGAATGCTGAACAATGCAACCATTCACCACCAGTCACACAAATCTGGGTTTAATCCATTGTTTTTTGGTCCACCACGCCACCCCAGTTTGTACCCAGCCATACACAAATCAGTCTTGACCCTGTTCTCCATGGGAGCAGTCAAGTCGAAACTGTCAAGCCAGGTCCTCTCTGGATCAGAAACAAGCATCCTGGGACCAGTTTCAGGGTATCACCCGTCATCAGCCAGGCTAGCTTGAATGTAGTGGGGCAGTGAGCACATGACTCACCTCTGGGCATACCCTTCCCACTTAGGGTGATAAAAACAAATAAATCTTGATGGGTGGAATGCTGAACAATGGAAACATTCATCCCCATCACAAAGTTCTGGGTTTAATCCATCGTTTTTTGCCCACCACGCTACCCCAGTTTGTACAAAGCCATATGCAAATCAGTCTTGACCCTGTTCTTCATGGAAACAGTCAAGCCTGAACTGTAAAGCCAGGGTTTCCGAGGATCGGAAACAAGCATCCTGGAACCAGTTTCAGAGTATCACCCTTCATCAACCAAGCTAGCTTGAATCTAGTGGGGCAGTAAGCACCGGACTCACCTCTGGGCATACCCTTCCCACTTAGGGTGACAAAAGCAAAAACAAGCATGATGAGTGGAATGCTGAACAATGCAAATATTCATCCCAAGTGTCAAAGTTCTGGCTTTAATCCATCATTTTTTGCCCACCACGCCACCCCAGTTTGGACCCAGACATATGCAAATTAGTCTTGACCCTGTTCCCTATGGGAACAACTCAGCCCAAACTGCAAAGCCAGGTCCTCCCTAGACCAGAAACAAGCATCCTCAGACCGGTTTCAGGGTAACACACCCTTCATCAGGCAGGCTAACTTGAATCCAGTGGCGCAGTGAGCTTGGGACCCACATCTGGGCATACCCTTCCTATTTAGGGCAACAAAAGTAAAAAAAAACAAATGATGTGCAGAATGCTGAATAATGCAAACATTTACCCCCAGTCACAAAGTTCTTTCTTTAATCCATTGTTTTTTGCCCACCACGCCACCCCAGTTTGGACTCAGCCACATGCAAATTAGTCTTGACCCTGTTCCCCATGGAAACAACCCAGCCTGAATTGCCAAGCCAGGTCCTCCCTAGACCAGAAACAAGCATCCTTCATCAACCAGGCTAACTCAAATCTAGTGGTGAAGTGAGCACGGGACCCAAGTCTGGGCATACCCTTCCCACTTAGGGCAACAAAAGCAAACAAAAACAGATGATAGACAGAACGCTGAACAATTCAAACATTCCCCTCCAGTTACAAAGATCTGGGTTTAATCCATCACTTTTTGCCCACCACGCTTCCCCAGTTTGAACCCGGCCATATGAAAATGAGTCTTGACCCTATTCCCCATGGAAACAGTCCAGCACGAACTGCCAAGCCAAGTCCCGCCGGACCGAAAACAAGCATCCTTGCACCGGTTTCAGGGTTTCACCCTTCATCAGCCAGGTTAGCTTGAATCCAGAGGCGTGGTGAGCACGGTACTCACCCACGTCTGGGCATACCCTCCCGACTCTGTGAGCTTTACCACTGCTGACCAGTGCTAAAGTGCAAGTGTTACCTGTCTAAATTGTATTGGTGATTGGTTTATCCATGAATGGCATATCTTATTTACTATTAAGTCCCTAGTAGAGTGCACCATGTGTACCCAGGGCCTGTAAAGTAAAATGCTACTAGTGGGACTGCAGCACTGATTGTGCCACCCACATGAGCAGCCCTTTAGACATGTCTCAGACCTGCCACTGCAGTGTCTGTGTGGGCAGTTATAAACGGCCATTTTAACCTGATAAGTGCACCCACTTGCCAGGCCCAAACATTCCATTTTACTACATGTAAGCCACCCCAAAGGTAGGCCAAAGGCAGCTCCATAGACAGGGTGTGGTGTATTTAAAAGGTAGGACATGTACTGGTGTGTTTTACATGTCCTGGTAGGGAAATGCTGCTAAATTCCGTTTTCACTATTGCAAGGCTATTCTCTCCGATAGAGTAACATGGCAATTGCCTTGAAATATCTTTTAAGTATAATTTACCAATGGGAGCTAATAGAGATATGGAGTTTAGGGGCTCTGAACTCACAATTTAAAATACATCTTTTGGTGAAGTTTGTTTTTGAACTGTGAGTTTGAAAAGGCCACTTTTAGAAAGTGGGCATTTTCTTGCTTAACCATTCTGTGCCTCTGCTGAATTCACGTCTTGGTCAGGATGACAGTTGGCTGTTTGTGCATTCACTCTAGACAGTAGTCAAACAAAGGGAGCTGAGGTGTGCCGTGCATATCCTGGTGGCCCATCACCAGGCTGATGGATCTTCCTGAGCTAGAGTGGTGGGAGGAGCTGACACTTGCACCTGAATAGGCTGTGCATGGCCTTCCACAGAGCGTTCTCCAACCCCCTGGAGTGTGTCTGGGGCCAGGGAAGGGAAGACAGAGTCTTGTGCACTACAAAGGCTTCTCTTTAAAGTTAGCCTACTTCAAAGACAGAAATGGCTGTAAGTATTGGACCTCTGACACCACATAGTTAGTACACTTCTGTACTGAGGACATTCTGCCAGGAAGAAGAGCTGGGTGCCATAGGAGGGACTGCTACTCTGCCTGCTGTTTCGCTGTGCTGGCCTGCTGCTTGCTGCTTCTGTCCTGGGATTGAAAGGACTGGACTTTGCTTTCTACATCCTGCTTTCTGATGTTCTACAAGGGCTTGAACTGAGCTTGTCTCCTGTTAAGAAGTCTCAGGGCCATCAAAGGCTTCACATACCAGCAACTGAGCTCTCCTGTTGAAAGTCCTGACTTGCCAAGTGGTATAAAAATTCAGTTCCTGGGCCCTTGGAAGTGGGCTGTGGTACAACAAAGAAGAAACCAAGCACATTGACACCAGAGCGACTTTGCAACTGGCACCGCTGTCTGACTCCACGCTGCTGCCTGCACCAGAGCCGTGGTCCCCTCTGAGTGCAATGACTGCAACCTACAACACGTCTGATGCCACCACAGCACCCACCCCCAAAATCCCACCATAGTGCTGTGTCACCGACGTCCATGACATCTGACTCTGTCGCAGCACCTGTGGCCCTGTGGTGTGATCCCCACACCACAAAGTGGACACCTTGCATCTTGACCTGCTGGACTCATCGCCCCTGCCTTGTCATAAGGAAGTGACCGCCTTGCAACTGACGCCGCATCACCTCCCCTGCAACCGTAAGGAACCGATGCATCCTACACCTTGTAGTCCTCAATGCCTTAGGTAACCTTTAGTTGTATTTGTGTCAGTTTCCTACCATTCTCCAAAGAGATTCATCACTATTTCTGTGCATTTGCTGCTGGGCATACAGAGTATCAACATTGGTTCTTTCTCAAAGAGGTATTTCAGTTGAGAAGTCTGGCAGTGGATCCGATGGGTGATTTAGAAGACAGACTCACATTGTACTTTGAGGAAATATTACTGATTTCTGCCTTTGTCCAATATCCACTCCCTTGCTATTGTTGCTATCTGGGCAGAGGGGCGTCACCTTATGCACCTAGGACAGAGTGAGAATTTCTGGGGCCAAAACAATCAAAGATGTTTTGGTCGTATGGTCAGATTAAGGTGGGACAGAGAGAAGTGTAAATTGCTTAAGTGGCAAGTAGAATCAGCCATTTGGCAGGACTGTGGCCTATTAATGACTCATCTTGACATGCAAAGGTTATCAGTCTCCCAGAGGCTTGTGACATTATTCAGCTTGGCCTCAACTGAGTAAAGATATCCCACTTAATAGCGCCCTGGATTATAAAAAGGGGAGGAGCTTGTCTGGAGACCACATCTCAAAAGTAGCATTTTGGGAAGATACCAAAAGGCAAAATAGTTGTCTTCAAAAGGTTGCACAGCTTCTGCTTTTGTCAACAGCTGGTTTGCTGTACAAGTTGACATTCTGTTTTACTAACATAAATCTATATAGCACTCTGTCTCTGTGATTAGGTTTGCTCTATGAAAGTATGATTCATTAAAAAAATACAACTTTACTCTGCCTCATCACGACAAGCACACACCACTTTTGTCAGAGTCTTGAGAGATGATGAACCAATAAGAGCCTCTATGTAACTGTAGGGGCTGCAGGGGCTTGCATTTCACACTTGCTGTTTAATTAGGGATTGGTGAAGCCCATGACACTTCCTACAGTGATTTAATTCCATAATTTCAATTGAAAGTGGAAAATAAATTATCAGTAAATAATTATTGCAGTCAGTGTTTGAGAGACTGAAGTATCATTCGGTGCCCAACTGAAATCACAGACCAGTTTTTAATACGATTATACAGTGATATGTTATCATATTTATCTCTCATTCGTTGCATTACCCATCGTTACATGCTGTGGCCTAGCTAGCTGTGATGATGACGTCACACTATGAAAACTGGTAGAGTCATCCAGGGCTGCTGGACCTGTTTTCAAAGTGAGCTGCCTAAAATACTGTTTTCACTGCAAACCAGGGACCTCAAGTACTGTGAGGCTTGGAGGCTGTCGTAGCACGCCTCCAAACCTAGGTCAAAAAATAATTTTTGTGTAAAATAACGCTTATTTGTTTTATTTGACACAAATATTGAACTCTGCTTGCCACAGACTAAAACGTCTACAATGAAATCAGTAATAGCCTGGGATACCACTGATGTTAACGCGCCTCCTCCGGGCGTTCATTTAATTATAATTACCTAATTGTATTTCCGAGAGAAAACAAGCCTCAGAGTAGGGTGAGAGTTCAGCAACTCAGAGAGGATTGTCATTTCTTTGTTAATATCTGACATTTAATAGGGGCGATGTAGTTTGAATGTATAACAAAGATAAGAATGTGATTTTTTGAGTATGTGAACTTGGAAGCAGAAATATTCTATGCAGAAACATACCTGTTTCCACTGCACATACATGCACTGGAAACAGAATACTATTCTTTTTTTTTAACTTGCTATCCCAGGAAAATAGAGATGACCTCGGTTCGTTTTTCAAAGGCATAGCATAAGAAACACTAGAAAAGTAATTGCATCTGGTGGTTGCTGCCAGTCTTTTGGCTTTGCTATTTTTGTAACATATTTTTAGTAAGCCTTTATTACAAAAACACTGAAACAAAACAAAACAGATAACATTAAAAAAAAAAAGAAAATGCACTAGGCCTATGGGACTACTTTACCTGTGGCTGACAACCAGGTGCTTGAGCAGAATGGAATGAATCACACAGAAAGGAACCAATTGTTGAAGTGGGGCAACCCGCTGCTCCATGCCGTATGTTGTGATGGTCAAATAACACTATTGCAGAGCGATGAATGAAGAGTGTTCGTTAAGAGTAACTATATTACTTGTATATTTTGGTAAAATCAGAAGGTCTTGGCAAATGCAATACCTAAAAAGTTGATCCCGGCTCTATGACATTACATTGTGGTAGAGATGATCTTTTCTACTTCACATATTCATTTTGCAATAAGCAGGTTGAACTGTTCAACTGGAAGGATTGTAACTTAAAATGGCAAAAGATGGCACAAACTGCCTATCATGCACAGTGACACTAATCAAAATAAACACAATAGCCTGGCCTCCAGCGTGTTCTGCATGTTACCAGTGCTTAATTTGTGCTTGTTGTTTCCGGTGCTGAGCACCGGCACTTATTTTTGCGGGCCGGGGCTTATTCGTCTGCCTCAAGCATTTGCTGCGAGGAAAAGACACATAAGGGAAAGACAGAGGAGGGGAAAAACGAAGAAGCGTCACAATGGGAGAAAGCAGGAAGCTGCTAGAGTGAGCTGAAAGGGCAGGGTGTGGCTTTACATTGACTGGAGAAGCCAGAGATGTTTTAAGGATTATGCTGCCTCAGTATTCTGTGTTCCCACATTTAATTGCAGCATCTGCCTGTTTAAGAGGAGGGCTTTGGGCACCGGCACGTTTTTTTTTTACAAATTAAGCACTGCATGTTACGCATCATACATATTGATCATCACCAGGAGTACAAGCTGTTCTCAAGAAACAGTCATCAGGTGCTTATGTTGGTAACAACAGGACCTCTGTAACCCATGCTTAATTAGTTTAAAATAATTAAGAGTCGAGGCCCAAACTGCTCTGAGGAGCCTTCTGCCAATACTGCTGAATTCCATGGTTTTGACCACATGCACCATTCATTTACTACCCTACACTTCCTATCTCTTTAGTTCACTCTTTCATATTCTTTTCATCCATGCAATCCCACTGGGTTTCTATCTTTCTCTTCTCTTTCTTTCTCCCTTCTGCATTTCTTACCCTCGTTGTTAATCAAAGTATGATGATGAAAACAAGCCTGACACACAAATTTTAATATGAGAGCCCAGCATTGGCAACCATGGGCACAAAAATATCACTATACGTAACCACTTCTTTGAGCCTCCCAAGGCTAATACAATAACACGATTCGGGCCACTGGCAATCATACAAACGTGATTCTGACAGAAATTACATGCTTTGAAGCTGGCCAGTTGAGTCCCTGAGCTTTTTGATACAGCTTCAAGATGTCATCTGCTTACACTTTGTCACCCCAGGGGATTACTTTGTGCCACGAGGGAAGATACTGGGACTGTATTCACACACAGGGACCACCTATAAATCAAGCCTGTGCGTTTTTATTTGCTCAGGAGACCCAGGCCAGGGGCTATATATCCTCTATTACGCTAGCAGTCATCCTTTAAGTATTATAAGAGGTAGAAAGTACAGACTCAAGATATCAGTCAATTCTAAAGGTAAACTATTGATGTCCATTTAGGCCAGAGCACTCTTTCTACATTCATGCACATTCCCAGAATCATCCAGACAATTTATATTGGTTAATGTCACGTTTTTCCAATATTTGTCAGCCACCATATTTCAATCTAATTACTAATCTCTGATACTTTTCTGGTGGAAAAGAGGCACATGATACTTTGTTACTTTATGAGGAGTACTCACGCCAACGCATCCACTAAAATGTAACTGAGTAACTAAGGTATGAGGTGTCACTTTGCCAAAGTATCCCCAATGTTTTTTAGAAAAAAGAGATGCAGAGAATGAGAGATTCTCAAACCTAGTATCGTGATGATTCTTGGAAAATTATTGTGTCGGGTCTCTGGTGGAGGGTGGGGGCAGTGGCATTTCAAGTAATTGTGGCCCGTTTAACTTACTGTTTGCTTAAATGACTGCACATTTCTCAGGTGTAACATTTAACAGCATTTTATCACCAAAAGATGAAGTTAAAATAGCAGAATAATGGCAACACTTACCCGTCTGTATAACAATTGCACTATGGCCTCTTTTCTCCCTCGCTCTTTTGTATCGTTTTGCCCCAAGCCAACCTTTGGTGTAGGCCTGCATTACTACAACTCTTCCTATCACTTCTCGCAACAACAAGTTCAGCTGCTCGACATGGTAATATTTCAGAAAAACCTGGAACAAAAGAAGAGCTTGTCTTAGCACAGATTTTTACTTACACCTTGAATGATTGTCTTACTGGTTTGTGCTCATAGCATTAATATCTGGTAATTTTGTGTCCTACCTTTATGGGTTTGTTGGACATGGCCCTTTTTGCAGGGTCATCCTCAAACTTTTTGCCTCCTATCTCCTATTTTGTTTACCTGTTTTTGTTGGCTTTAAGACTCTGGGCACTTTAGCGCTGCTAACCAGTGTTAAAGTGCATATGCTCTCTGTCTAAATTGTATTGGTGATTGGTTTATCCATGATTGGCATATTTGATGTACTAGTAAGTCCCTAGTGAAGTCCTCTAGAGGTGCCCAGGGCCTGTAAACCAAATGCTACTAGTGGGCCTGCAGCACTGGTTGTGCCACCCACATGAGTAGCCTTGTAAACTTGTCTCAGACCTGCCACTGCAGTGTCTTTGTACACTTGCCAAGCCCAAACCTTCCCTTTTTATACATGTAAGGCCCCCCTAAAGTAGGCCCTAGATAGCCCCATGGGCAGGGTGTAGTGTATGTTAAAGGTAGACATGTACTGATGTGTTTTACATGTCCTAACAGTGAAATACTGCCACATACGGTTTTCACTGTTGAAAGGCCTAACTCTCTCATAGGTTAACATGGGGGGGGGGTGCCTTTTAATATCTTTTAAGTGCAGTTTGCCTTTGGGAGCAGATAGAGAGGTGGAGTCTGGGGTCTCTGAATTCATAATTTAAAAATACATCTTTTGGTACAGTTGGTTGGTAAATTGTCAGTTTGAAAATGTCATTTTTAGAAAGTGGTCATTTTCTTACTTAAACCATTCTGTGACTCATCCTGCTTGTGTGTTCCCTGTCCGAGTCAGGCTGACAGTTGGGCTGTTTGTGAATCTCCTCTAGACAGTGACACAAAGGGAGCCGGGGTGTAGCCTGCACATCCTGATGGGTCATCTGGGCTAGAGTGGAGGGAGGAGTCATCACTTACACCTGAATTGGGTATGCCCGCCCTCACACAATGCACTCTCCAACCCCCTGGTGTGTGTCTGGAGCCAGGCCTGGGCAAGGCAGGATCTTGTGAACAACAGAGACTTTCCTTTGAAGTTTGATAGCTTCAAAGGCAGAAAGGGCTGTAAGTAGTGGACCCAAAACCCCAGATTTTTAGATTACTTCTAGAACAAGAGGGACCTCTGGCAAGGAGAAGAGCTGGAGGATGAGTACTCCCCCTTTGCCTGTGACTTTGCTTTGCTGAGTTGGCCTGCAGTTGCTGCTTTTGCCTGAAAGAGGACAAAGACTGGACTTTGTGGTATATTCCTGCTTGTGAAGAATCCCCAAGGGCTTGGATTGAGCTTGCCTCCTGTTTTGAAGTCTCAGGGCCATCAAAGACTTCTCTGCCAGCACCTGGACTCTCTGCTGAGACTCCTGCCCTGCCAAGTGGTGCCCTATCCAGTCCCCAGACCCTTGAAAGGTGAAGCTGGTAGAACAAGGACTGAAATCCACTCACAGGAAGCTGTGCAAGGAAAATTTGACGCAAAATCTGCTTGCGGCTGCTAAAATCAATGCAAACCCCATGCAGTATTGTTTTCCATCACCGTGCAGCCAGATTTCTCATGTATTGTCGCTGTGTGTCAAAATCACCATGAACCTGTGCGGATCTGAAGTGCCCTGTCAGGAAATCGATGCATCGCTTTCTTGCAGGAGAGAAAAAAACAACGCATTGCCTACCCGACCAGAGAAGAAACAATGCATGGCCTCACTTGTGAATAAGGAATCGATGCATCGCTGACTTTTCCAACGCACGCTCGCCCGTGCAGCTTTATTTTTGATGCAAACCAGGTACTTTGTGTATTCTATGCAGTGAAACTCTTTTCACTTTAAAAATTCTTAACTTGACTTGTGTGTGTTGGATTTTTGTCATTTTGGTCTTGTTTGATTTAGATAAATATTGCCTATTTTTCTAAACTGGTGTGGTATTCATTTTGTAGTGTTTTCACTGTATTACTGTGTGTGTACAAATACTTAACACATTGCCTTTGAGATAAGCCTGACTGCTTGTGCCAAGCTACCAAGGGGGTTAGCAGGGGTTATCCTAAGTGTGTTTCTCCATTGCCCGGACTAGGGTCTAGGCCGAAGAGGAGGAGGAAGGACATTCTCTCAGCCTGTTTAAAATTCCAGAAGGTATTAAAGGAAATGTCAAGTGTTCTCCTTGTATGCCCCAGGTACTGAAATATACTTTCGAAAATATACTTTCCTGTATCTAATCCAGTCCCACTCTGCTCCCTAGGACTGGACGAAAGATGTTTCTTCCTTCTTAGCCAACACATATAATTTCACCACAGCTCACCCAGCTTAAAACATCAAAACACAGTGGAGAGGGATTCCTGATCTACATTCTGTAATTCCTTGACACATAAACTGTGTTAAATTGTGTTAGACCGATTAAACCACTGTTTATTCTTAGAAAATCATGACACTTATCCGATCCTAATAATGCATTTTTCAGATACAGAGTGTAGAGCTTTTGATAAGCATTTGAAACCCAATTAGAGTCTCAAAAACATTCTGTAAATTGAAACAATTAGCAAGTGTTTCACAATTACGAGTAGATAGGAGTTTACCACCCTCTGATTTTAATCCAGGTAAATACCGAGAGGTCAAACAAGCCAAGGGATCGCAGGTGAACAGGCATGGTAAATACCAGGACATCCGGATTTTGGTGTGTAAAATATCTAAATTTGCATGTTATTCTTCGTTTCACTGGGCAAAGCTCATAGCATATGCTTTTTTTGCACATGTTAAGTTCTGAACACTAGGGTTTTGGTATTTACCAGGCGAAATAAATATTATGCTTATGCTGCAGTACTAGTAAAGAAGGCCTTAGAGTGGGGATTCAGACAACATTCAGAAAATAACTATGGTATGGGTTGTTAGAAACTTTTGCCAAGTGACCTGACTAAAGGTTTTGAGTTTCAAAGATAGTTCAGTAAGCAACAGCAGAGTCAGATTTGACAATAGTGAGGGGCAGATTTACTAATATTTAATTCAACGCAGCAAGACAACTTGGGAGAGAGCAGACATTTTCCATATATAACAAGATAGGGCACACTTCTACTTTCTCCAACCATTGATGCACTGTGTGCTGTCTACGCCAATTCTCTTATCCTTGCACCAGGCTTCAAGAGTGCCTATGATACAGGTAACGTTGTTTTTGTGCAGGAAGAGACACTTTCCTGCACAAACAATCCTAAGAGGCACATTCCTCTTTCTGTGTGTGCTGAATGCACAACTTCAGCAGTGTGACAAATAAAACAAGGGGACAATCTCTCTTGTTCTGCATTGTTGGAAATGGGTTGTGGCTTCCTAAATTGGACATAGGGATCATGTACTGCCTGTGCCACCATTACTGAGTGAAAGCACTTGGGAAAGGGCTGCAGGAGTGGAGAGTCATTATTTTCCACAATAAAGGACCACATTAATGAAGAGATTGCATTCTTACTTATGAATACTCGAATGAACTTACTTGAATCGCTCCTTAATTTAGTTGATAGAATGAGCCAGTTGTCTTAGGAACTACAGTCAGGTAACAGACCCAGTGGTATTTTAGCACTCCGAACGCTTTGCTTTGTGACTCATTTTGCGCTGCAATTACTACTCTATGTCACCGGAGTGCAACATGTAATTGAGGCAGGATTTCTCCAAACCTGCCCCATTACAATCTATGGGGCAGGGCTTGTTTTCTGAATACCACTGAATGGGGACGCACCCGGAAGGACGACTCTGGAACAATGAAGTCATGAACAATGCAAGAGGAACAACGCTTGCGTGAACAACTACTTTGTTTTTCTGTGCCTTAACTATGAATGTGCTGAACAACGCACATGTGTGGTTAAGGCACAGAAAAAGGGATTCAACATCGGGAGAAGATGTGGTCAGGTAAGTGGGGCTGGGGCAGGTTTGGGGTAGTTTTGGTTTTTAAGGGTCAGGTGGGGGATGGGTAGGTTTGTTTTTAGGGGTGGGGTAGTTTTAGTTTTAGGGGCGGGGTGGGGGTTGGGATAGTTTTCCTTTTAGGGGTGGGGTGGTGGGTCGGGGTAGTTTTAGTTTTTAGGGGCGGGGTGGGGGGTTGTTTTGGTTTTAGGGGCGGGTCGGGTAGTTTTAGGGGTGGGGGTTTGGGGTCAGGGTAGTTTTCGTTTTCGGGGCAGGGGTGGGGGTGTCGGGCTTGTTTTAGTTTTTAGGAGCGGGGTGGGGGGTCGGAGTTGTTTTAGTTTAAGACAGAAAAATGAACGGAGCACTCTTTAAATAATTAATTTGAGATCCTAACTGTGTACATGGAATCAAACGTAATATCATAGAGTGTCATAAATGCTTATAAAGTGATGGATGGGGATAACATAAGTATGTGATGGTTCCAAAACTAGACTGTTTCAGTTATCAGTTTTAATATCACAAAAATATCACAAACACCTAAAATAAAAACATATAAATGCCGCACATTTAACATAAACAATCTAATCCAATTAGAGACAGAAGTTCTTCCAAAAGGAGTTTAAAGTCCAAACGCCAAACAATCCCAATCAGTTCATGGGAAGTGATGTGCAATGTCCAATCAATTAACTTTGGGCAGTGAGAGTTCTTGTCCTCCAGTGTAAGCAGATTGGTTTGCAAATTTCCGGTCACATTCAGCCGACACGTGTTTCGTCCTGTAAAGGACTTTATCAAGGCTTATCTTCCTGTACTCAGTATAAATTATTTCAGTAATAGTTAACCAATGGAATGCCGAAAAACTGTGCATCTTCAGCAGGCAACGAAGAATGTTAACTCTGTTTGTTAACGGCGTCGCATCTGCTTTTCTTTGTTTAGGGGTGGGGTGGGAGGTCAAGGTAGTTTTAGGGGCAGGGGTGGGGGTCTGGTTAGTTTTAATTTTAGGGGCGGGTGGGGTTTGGGGGTTGTTTTAGTGTTATTGGGTGTGGGGTCAGGGTAGTTTTAGGGGCGGGTGGGGGTAGTTTTAGTTTTTAGGGGCAGGGGTTGGGGGTCAGGGTAGTTTTAGCTTTAGGGGCGGGTTGCGGGTCAGGGTTGTTTTAGTTTTAGGGGTGGGGTGGGGTGGGGGTTCGGGGTAGTTTCAGTTTTAGAGGTGGGGTACTTCTGGGCATTAGGGCAGGTGGGGGTGGTCGCATGTAGGAACCACTTATGCCGTCCCACACATGCCTTTACAACAAAAAATAATTGTTAAGGCATGCATGGTAAAGGCATTTGTGGTAACAACGCAGTCGTTGTTTCAACCGTGTTGTTTAGGCATTCGTGGTTCCAGCATTCGTTGTTCCATCATACATCCGTGCATGCTTCACTTTGATTTCATCCTCTGCCCTATAAAGAATCATGAAATAAAATATATATTCTATTGGTGGCACTGGGTGTAGCATTGGATTGCTATCTAATCATGTGCAATCACCCACATTAACCAAGTGGAAGCTGTCCTTCGGGAGCAGCTTTCGTTTTGCTGATGGATACTGCCACCTGTTGGGACTCTGTATTAAATCAATAGTGTGCAACAGTGTAAGTCAGAAAGCTATTTCCAACTTGCAATACACTATTATTACGTTGCGACCTCACGTTTTTGCAGTTGCAAACGCTTTCATTTTACGACCACAAAAAGGGTTTGTAAATAAACTTTCACATCCAAAGAGACAGAGAGCAAACATCATTGCTACACACCCAGTATAATGGATGAAGACACAAAACGTTGTCTACGGCCCCTCTCAGGCTGTTTGCAATGTCACTTGTGTCACTGGCTTAAGGGAAAGAAGGACGGCTTATGCTACCATGATTAGGTCTCCACGTACAAGTGTAATTTCGATGTTTACACCATCATTCAACAGGCATATTTGTAAGACGCATACTCAACAAGATCATGGGACCTATTATTCACAGTTCACATTTAGTCAAGAACACACTGCAGACAGGATGCCACTTTTACTGGAAATCTGCATTACCTTGGTTTTCCCAAGAACCCAGTTGTCCAATTTCGCCGCCTTCAGTATAGCGATGCAGTTTTCTTTGGTAACTGGAGGGCTCCCGTGAGCCTTGAAGGCAAGGTAGTAATATCTAAGAAACAGAGAAACTGCATTTTAATTATGGTACAAATTTTCATTGCAATACACCTTTCCTTACATACATAAAATAAAGCAATGTCGCCTCGTGCAGCAAAATCCCGTTTACTGCCATCAAGATCTTTACTACCTTGAATTATCCACCATGAGTTTTTTTGTAAATTACTTACCTCCTCTGCTGCTCCTCTGTCCCTCGACGCTCCTCCCTGCAGGCACAGACTCACGGCTTGCCCTGCACCAATCCTGACGCTGCTCAAACACAGTCGGCCAAACACACATGTTGAGCACTCCCCCTCAGTGCACGTCACCCCTGTGGCCCCACCCATTTCAAAGAAAACAATAATAAACATAGTTTATTATTGTTATCTTTAAAAGGTTTTGCAGCTGCCGCTGCTGGCCGGGGCGTCGACACTCCTCCGCCCAAATGGAGGAGCCGCCACTGTAAAATAGGGGAAAAAAAGTTATCCCACAATCTGTACACGAAGTAGAGGTTCGCAGGACTGTCTTTTTGGAACAAGACATTACTTTTGAAAATAACTCAGGGCACCATTTTAGAAAAGCTTGAGGCATGCCAAAGCCCAATTATGAAACTACCACAAGGCAAAGCAGAACTGCACTCAAAAGGCACTAGGAGCCAGAGACACTAGGAACTCAGCCTCCTAACACCAGCAAGGGTGCATCTCTACCCAGTCCCAGCCACAAACAACCATGGAGGACCTTCCAGCACACGTCCCGGGCCCTGGAGAAAATATCTCCACTTTTACAACAGGTACAGTACAAAAGACCTAGTAAGTGTTGAGTAAGTAGGAGAATGCAACAGGAAGTCCACAATCATCAAAGATACCAACTGTGAGTATTCAGCATTTTCTGACCAGGTAAATTGCATCAGACGCTTATGTACCCTGTCGGTATAGGGCCCCTGACTCAGACAGATTTATAAAGTTTTGGGGCCTGATTCACAAAGGGAAACTTATGCTTTTGTGTAAGTTTACATTTGTTTGCTAGTCAGAAAGGGAATTATGAGTAGTATCGTCACTATAGGTCTTTTTACGTGCAGAGACTCTGCACTCGTAAAGCTACTACTCGTAAGTCCCTTTGTGAATAGCAAACCATCGTAAACTTACACAAAAGTGTCAGTTTACCTTTGTGAATCAGGCCCCTAGGGCCTGTCCTTCATCAGAGAGTGAGAGACAGAGAGTGTCTGTCCTTCATCATGCATGGAATGGGCTATGCAGTGCTTCCAAACTGAGAGGTGCTTGTCATGTCAACAAGAAACGTAACTACCTTTTTAGGTCGAGCACCCAATTGTTCTGACGTGTTGTAATTTATCTGTGGGCTTTTAACTATGCCCACCGCACTCCCATCACTATCACTCGTTCTTGGGCTTGCCTTTCAACAGTCCTTTGTTATCATTTGTAAGTGCTTTACGTTTGTCCCTCTTTGGGGCAGTTTTGTTACCGCCTTGGCCATCGATCCTGTTACATGGATAATTGCACTTTTGCCGATACGTTTGACTGCGAGCAAACTTCTTTTTCCTTTTGTGTCTCTCCTTCACGCTCATGCTCATAGCAGCCGTGGCGCTTTGAATCCGCTCGCTTATGTCAACTGTTTTACTTTTCATTTATTATATCTTCCTATCTGAATGGCTCCATAGTGACATTTGGCACTATAAAAAACTGTAGTAGTATATATTTGGCTTGACAAGCAGAAGAGAAGCAGATAACTATTGCCATGAATTCTGTACATATGTCTGTTGAAAGTTTAATCACGTCACAGACCCATAAAAGAACGTACCTTTTGACACACCCTTATCTCCGTCACATCAGTGTGCATCACTCAACACGTTTTGACAGCAGCTGCTCTTGAATCCCCTGCACATTGTTGAGTGCCAGTCAACTTTGCAAATGCCTGGCCAGTCATGTGACTTGCTAGGGGCATATAGTTTTTAAATTACGTTTTGCACCGGCAAATTCAGTTTTTTTGCAGTGACAGCATTCTGTACCATCCTGTGTGTTTACATTTGAGACAGTTAATCTGGAACCGATTTTGCACAGAAATTTATTTATTTTTCGCATGTTAAGAGTCCTTAAGAAGTATGTTCATTTCATTTTTCTGTCCCTGTTGAAGTGTCAGGTACTCACTGCAACCCGTGTAGTGGTGTTGCAAAAGTCAGCAGATTTCCCAGAGGTAAAATAGCCTTGTTTGAAAGGTTTGTTCACATCACTCAGAGAATGAGTTGTTTTGTCGGTGCAGTAACAGCGAGAGGACAGCGGTAAAAGTCCCCTGCATTGCTCTGGACAGGATGTGCTCTTGCTTTGAATTCCTCATAGCAAAATTTAGTGTTCTCTGACCCCCCAACACACACACACACACACCCATGAGTGTGAGCTGAGGCCTTTCTGTGATGTTGAGTGAGACCCAGAGGAGGCCTTTGTGGTCTGGAGGTCATATCAAGTGCACCTCTTATCCAGAGAAGATTGACTACTGTTATCTTTCTGGGCTGTACAGAACTAACAGCGGTGGCAGCAAAATGATTACAGTGCAGAATAGATCGTTTTCCTGTAAGAGAGCAGCCTTCTGGTCTCTCCCATGTTTGAAATAGTTTTCCCAAACCTCTATAGTCGGATCTTTCACCCATCCACAAGAGGACTAGATGTTTGCATGTGTTTTATAGTCATGAAGCGTGAGACAGAACAGGTGGCTACTGACACAGTCTGCTGAAATTTGTATCAGGCACACTCTGCATGATACTTAAGATGGGTGCTTGGAGGGTAAGGCCAGGTAACATGTGTATTGCTAAGCTGCCCTCACAACAATCCAAGGATCTGTTTCAGCAGCTCAGACAATGAGGTGTTGCTGAAATTAAGAAAAGAGACAGAGGTCCCTTTGAAGCTAGGGAGTTCCCCCTGATTATTTTTTACTCGTTTTTTTTGGAGAGGCTAACCCCACAGGATTTTGGTAGTTACGCGGTGCAACTTCCTTTGCCCTTGTGCTCTTGCTTTGGGGTGCTCCTGAAAGGGGGGCCTATCATCAGGGGAAGGCGGTTGGCTAATAAATCGAACTCAAGGTTGATATTCGGGTAGTGGGACTTCCTGTTGGGTCTACTTGTGTCTTTGTGCATACTGGCAGCTTAAATGGGTGTTCCTCTTAACCTTTCATGTCTCCATTTACTTAAGCCCTCTCCACTGTACCAACAGGAAAAATCAATCTAAGTTATTCACAGGAATGAAGGCATAGTGCCTTTGCAACCAACTGATGTTTAGAAACCATTGACATATAAAAAGTATCATTCTTGCTTTTTGTAGTTGTTTTCCCTTGCAGTTGGAAGAATGCAAATAAACACATCATGTCAAAATATAGGGGGTCATTCTGACCCCGGCGGGCGGCGGGAGCCGCCCGCCTGGAGGGAACCGCCAGAAGACCGTACCGCGATCAAAAGACCGCGGCGGTCATTCTGGGTTTCCCACTGGGCTGGCAGGCGACCGCCAAAAGGCCGCCCGCCAGCCCAGTGGGAAACAGCCCTCCATGAGGAGGCCGGCTCTGAATGGAGCCGGCGGAGTGGAGGGTGTGCGACGGGTGCAGTGGCACCCGTCGCGTATTTCAGTGTCTGCAATGCAGACACTGAAATACAAAGTGGGGCCCTCTTACGGGGGCCCCTGCAGTGCCCATGCCATTGGCATGGGCACTGCAGGGGCCCCCAGGGGCCCCACGACACCCCTCACCGCCATCCTGTTCCTGGCGGGCGGAACCGCCAGGAACAGGATGGCGGAGAGGGGGTCGGAATCCCCCATGGCGGCGCAGCAAGCTGCGCCGCCATGGGGGATTCCCAGGGCAGCGGAAAACCGGCGGGAGACCGCCGGTTTTCCTGTTCTGACCGCGGCCGAACCGCCGCGGTCAGAATGCCCTAGGGAGCACCGCCAGCCTGTTGGCGGTGCTCCCGCGGTCCCCGGCCCTGGCGGTATTTACCGCCAGGGTCGGAATGACCCCCATAATCTATGATTTAGAAGTAGAGCGGAGGGGACAGAACGAGGGTCTCCTATTAGGCATCTTTTCTATTTTTTGGGAGTTGGGGTGTAAGAGTAGGACAAAAGAGGACAACATACCTTCTTTATGTTTGTTTCTATAAAAACAGTTTTATTTATTTTTATGTTTGAAAAGACAGATACATACAATCAAGCAATCATCTCAGAAATTGTCCCCCAAAGCCAACAGTTAATAATTGGTAATAAACAGTGTCATCACAGTCAGGGGCTGCATTTTAAGCTACAGCAATTGCTCAAATAATACTGTCTTAACAAACAAATAGAACAACAACTGTATTCAACATAACTTTCTAAGGGGGTCCAAGGTCCTGGGAAGCACTGCTTGTGGACGGACTTGGTAGCGGTCGGGGAAAGGAGCTGGTAATAGCCTATGATAGATGCTAAAGGTAGTAAACAAGTTAGAAGCTTTATGCTTTTTTAGAGGTATAAGTGTGGAATCTGCTTTGAATAGTCCAAATTTCAGCTCATACTTTCCTGCTTACTCTCTTTAGCATGACAATCTTCACCTATAGTCAGAGAAACTGGAAATATGCGATTAAACAGCCATAGTGTTTTCCATGTAGAGTAAACCCCAAATTAAATACTATTTGGAAAGCCTGCCAGAGACGGGAGATGCACAGAATAAAAAAAGCACACCTTTTATTATAAAATGTGTGCACATGTAAACTTAGTTTCTGCCGAATGAACTCAGCAGTAAACAACACATACACCTTTACACTGTCTGAGTTTGGAGTAATGGCAGTGGCTGTGGGTGACTTTAAAAAGTGGCGGGGCACGTGCAGCACATAAAAGTTAAATTATCTTTTAAAGTACAGACATGCTTACATTTGTATTGCCGATCTGATAGAGACACGTTCTATTTATAGGTTTGTTTGATTTATATAGGGGTCTCCAACAAGTAGCTCTTGAGCTACCCATTAGTAGCTCTCCTGTGTGTAGCTCAGCCTACAAAAACTGAAAGGTTTATATTTAAAACAAACATGTAAACTTGTCTGATGTGGTCAGTATTACAATTCTAATAATATATATAGCTCTGGATGATTTTCACAATTGTAAGTAGCTTTTAATACAAAAAAGGTTGGAGACCCCTTATAGAATGTGCACCGATCACCTTCGCAACACAAATTTAACTTGAATTAAAATATGTAAACATTAAGAAAAATATCCTTACCTTGATGAGGTGGTCCTCCCGACTCGCCCTGCAAGGCAAAGATGTACATGCTGGACAATAGCATCCCAGCCAATCCAAGCACTGCTGTCATGCTGTTTTTAATACCAAACAGCATAAGTACAGTGCTAGGACTGGCTGGGTCAAGAAAACATGATGTTCCGTCGAAGTGTTTTGGGCTTGTGTTTAAGCTCTTCCAGCCCGCATGTAGCATTGATTAAGGATGCCAAAACTGTGCATGTCAGGCTGACCACAGCAAACAGCATGGCCAATCTGGCATGCGCAGTTCTGGCTTCCATAATTAAAGCTACATGGGAGCTAATGACACAGCCTCAGTCAATCCACTCCACATTGCTCCATAACCCCGCCCCTACCCTACAGGAACGAAATGCATCAGCTTATAGAATCTGTCAAGGGTGCAGTGGCTCACAGAAGAGGTTCAATGCTCCTATGGATCAGCCAGCCAGGAGTAATGCTATTAATAATGTCCTTGAAATTGAAAGACAAAATCATTTTTTACTAGTGAAAATTGTGATATATGATTTGGAGAATATATATATTTTCTTACCTAAGAAACCTTAGTATTTTGCAAAGCGTTTAGGATCCCTTTGGTATTAATATGTGTTTAAATGTGAAATAGCAAGAGCGCATGTGCTGCATAATTTCTCCTAATTTGCTTTTTTTTATCGCATAATTTGGTGCATCACTACTGCATAATTCCAGAGGCCCTGCCTATACTTGCAGATTTGCATATGATGTTCATTTTTTTTAACTCTGACATTTACGCTGTTGAATATTATAAGAAGCAGTGGATGGAAACATTCACTAAAAAGTGAACTTATAAAGGTCTAAACATTTTTAGTACAGAGGAATTAAATTTGAAAATAACAGACTGTGGTGGTCATTCTGACCCTGGCGGTCTTTGACCGCCAGGGCGGAGGACCGCGGGAGCACCGCCGACAGGCCGGCGGTGCTACAATGGGGATTCCGACCGCGGCGGTAAAGCCGCGGTCGGACCGGCACCACTGGCGGGGTCCCGCCAGTGTACCGCGGCCCCATTGAATCCTCCGCGGCGGCGCAGCTTGCTGCACCGCCGCGGGGATTCCGACCCCCCCTACCGCCATCCAGATCCCGGCGGTCGGACCGCCGAGATCCGGATGGCGGTAGGGGGGGTCGCGGGGCCCCTGGGGGCCCCTGCAGTGCCCATGCCACTGGCATGGGCATTGCAGGGGCCCCCGTAAGAGGGCCCCTACATGTATTTCACTGTCTGCTGCGCAGACAGTGAAATACGCGACGGGTGCAACTGCACCCGTCGCACAGCTTCCACTCCGCCGGCTCGATTCCGAGCCGGCTTCATCGTGGAAGCCTCTTTCCCGCTGGGCTGGCTGGCGGTCTGAAGGCGACCGCCCGCCAGCCCAGCGGGAAAGTCAGAATTACCGCCGCGGTCTTTCGACCGCGGAACGGTAACCTGACGGCGGGACTTTGGCGGTCGGCCTCCGCCGCCCGCCAAGGTCAGAATGAGGGCCTGTGTGCCCAAACACAGAAACACAACTGTGTTCATGCTTTATGTGCCTTCTGCATGCAAATCATAGTCCACAGAGATGTGGGTAACCCGTAACAATTATGATTGGCTGCCAGTAAACAATCAGACTGCACATAACTCAGGTTCTTGTATGGATGAATAAAATAAAGGCTATCCAGATTGCAATCTGTTTGACCATCCTTTAACCAATTCGAGTAGGTCCCTGTATCAGGCCACTCGCAGCCAAATAGATTAGCCCTGGGTCTAACTGCCTGTGACACATGTGGGCTAGTCATTTGGCTGTGACAGAGAGTAACCTTCCAGGCATCATAATGCCCCACCCACATATTGCCAAGGGCCAATGTATTGCATCAAAAAAAGAGTGTTCACTAACATATCAAGCGTTTCACTGCTATTTTTGCACAAATAACTGCCCTCTGCTAAATTGTGTACAGTAATTATTTTACTTAATTTTGTGTGATAAAGTTAAAGCCCCACAATTTCTACAAAAGTACTCACTGGACACTTGTTAGAAATGGGGTCCCTAGTTTGCAGAGGTTTACACCCTTGTCCAAGTAGGAACCACAATCCTAGTTAAGGTAAGTCACAACACAATCCAAATTATCCTGTGCCCACCATTTGGTAGGTTGGCACTGAGCAGTTAGGCTTAACTTAGCTGGCAAAGTGTAAAGTATTTATGCAGAACGTATACCATAGAACAGTGAAAATACCACAAAAAGACACCACACAGGTTCAGAAAAAATAGAGAATGTTTATCTGAATAAGATACTGTTAAAACAAGGAAAATCCAAAGTACACAAGCAAAGTTATGAATTTTTAAAGACTAAGGGCCTGATTCTAACTTTGGAGGACGGTGTTAAACCGTCCCAAAAGTGGCGGATATACCACCTACCGTATTACGAGTCCATTATATCCTATGGAACTCGTAATACGGTAGGTGGTATATCCGCCACTTTTGGGACGGTTTAACACCGTCCTCCAAAGTTAGAATCAGGCCCTAAATGCAACTAAGGTGCCTAGAAACACAATAGCTCTGACTGGGACTATCACGGTGTCGTTGACTGAGTCTTTTCCAATAATCCGACACCACCGCTGCCGGTCACTGAGTCACACGGACCCCCTGATACAGTACCTTTTGAAAATGATGAACAAGGATGTTGCACGGAGTCGGAAAGAGGCGTCGCTGGGGTCGGTGCAGCTCTTCCCTGAGGGAAGAGTCAGTTCTGCTCTGCGAAGCAGGTGGAGGTGAGGCGTTGGTTCTGTCTGGATGCAGGGTGAGATGATGGGGCATCGACTGCGCTGCTTCGATTTCTTGTGACCCGGTGGGGTCGCTGGTTCCAGTCCATCAGGACGTGATGGGTCGACTTAGCAGTGTTGCGATGACCCTGAGTGTCGTCAGCGGAGTCGTAGCAACGTCGGACTTGCATTGCAGGCTGTGGTTGTTGCATGCAGTGAGGTCCATGGAGCAGGAGCAGGCTGCGGCATTGTTGGCATCGCGGAAGTTGTTCCGGAGTCGATGGAGTGGGCTACTAGCAAAAAGTTAGTAGTTGAAGTCTTCACTGTCCCCGAGACTTCAGAACAGGAGGCACGCTCAATCCAAGCCCTTGGAGAGCACTTTTGGGGGAAAGCAGAGTCCATCCAGCACAGTCAGAGGCCAGCAGGGCAACAGCTGGGCAGTAGTCCTTTCCAGCAAAGCAGTCCAGAGAGTCCGTTGGGCATCCAGGCAAGTCTTCTGACAGAGTTCCGGTGCAGGTCCAGAAGTGTCTGAGTTGGTAGGGTCAGAGACCCAAAATATATGCCCAAAAATGCTCTTGAAGTGAGGGAGACTTCAAGGAGTTGTTTTGAAGTGCACAAGGTCCCCTTTCAGCCCAGTCCTGTCTGCCAGGGTCCGAGTGGGGGGTTATCAGTCCTTTGTGTGAGGACAGGCCACTGGCCTTTGAAATGTATGTGTCAGGCCTTCCACCCTTACAGCCCAGGAAGACCTATTCAGTATGCAGATGAATGCAGATGTGGCTGAGGGTCCTGTGTTTGTGATTGTCTGGGTGAAATGCACAAGGGAGCTGTCAACCAACACAGATCAGACATTGATTGGAGACAGACTATAAGGCACAGATGGTTTTAAGTGCAGAGAAATGCTTACCTTCTAAAAGTGGCATTTCTAAAATACAAATATAAAATCCAACCTCACCAATAAGCAGGATTTTCTATTACCATTCTGGCCATACTAAATATGACCTGGTTACCCCTTTCAGATCAGAATCTACTAATGCTAGTCTATGAAAGGAGCAGGCCTCACACTAGTGGAAAACAAATTTAGGAGTTTTTCACTACCAGGACATGTAAAACACATATGTACATGTCCTGCCTTTTACCTACATAGCACCCTGCCATATGGATTACCTAGGGCTTACCTTAAGGGTAACTTATATGTAGAAAAGGGGGGATTTAAGGCTTGGCAGGTACTTTTAGATGGCAAGTCGAAGGACAACATTTTGAACCCCACGCAACCTCCTTGGTTAAGCATTGGACCACTTTACTTCTTTGCCTTCAGAGTCATCTGCTAAAGTGGTGAACTTGATGGTCAGTTTTGGGATCAACTGTAAGGTTAGGCCCCTCATCACTATTGGTAAATATATTCGTCGGAGTTCAGTAACCCCTGACTGTCTGAGGACTTTTGAAAAAGTTCCCCAACATGTGACTGACAAAAGCAAGGGTCCATTTACACAGAAATCCAGTTGCATAGGAAACTACTGCTGGCCCGGGAGGCACCTAGAGGGTGCAGCGGTTACCTCCCCTCTGCAAGATGGCAAACAAAGGGGACACAGCAGCATTAAGAGCAGCAAAAAGCACGACGAAAGGAGTGAGTGGTCACCCAGTGACTACGGCATACAGGTTTTAAATGACCCAAACTAAGGAGAGGGGGGAGGCCACATTCATGACAAAAGGTGTATGGGACAAGGGTATCCTCAAGCAGGCAGTGGCCTGGGAAGGAGCACGCTGCCCATCTGGCAAAGTAACATGTGAAGCAGGCAGCGGCGTGGAAGGAGCATACCTGACTGGCGAGTAGTCTGTGAAGCAGGCAGCGGCATGGGACAACCACATTGCCCAACCGCAAGTAAGCTGTGAAGTGGGCAGTGGCATAGGATGAGTGTGCTGCCCGATTATCAAGTATTCAAGCTACCGGCATTGGAAGTTAGGCAGGCAGTGGCTTAATAAGGAGCACGCTGCCCAGGGCATGTAATTAGGACTCACTGTAACAGCGAGCTGGGTCTTTCGTAGCCCTCTCTGCACCCAACAACCCTCTGCAAGGTAGTCCAGAGACTGTGCATGTACAGATAAGACCAGCCTCCCCTTATAGGGACAGACATAGGTTTTCCTTTAAAGGGACAGCCCATTGCCCTCAGCTATTGAGACAGACTGGCAGACTGTTTCACCATCACCAGGTTGTTTGGGTGCTACACAGAAAATATCAGGACCAATGGGGCCAACCCAGTTGATGCCGGCACTGGCAAAAGGCAAGGATCAAAAAATACTTGCGCCAGGAAGGAGGCATGATGTGTGACACAGAGCCAAACAAGAGGCAGGGGCAGAAAGAGAGCAAGGAGGTCAACACAGAGGAGGCTCCCCTCCAGACAGCGCAGCTGAAGTATCAGGGGGAGGCTTTGTTAAAGTATGACAAAGGTTTCACAGCGAAAATGCAGACGTGGCCCACCACTGACTGGGATCATCAGGATGTGGCTGGTTTCATAGAGCACAAGGTCACAGCTCAAGAAGGGGTGGATTCACATGAGCAGTACTCTCAGTCATACTGGGGCAAGCAAAAGGCAGATTGGTACCAGCGTGTCAGTAAGGGGAAACAGTGTTCGAGTAACAGACATGCCAGGCCACAACCGGCTGCATGCTGGAAGTTTGAAAAAGGTGTCTGCAAATGGGGGGCAGCCTACAAATTCAAGCACGTCTGCATCCACTGCAGGGGAGGGTACTCAGCCACTGATTGCAAAAGAAAGAAAGGGAGCAAAGAGAAAAAGGTCCCCTCAAAAAGTAACTCCATGTCACAACAAGGGTACACGGGGTAGAGGGACTGGCACCCATACCATTAAAATACTGATAACTTGTACCATTATTGAACCATTACTATAAGAAAGCTGATGCACAACTATTAGCAAAGAATTTAAGAGCCCTTTCCGTGTATCGTACGAGGGGCCAGAGGAATAAAGGCTATGTCAGGGCTCGAAAAATCATAAAAATGTAACAAGACCTGCAGGTCGAGTAACTTAAATAATCTACTCGACCTGACTGTAATGTACTTGACCCGTAAACAGGTCTCAAATTGTGTGATTCTAGGCAAATAGTTTACAGAGTCACCTGTTTCTTAATTCTCACTTATGATTGCACCTTCAAAAATGTGAGCTCAGCATTTCTGCAGTACAAAAAAACCTCTTTTGTTTGATTAAGTAGACTAAAGTTTGTTGCATGCATCACAAGAATCTAGTCCACAAGCCAATGAAGTCTAACCCACATAACCTAGGACTTCTTTTAGTTTACTAACAACATTGCCATCAGGGCAAGAGTGTTTCTCAGTTTGTTTAAACACTCAATTTTAATAAATACATTACTAAACTATGATGTGGTAACATATTGTCATCTACACACAGACATGTTCAAACCCTCTCCATTAACTTACAGCTTTACTGATAAAACTATATAGTGTATTACCAATCTGTGAAAATTGGGTTTCAGAAAAAATATCCTTTACACATCAACATGTAAAGTATTATGATTTGTTTTCATCCTATTAAAATACTTTTTCATCACTGAAAAATATTTAAAAAGGCTGTTACAACTACTGAAATATATTTTGAAATGTTTTCACAGTTGACTTACTCATTTAAATGTTGTGTGTTAGGAAAAACCTGACACCCTATATCCTTTTATTTTACATTCTAAGAAGCAGGTCACACAGTTCACCTTACAAAGAAAAACTGACTTTTGACCTCTGTCTGTGAACACAGAGCAAATGTGACATAAGAACAAGATTTAAAGGCATTCCTTATTGCCCTCCACTTTTCAACTGAACAGAACACCTGTTCAGTGTCAACTCAGAATAAGTATTACAAATAGCTGGACCTGATCAAATAAGACTTGCCAATGGAGTGGTCCAGTGCATTTTCTGAGCCCTGTATGTAATAACCTTAAATCAGTGGCCGATAATATTGAGGTAGCGAGAAGGAAGGTGGCTAAGGAGCAGGAATTGGACCGCCTAGCAGGACCCTCCAAAAAACACCACTGAGAGATTTCATAGTGTTTCAATTGGGGATGATCCCCAAAAAGGAGCTAGGCCAATTTCGACACATTCATCGCCTGTCAAAACCAGAGGGAGGTTTGGTGAATGACGGATCAGATCAGGAAAAATGCTCAGTATCATATGCCGCACTAGACGATGCAACTGACATGCTAAGGGCACGGGGTAAGGGAGCCCTTATGGCAAAAGCAGATATAGCGTTGGTCTTCCACCTCATCCTAGTGCATCCTGACAGTTATCAGCTCCTAGGCTTTCAGATAAATGGAGCCTTTTACTACGACAAATGCCTGCCCATGCACTGCTCAATATCAAGTGCTTACTCTGGGACCTTCTGAAAGAGCACACTTTGGCCCTTATTTATACTTTTTTAGTGCTGCATTTGCGCCATTTTTTGATGCAAAAGCGGCACAAACTTACAAAATACAATTGTATTTTGTAAGTTTGCGCCACTTTTGCATCAAAAAGCGGCGCAAATGCGGCGCTAAAAAAGTATAAATATGGGCCTTTATGTGAAACTTGTTCCAGAATTTTTTACAATGAGGCAGGAATTCCTGCGACTGACTTAATCAATTAATCAATTCTTTCATCTGGACAGTGGTAATTCTGTCAAGATTATAATAATGATCTATTATACCACCAGTACTGAATGCACCAAAAGACATTTATTGCACATTGCCATGAAAACCAAGCAATTTGTAGATTAAACACCTTGACAATTGGTACAAGAGAGAGGAAGTGCTCCACAAGTGAAGAAAAGACACCAAAAAATAAAGAAGGAATTCACTGTTATTTTAACAATCATTGGTAGGTGAATCAGTAAAATATCAAGACAGCCTCCATCCAATTTTTACAACCAAATGTATCCATAAAAGAGTTTGTATATGGAAAAAGGGAAACCCTAGGTCTGTCTTGTTGGTTGTCGATGACGTTTTGACCCTTGAAAGAGATATTAGGGTCTCATCAGGACAAACAGTGGCCTGGGGAATGGTTGCAACGAATAGTGTTGCATTGACGGATGCATCTGGAAATAACACTGCTTCTTATCATTAGGACAGTATAGTCATGATATCAATGATATTGTGTTGGACTTGGGTGCGATGCCAGGAAACTAGGATGCTCCAAAATGGCCTTTCATCATACACGATGCAGCCTTAGTGCAGTTGGGGTAATTCCAGAGATGAGGAATGCCTTGGCTCCAAATTAGTCCATTTTCTCAGTCTTGGGCTACTTTGGAGTAGCAGGGGAATCAGCAAATCACTGTAACAAGTAGCGACAGAAGGAAAGCTATCACAGCATTCAGAAAGTGATTTATGACAACCTACCTAATGGCAGACTTGAAAACTGTGAGGATGAGACATGGCATGTTTAAGTTGAAATTTGATATGCAATAAAGTTAAAAGTATACTCTTGAGCAGTTATGAACTGATGTTTTCATTACATTGCAAGATAACCAATGCTGGGCATGTTAATGACTGTAAATATTGTGATAACCTATGTGGAGGCGTTGATGTTAATAAGCTGCAGCTGTTCTACCAACACAACTTCTCTCTTCTATTGGTGTCCTTAGTTGAGGTGTAGGAAGGATGGGGGGAGGGCCTCTGGCAGCAGCCAGCACAGCTGGGGGGGGGGGGGGTAGACAAGAGGTTACGTTATACAGGAGAAGGAATGCAAAACCAATAACATCAAAGTCAAGTAGAGATTTTTTATGTTGTGAGAAACATTAAGGTTTGGCGATGCCCAATTAAATCGGCTTAGCTTGCAGCAGAAAGCCAAATGCAAGACAGGTGGAAGAGAGGAAATACTTACTACATTCCACATATGTTGAAAAGGAGCCTGATTAAAGAAGAGCTGGATGCCAGAGGGCAAAATCATTCCACTTCAGCATTGAGGGTCTAACCTTTTCAACCAGGATTAAAATATCTAATATTGTAGCAGACATGAAAGGTAGCAATGAGGAAGAACCAGTGGCATCCAGATGGGAAGGTCTTAAATAAATAATGGAGGCACAGGAACTAGGACACTATACTAAGACAACCAGAAGAAGAGGCAGAATCTCAGGTTGATTTGGACAAGTCCAAAACTGGTCTCTCACAGCCAAACACAATAAAGAGGAAAAGCTGTGTCAATCTTAACAAGGACAAAAGACACAGAAACTGAAATCTTGAGAACCCAGAAAAGAGAGACAAATGGAATGCATTTAAATGGAGCAGAACAGTATAACTTGAATTTTCCACAATCACACAGCATATAATTTAATGCTTTGGTATTTTAAAAGCAGATATATGTATTGCCAGGGTTTTGTACAAAAAAGAGCTGCAATAAAGACTCGAAGATGAGAAGTTACCTTTCCCATTAAAATACCTATGGTTGAATATATTGGCTTTAATTAAAAGCACGGTACACTAAACAGCCGGTTACCTCAAGGAAAAGATGTAAATCCAGGGACAAGCCTGTACCTAAAGAGATGCAATCACATTCACTCTTTCTATTGAACTTAGATATAACCACGGCAAATGGTGAAGCTGCCCTGATAGAAGTCTATGTATTTCAGATTTTTGTATATTTTCCCATAACTATCAAGCCTAAGCCCTCAAGTAAATTTGCAAAAACCTAAGAGCTCTCTATTCGAAGCATCAGAATTCCAACCTTCACACCATCATAAATCCACAGATGGTGAGTATTTTATCTGAAAATTTTAGCTGCCTTTAGGGTGAAATAGCTGAGAGAAATGAGCAACCACCAGGCGAACTGGGTGCTTTATTACTAAATTCTCTGGTAACTCCTCATTTCCAAGGAGACCCTTAAGGTCCCACTTTAAACTGTAGAAGATGTGGTGTAACAGCCAGAGCTACCAACTTTGGAGCTGGAGAACCAAGTTCGAGCCTTGGAGTTGACTCAACATCCTATGATTCTGGGCAAATCACTTAGGCCCTGATTTAGATCTCAGCGGGTGGGTTACTCCATCACAACGGTGACGGATATCCCGTCTGCCAAAATTTTAATCCCATAGGATGTGATGGGATTTAAATTTTGGCAGACAAGATATCCTTCACCGTTGTGATGGAGTAACCCATCCGCCGAGATCAAAATCAGGCCCTTAATCTCACAGTGCCTCCAAAAAATGAATGTGTCCTTGTGTAATGTAACTGATGCTCATGTAAAGCGCTCCAATACCTTCGGGTCGAGTTTGTGCTATATAAAACGCCCATGGAGTTACCGATGTCCTTGGTACCAGTAAGTCCCAGGACAGGCCAGAGTTACGGGACCAAGATCTCAGTTGCCTAGTTACTGAGTACTGGACACTACATCCCCTTGTTCGCCTTCCATACAAGCTCGTTAATTGTCACGGAATGCTATTATTTGTGGTCCTCACGATCTGACAGGAGCCATATAGTTCAAGAAAACAGAGCATTGTAAGCACAAAGGGGCAGTGACATTTAACACGATTTTACCTTCTTAGAATCGTATCCATATTGACCTCGGACGGCTCAGCCTCATGCCCCTCATTGCTCTGCCCTCATGTTTCCCACTGGGAGTATACACAATACCATTATTAGAGAGAGAGAGAGAGAGAGAAGAACACCTACTACATTTGTTTGAAAACATCAAGGGGCAAAAACTGCTGGCTCATTTATTCTGTTGTTAAGTTGCTGAAAAGGATCAAAATACCAATTAACTCGCTGGCTTAGAAAATCTTTGATATCCATGGGTTTACTGACATTCGGAAGCTCTTGTTCATACTCGCCTAATGGCTTTTTGATTGTGAACAAAGAAATGGCAATCTCTTTAGCATTTGACCTGTTTCTTTTGAGAGAAAAAATATGCAATCTACAGCTCTGTGCCTAATGTACTTATCTAGCCTAATTTTTGACTGAAAGAAACATCACTAGTTCTGTCTCTGCCTATAGATGTACAATTTGCTCTCTGACTGTGGAGGGTTGGGGTTAATTTACTTTTAAGGAAAACATATTTCATAACTATAAGGGCACAGATGTGGTTTAGTATTCAAGAAAGAATTAGCAACACACAGCTGTCCTCACTTTATAGTGCTGGCAGTACGAAAATAACTAATTTAATAGTTCTGCTGGCAATTTATGCCAATTTTAGATTTTAATTCCCTTACATTATAAGTAAGAACTGTGATATAACTCATGGGCTTGGTTCTTCTAAATTACTTGTAAACTCACAGGAAATTACTGGTTGGCCCTTTGTAGGCCCCTCTGTCAAGAAGTCCGGTACGCAGTGTCGAAATGATTGCTGCTTATAACATTACAGCAGCGACTTTTGTATTATTTATAAGATCATGGGAGCTTTTGATGATAAACCTATGGAACATTGTTTCTGTGGGTTGTTACAAACAAAACTTCCCTGAAGAGACAGGTTGCTGGATTTGCTAGATACATCACTAGAAAGGGACAGGAAATGTGCATTATTATCTAAACAATTAAAATACTTTCTGGAAATATATAAAATACTGCAGAGTGAAAAATTGCTACAATCGTCTTGACCGCTCAATTTTCTTTTTCCTGGGTAGTTCAGGCAAGTTCTACACTGAGGGATGGGCTGTACATTGTTACAGTCACCCCACAAAACCGAATCAGACTTCAGTGTGCAATCGAAACATTCGGAAAGTCACTCCTAGATTATTGAAAGGCACTATGATGCCATTCTAATGGCAGACTCGCACTATACAAGTGTCAATTACTAAACAAATTTACACCAAATCACAAAAAGCACTCTTTCTAGACCAAGATCTAGCCTTCTGCTAATTCTGGTGTAAATCCGGTCAGCGGTTTGAGCTACAGCTGTGTCTAAAATTCCTATGGAAATATGAGAAGGTAAAATACGTTTTGGGACTCCCTTTTTCCCCGGCCGCTGCTTGACAGGTCACCCAAAACTTTCTATGTACACAATAGTCAAAAAGTAGCACTTTTTTGGAAAGTTTTGTGGAAATTCGTCATATGGCACCAAAGTTATGAGCAACACAAAAATGAAATTCCTATGGAAGCACAATCCTAACCTTAACTAATCTATCTATCTATCTATCTATCTATCTATCTATCTATCTATCTATCTATCTATCTATCTATCTATCTATCTATCTATCTATCTATCTATCTATCTACTTATCTATCTATCTATCTATCTATCTATCTATCTATCTATCTATCTATCTATCATAAAAGTCAGATTTAAACATCATAAGATATATATATATATATATATATTTATTTTGTAGAACAAACAATTGAAAACAATTGTAATGCTGCACTCCAGGAAAGTTCATATGCTTTTAATTCAATCGTGTACACCACCAACCATCACCAACCATCACCACTGTGTTTCCATCTCCCTGTGAGCAAGACGAGGAGGTCGAAACGAGTGGTTGGTGATGTACACGATTGAATTAAAAGCATATGAACTTTCCTGGAGTGCATCGTTGCAATTGTTTTCAATTCTTTGTTCTAAAAAATTAGAGAGGAAAGGTCCATTCCTCACGCTTGCACCAGCATGGAATGCGCGCTGCAATGAGGACCGTTTTGTTGGACTATATATATATATATATATATATATATATATATATATATACACATTATATATATATTAATTACCTAGTGGTGGTCGCCACTAGGTAGTTATAGTTAGGACCTAGTTTGTATTGCAAAGGCATTTTTTGTTTTGGTAATAACTTTTGCACCATTTGATGGATCTTCACAAAATTTTCCAAAAAAGACGACACTCACTTCAGCGTTTGTTTGGAACTTTTGTTGTGATCCATTAACCGGGGCTGAGAAAAAGGGGGGTTCCTAAAACACTTTTTCCACATGCATTTTTACATAGTGATTTTGAAATGGAATAACGCCAGAACCACCAGACTGAATAACACCAAATTTGGAAGAAAGGTAGCTCTTGGTCCAGAAAGCACACTTTTTGTTATTTGGTGTAAATCTGTTCAGTAGCTTTTGAGAAATAAAAAAAAAATATGTTTTGTATATATAGGGACGCATAGGCTGCGCAAACCCTCCTGATCTCATGCTGACATCTGAGTGACTGCCAGCACTTTAACAAGGAAGTGTTGGTGGCCATGATGAGACTGGGCTTCAGCCAAGTGCCAGAAAAAAAGGTTAAAAAAAAGAAAAGGGGCTAAGGTAGTGCTACCCTGACCCCTTAGCTGTGGTGCATTTTAAAAAACAATGTAGGTAGAAGGTGCGGTAAACCTGCAGATCCCACGGAATCTTTTTTTTTTAAAGTGCACATGTTTCAATGAAGCCCCAGGGTGGGCAGGTCCCCGGGCCATTGAAATTGTGAATGCGGGGCCGTCTGGCTCCCTCACAGCCCCAAGGATAGCCACCTGCTTGTGTCTAATGAAATGTGGGAGGGCTGCCCAGCCCCCCAGCAGCCCCAGGGACCACCACCTCCCAGTGGCAGAATTAGTAATGGAATGCAGGGAGGACGCCCAGCCCGCTCGCAGCCCTGGGGACCGCTTCCTCCCAGGGGAAGAATTTGTAATGGAATGCCGGGGTGCTGTCTGGCCCCGCCCATAGCCCCGGGACCGCTGCCTCCTCGGGGCAGAATTTGTAATGGAATGTGGGGAGGGCTGCCCTTTCAACCGCACCATCAAGGACTGCAATCTCCCTGGGGTGGAATTTATAAGGGAATGAAGGGGGTGCAACCAACCTCCCCCACTCCTCCTGCAGGCCTGTGGTCAGCCACCTCCCTGGAGAAGAATTTCAAATGAAATCCAGGGGGGCACTCTGCCCCCCCCCCGCATCCCCACGGACCGCCACCTCCTTGCGGCAGAATTTCAAATGAAGTGCAGGGGTGGCCCCAGCAGCTCTAGGGACCGCCACTTCCCAGGGGCTAAATCTAAATAACAAAAGGAGTCTGTTTCGAACCCCCCCGGCCCCAGTGACCACCACCTCCCTGGGGCTGTATAAGTTAGAGGGGGACAACACAGCCCCCCTTGAAGAGCCACTGCCACCCCCAGGGTCGGCTCCTGCTATGTCCCGGGGTGCCCACCCCAAAGACAAAGTTGTTTGCTTTGACTTGGCAGGTGCTTTGACAGCTCCCGCCAAGTCAGAGCAAACACTCCAGTTGCAGAAAGTGAGAGCTGTCAAACAGATCTCACTTGCTGGAAGCGGAGGTTTCCTCTGTTTCCCTTCCAGATGCAGGCTGGGAAATTCACTGAAAAAAACAACGGTTACAGGGATGTTATAGTAAGGAAATAGAATTTAAAAAACATAGGGACATTATAGTTAGGCTCAAATTTTAAACGTACAAAACCATACCTGTTATAGTTAGAGTTATCACACGTAACTATAAGTCGCACCCTCGCCATGCATTGATAATTACCCCACAAATTAAGGCACACATGACATGTTTGATAACATCAGTGATAATATCAATGTAATATTTGCAGTAACATTTTTAATGAAAAAACTGTGCATGGCAGGGGCGCGAGATATAGGGCCAGATGTATGACATTTTATTTTGCAACTCGCAATTTGCGATGCTTTTGGGAATTGCAAATTGTGAGTCGCAAAGCAAAATGTACAACAGTGTAAAGCACACTGTTTTTGATTCCCAATGGGGCCGCAAATTACCTACCTGATCAATATTCATGAGATAGGTTGCAATTTGCGACCCCATTGGAAATGGCCGCACTCACAGGGATGGTGGCTTGCTGGGGGCAATAGACCACCATGTTTGTGACTGCTTTTTAAATAAAGCATTTTTTTTTCTAATGCAGTTTTACGCCCCCATCCACAAAGGGGATGCCCATTCACAAAGGGGAAGGTGTCCCCTGGGGACCCCTTCCCATTTGCAAATGGTTACCACCAACTTGAAGTTGGTAGTATCTGCGAATGTTTTGCGACCTCATTTCCGATCACAAAGCATTCCTACATGCCTGTGCTGTTCGGTTTTAGGAAGGGATGCCCTAAACACGCCCCTTCCTAACACTGAATTGCAAACGAAAAAGGCAATTCAGTAACAAGTTACTAAATCACATTTTGCCTTTTGCACATGGCAATGGCAAAATGCATTTTACTGGTCTCAGACAGCAGATGGTTCGAACACCTGGCCCATAGTTACATTAGACATGAGTTATAGTTACTTGAGATAACAGGTGAATTTCTATGGTCATGTACATTTAACCTACCTGTAACCTTTGGTTTTTAATTTTTTTTAAGTGAATATATGTACATATTTATGTGTATATATATATATATATATATATATATATATATATATATATTCAAAATCAGAAACTTCCACAGTAACCGCACACTCAGGAATTCAAAAGCAGATAGTGTTTATTAACACACAACGCGAATTCCTGAGTGTGCGGTTACTGTGGAAGTTTCTGATTTTGAATGAAAATTAACCGGAGTGCTCTGCCGGTTGTGACGCACCACCCCTCTAGGGCCATCTGGAGCCCGTTTTTGAGCGCGATCTGTTGGAAAAAAAAAATATATATAATATATATATATATATGAGCTGAGTCCCAAAATGGCTGCCAACACTTCCTGGTTGAACTGTTGGCAGCCAATCAAATCTCAGCACAAGATCGGGACTATTCGCTGTACAAAGTTGGATTTCCTTTAATAGCTCAAAACATACCACACAGATTTACACCAAATAACAGAAAGCATGATCTCCGGACCACAGGCTACATTTCTGCAAAATTTGGTGTAATTCCGTCTAGCGGTTTGGGTTGCAGGCGTGTCTAAAGAGTCTATGGGAATTAACATGCAAAACACACTTTTTTTGACCACCCCCTTTTTCTTGGCTCCCGCTTGACAGATCACCCCAAAACTTTCCATGCACAACAAGACCCAACATGACATTTATTTTGGAAAATTTCATGAAGATTTGTCAAATGGCACCAAAGATATAGCCAAGTCAAAAAACACATTTTCTTTGAAAAGTAGGATCCTAACTATAACTACCTACTGGTGACTGCCAGTAGGTTTTTGACAGAAGTGCGCTCTAAATGCTGGCGTTCCCTCGAGGTCCGACCGCCTCCAGTAATTCATATTATTAAAGGTATTAAACGTTATTTATTTCTCGATTATTATTTAGAAATGTTATCTACCTTGTTTAGCAACACTTGTACGGCATAATAACTTGAATTAATGTTTATTAATGGCCAAAAATTGCATAGGTCAACAGTTTGCTTTCTAGTTATAAGCTGATTCTGACTACATTAACCACAATGCACCTGAATAGCTCAATTTGAAATGGTATAAATGGAAAAACTAAGGAAGGATCATCAGCCATGAACAAGACGAATATGTTGAAAAGTGTTGGTTGGGTTGCATATATGTATATTTTTGGCATGCACAGATGTGAATGTAAGCAGCGCCTGGATGGACAGGCCCGGTGGCCACAGCTTCTGCATGCACCCATGCATGCCTTTGGCCCTGCGCAGTATGAGTTTGGACACAGTGGGTGTTTTTTTTTTTTTTTAATTCTCTGGATTCACAAATCCTGGATCCGTGAATCGGATGAAGAAATAATAATTGCACAATTTTAGCCCACGAGGGGTCCCTAAGGGACCGTTCTATGTGTCCTATGAGGACAGGATACCTGTATCCTGACCTCTTATGTGTTTTTTCTCTCTTCTTTTCCCACTGAACCGATGCAACAAACAAAATGGCAGCCAAATCTTTTCTGTCAGGCTGCGGCCCAATCCGATTCTGGATCTGCGTATCGATCAGCAGTGGATCAGCCTCCTTACATATCTATATATTTTGGCCTTGGATTACTCCAAAACTACTGAACGGATTTACACCAAATTACAGAAAGCGTGATCTGAGCAATAGAATCTACCCTTGTGCCAAATTTGGTGTAATTCTATTTAGTGGTCCTGGCTGTAGGCGTGTCTAAAGGTCCTATGGAAAAATAAATGTGGAAAACACGTTTTAGGACCCCTCCCATTTTTCTCGGCCCCTGCTTGACAGATCACCCCAAAACTTTCACAACAGAAGCTGAACTTAGCAATGTATACGTTTTGAAAATGTCATGAAGATTCATCAAACGGCACCAAAGTTATTAGCAAAACAAAAAACACTTAGTAGGTAATATCTATCTATATATATATATATATATATATATATATATATATATATATATATATATATATACACTAATTATTCCAATAAGGGCTAAACATTAAAAGAAATAAACACCAAACAAAACTTTCATTGAAATTAAACTTAAAACTAAATAACAAATACAAACACTTTACTGATTAAATATCCACTACAAAAGAGCACCAAAATTTGCTATATAATAAAGCCAAAATTAAAAGAGCCATATATACATGGGAGTCCCCAACAAGAGGTGTGTGACCTCTGGTCTCCCACCAGGTTGGGCTGATCCGTGCCACAGCAGCGGCCACGTAGTTGGGCTGTGACAAACTATAATATGAAGTTGGGCCACCAAGCCCGCCATCCAGCAAAGGGATGTATAGTTTATCTAGTGCTACCCCTACACCACCCCTTGCTCCAAATCAGTTCCACCAGTAGCAACCTGAGTTCAGTGAAGAAGGGAAAGGGGGCACGAGTGGCAAGCTACAAAGTATTACAATACCTGTGGCAGTACCAGCATCTTTAAGATGGCCACCTGGCCCACTGGCAAGTAGGGGAGAGATGTACAGAATGACAGTGATCCACGCACTGAGCTAAGGACCTTGTATAGAATTCCCTCCAACAGGTAGGAATATCCTTATGCCTAGATATTTAGAAGTGTTGCATTGCCATTGGAGGTGTGCCCTAGGAAGATCGCCTCTCCAGGCGTTGTAATGGGGTAGAAGGGGAATAAGCAGAACTTGGTCAGTTAGTGTTTAGAATGGAAATTGCCCCCAACTCCTCCAGCAGCTCCATCACCGCTGCAGTGTGAATTCCAGGTTCTGCGGTAGATCAATGCATTATCCTTATACATCAAGATCCATTTGACTAACACTGTGTGCACCCATTCCCAATTCATCTGTTTGAATTCGCAGCCGGCAGGCCAATGGCTCCATAGCCACGGCAAAGAGTAAAGGGGACAATGGGCAGCCCTGTTAGGTGCCCCGGACAATATTGAAAGTGTCAGAGATGTACTGAACAGTCTTAACTCTAGTGCTCGGGCACCCGTAGAGAGTCTTGAGCCACCTCAAGGATTCTGGTCCAATCCGCATTGCCTCAAGTATTCCGAACAGGTAATCCCACCCCAAGGTGTCAAAGGCTTTCTCAACATCGATCAACATCGCCATAGGAACACCAGTGGCATCCAGGTCAGTCCATATGAGTCACAGTAGTTGATGGATGCTGATAAAGGTACTTTGCCCTGGTTTGAAGCCATTTTGATCTTGATGCACTACGGTCCCCAGTAATGGAAGTAATCTATTCACCAGGACTTTTACAATCAAAATTGAGCATCCAGAGTGGCCTTTATGATCGCATGTCTGAGGTATCACAGTCTGGCCTCCGGGGAACCACAATGAGTGCTTTGCTGAGCTTGTCAGAAAGGTGCCTGGTGTCGTGCAAAGTTGTGTAAACTTCCAGGAGCTTGGGCGTCAAGATCATACTATAAGTGGAGTAATACTCTATCAGGAGACTGTTGGTGCCTGGGGTTTTACTATGAGCAATTTGTGAGATAGCTAGGCACAGTTCGTCAAGCTGGAGGAGAGCCTCAAGGTCAGCCACCTCAGTCGCACTGAGCTTAGGGAGTGGGAACTCTCAAAGGTAATCATGCAATGTGAAACCGAGAGGACCCGGTGAAGCCGCATAAAGGGATATATCATGCCGCATTGATGTCAGCTTGTGTGTTAACAATTGTGCCATCATTTGCTCGTATCGCACCCAAGTGAGGATGTAAGTAATTGTCGGGTATAAACCATGCCAGCAACTTACCCACATGGTCTCCTTCCCCATGTGCCTAGCAAGGTAGTGGCCATAGTCAAGCTCCCGACAATCTTTGCTCTAGGTCCTTATGTTCCCTCCATAGCTGTAATAAGGAATCAAGCCAAGCAGGGGACCACAGTTGTTCTGTCTTTAGATTGTGCATGTCCTGCTCTTTGGTCAGTATGTCCCTGCACAATGTCTGCTGGACACCCCATGTAGTAGCTGTACAGTGCCTCTGTATCACTGCCTTATAAGTGTCCCATCGGTCGCTCGATCTGAGGCAGAGCGGGTGTTCAGCTTGAAGTATTCCGTCAAGCTCTTGGCTAGGCTCTCGTGAAACAGGGGGTCTAGGAGTGAGTCAGTCTCCACATTGGGATCCAGGGGCAGGTGGGCCCCACTCACCTCTTAGAGTGTGCAGGCAAGATATTCTGCATGGGGGGTCACGGAAATGGAAGGGGCACTGCAGAGAAACAGGTCTATGCTGTCGTGTATACCATAGACTGGCAAGTAAAAGAGTATATGCGCTCTTCCGGATGTTGGAGGCAACATGTGATAGGTCGTTCTGTGTCAGGCCGCCCCTGCAAGAGGGGAAATCGAGGGAGTTTTGTCCACGTCTCAGATGCAGTTGAAGTCACCACCCCATATGGTGGGAGTGTGGGAGTTGCGCAGGAGGGCCAGTGAGAGCCTGTCCATAGATGCCGGGAGGCCTGACTTTGGGGCGTAGACAGCCACCATTGTCAGGGGTCAGCCACCTAGTCGCCCCATTAACAGTGACATACCCGCTGTCTGGGTCAATTGTGTGAGCATCTGAGACGAAGGGGACCCCAGAGCAACCCAAATGAGAACCCCTATTGCATAAGCCAAAACCGTGGTGCCATACTCCTGGCCCTTCCACTTCATATGTAATTTATGTAGTTCTGATATGGTCAGGTGGGTCTCTTGAGGTATGCCACCTGTATGTGACAGCACTTGAGATAGGTGTGAAGGCGGTAGCACTAAGTGAGAGTTGCCATACCTCTCACATTCCAAATCATGAAATTGTATTGTGGGGTCATGTGCGTATTAGGTGCAGCTATGTGAGCGGTAGATTAGGAAACAGTGATTAGTGAGCTGGCCTGCTCAACACGATCTGAACACCATCATATCCTCCCCAGTGTCTTACCAGTCAGAGATTGTGCAGGGTGGTCAAGTAAGCTAGCAGAGGAAGCCCCGATCCCAAGGCAACAAGATAAACTACAACAAGGTAAACATTCCCTCCTTCCTTCCCCCAGCAGAAAAGACACCCCGTCTTCTGCCATAAGACAGGTAAACACTCAAACTAATCAGAATTTCAAACATCAGTCTTCGCCAGTCCATTATGGTAAGCTGGAATGTGGGTGCCAGAGAAGCATATTCCCAGATGTGTCTCTGCATCAGTGAGAGTCCCACTGGTCCACATCTGTTCACCTGTCCCCCCATCTGCTGATCAATACCCACTTGTTCTTACCGCCTTAGAGAGGCAACAGGACTAGGCCATAAGTCATCAGCCATGCGGGGCATGATTGTCAAACCCCGGGTGATGTCACCAGTGGAGACCACTGGTCCATCGGTGTCCGGGGTGGCAGAAGCCCTCTCAGATCACAGGGCCTCAATGGGTTGCAGAGATGTTGCAGAACTCTCTCAAATCCCTGCACTTGTTCACGAGCTGCTTGTTCCGAAGTCAGAGTGGAGTGAGGCTTGTGTGGTCATTGCTGTTGATGCTGAGGAAGGAGAACCCTCAGGATCCTGGGCTGGAGTCAGCTTCTCCGCTAGGTCCTCCGCATGTAGCCGGGTCAAAGTGTCTTCAGGAATTGGGAAAAAGTGGGTTGGTCCTCATCTATGATGCGTAGTTTGGCAGGGAACAGCAAAGGATATTGAAGCCCCAGGTGTGCAGCTGAGACTTCACTGCAGTGTATGAGGTGTGTTTGTGTTGCACCTCCACAGTGTAATCCGGGTAGGCTGTGAGTTTGCAGTTCTCTGAGGACCAGGGTCCTTTCATCCTAAAAAGCTGGAGGAACAGGGGGATTGCCTGGCAGGTGATGGGCTTGGTCAATAGAGAAGAATTTCAGTACTTTGCCTGTCTCGGGCAGCCACCGTTCAAGGAAGAATTCCACATTAGGGCCCTCTGTGTCTTCCAGGAATCCCATCAATAGCACATTGTTATGCTGAGAGCGTCTCTCAGTGTCCTCCGCTCTGCAATGCAAAGATCCAATATCTGCCTTCATGTCATTCACCTGGGTCTGCAGATCGTGCACTGTGGGCCGTACACCAGTCAGGGCGGATTCAATATCGTCGCCTGCTCTGCCAGCCTACTGTGGTCCGCACGGAGCAGTCCAACATCCAGGGATACTGAGTCAATCTTGGATTCTAGTGCAGTCTTGGTAGCCAGTATAGCTTGCAAGATGTGCTTGAACTGGGTGGAATGTCGGTCCAAGGCAGCCTCTAGGTGGTACTGCATGCCGTTCCCCAATGCCGCCTCATCGTTTGGGGCCTGAGATTGCCCTGCTGTCAAGGAAGGGTTATAGTTGGTCTTCACCATGATGTAGCAATGGTGTGGGGCCCAAGCTCTGCACTGTCCGAGCGTGCTACAGTGCGGGAGGCAGTCATATGAATTCCCATGAAGTCTGCAGGCCCCGTCAGGGGCTTCCAAGGCTGTTGATCAAGTAAAACCACCACAAAAGGCTATACGCTGTCGGCAGGTGGAGGTTCAGTGTCTCCAACCACCCTTCAGTGTCACAGGCCAGAAGACGGGGGTCCCCTTTCCCCAAGTTTGGGTCACTGACCTTCAGGGGCAGTGGACCAGCTGGTTGCTCCCTCACTCTGCAAAGCATCACTAGGTTAGTGTAGCATGATCCCTCTGCACCACAGTGCGAGCTGTTCAAAGCCTGTGGCTGAGCAGTCCAAGTCAAACCAAGCAGGGGGCTTCAGGCATTGATACACAGTTTCAAGGGAAGCCTCTCCTAGTCTCAGCCATCGCCAGTAGGTAGTTATAGTTTGGACCTAGTTTCCCTAGGAAAAGCATTTTTGTTTTGCTAATAACCTTGGCACCATTTGATGAATTTTCACATTTTCAGAACTACTTTGCCACCCACTTCAGCTGCTGTATTGAAACTTTTAGAGTGATTCATCAAGCAGGAGCCAAGAAAATAAGGGGGGTCCCAAAACACACTTTTCCCCAAGCAATTTCCCATAGAGATTTTAGACTTAGCCACATCCTAAACCACTGGACAGAACTACACCAAATTAGGCAGAAAGTTAGCTCTTGGTCCAGAAAGAGCCTTTTTTGTGAATGTGTGTAAATCCATACAGTAGTTGCCGAGTTATTAAAGAAAAAACAAAATTGTATATCTAGGGACACAGATCCTCTGTAATAGGTTGGGAACAACAATAAAACCTAATACTTGCCTAGAACTAAGGGCCTACGCCACAAATCGGCAAAACTGTGCTTAAGACTACATGACTGCATTATTACAGTTTGTAAAGATAGCTATTAGCTAATCACATAGGCCCTCATTCTGACCTTGGCGGTCTTTTCGCAAGACCGCCGAGTTACCGCCGCGGTAAAGACCGCCGACCGCGGCGGTATGCCGCTGCGCGTATTCCGACCGCTAGGAGCGTTCCGCCGGAATACCGCCAGCAGCCACACTGGCGGTCGGCGGGAAAGTGGAGACTGGTCAACCTCAGCAGAACACCGCCCCCAGAATTACGACCCACATTTCTGTGTGGCGGTCTTCTGTTGGCGGTCTTCTGTTGGCGGTCACGTCCCTATGGCTCCCGTCGCCTCCCGGAGGACCAACGCACAAGGTAAGTTGATCGTCCGTGAGGGGAGGGGGTGGGGGGGTGTTGTGTGATGTGTGCGTGCATGGGGGTGTGCGTGTGAGTGTGTAGAGGGGGTGTGTGAGTGCGTGCATGCGGGCGGGGAGTGCTGCTGTGCCTATGGGCGATGTGTGTAGTTCGGCGGGTGCGCATGTCGGCATGTATGTGTGCGGGTATGTGTCCCCGTTGTGTATGTGTGTGTGTAGGGGGTGTGTATATGTGCATGTTGGGGGTGTGTGCATGTCGGGGTGCGTGTATGTGCATGTCGGGGTGGGGGTGGGGAGGGGGTTCGTACCACCTCTGGGGGGTGGCAGGGGGGTGGAGGGTGTGGGGGGAGGACTCGGGGGGCAGTGGGGGGTGGGGGAGACCCCTATCAGTGCCAGGGAAGGAATTCCCTGGCCCCGATAGTGCCTACCGCCATGGTTTGCATGGCAGTTCCCGAACGCCAGAAACCGCGGCGGTAAGCAGGGTCATGATACCGTTGACGGTCTTGGGTCGACCGCCGGACCGGAGTGCGCAGACTCCAGCCCGTCGGTCATGACCGCCGTGGCTGTCGGAGTGGGGAAGTGGCGGTCGGTCGCGGCGGTGACCGCCGCGGTCAGAATGCCATTTTTAATACCGCCGGTCTGTTCGCGGTCCGACCGCCGCCTCTCCGCCGACCGCCAAGGTCAGAATGAGGGCCATAGTCCCTTATCATCAGCATCTACCATGGTATACCATGAAGCTACCACAGTATAACACAGCAGAATATATACCTAAGTATTTTAACACTTATAACTTTAATACAACCTACACTATTTACCCCAGTACCAAAAATTACCATTTACACCTCATAATCTATTTTCCTGCCGCATTACATCTATATATACTCACCAACTTTCACGCTACATCTGTTACAAGTACCACACTCCTCTCTATGCCACTCCACTTTATTATACACTATTACACTCTACGCCAGTCCACTCAATGTCACTCCACTATGCGCCACTCCACTGTATGCTAATACACCAGTCCACTTGACCGTACTCCATTCTACGCCACTCAACTTTACACTACCCTACTACACGGTGTGGTACATTGGCGGGTTGGCTTCAATGTCATAATGTGCCAGTATGTACTGCCATCCTGTTGGCGGTACTACCGCCACATTTCCACCGACCAACGGGGTCATGATGACCCCCTAAGTGTGTAAAATGGCACTGTTAAAAGTGAAGTCAACCAAAACATGTAAAGTGTTAAATATAAAACAAAGCAAAAAATGGAGAACCAACCTAGGTCCAAAAGGGCCTCTCTACAACTATACACCACTGTATAGCACTACACTGTACAATAATATACTCCTGTCAATGCCACTGCACAGCATTCTACTTTACCCTGTAGCACTGTACAACACTCTACTCCAATTTATACAACTCCCTCTAGGCTGCTTCACCTCACTTCACCATAGTCTACTCTGTGAATCACTAATCCACTGTACTCCACTACTGCACCATGTGCCACTCCACTGTATACTACTCTGTGCCAGTGAACTTTACAAGTCTGTCACATGACTCTACCATACTATACCATAATCTACTCTACACCTTGCCACTCTACTGTACAACACAGTAATCCACTCTACTGCACCCTACTCAACTCTACAGCAGTTTCTGACACTCTACAACACACTAGTCTACTCCACTGTACCACACACCACTACACTCTACAATACTTTACTTCACTGTATGCTACACCAGTCCACTCTACTCTACTCCACAACACTGTACTCCACAACATGCTACTCCATTGTACGCTTTGCTACTACACCGGACTCCACTACACTCTACTCCACTACTCTTTAACCCACTCAATGGCACAGTACAATACTCCACTCTACATCTCTCCACAATCTACTCCACTCCATGCAAATTCACTCTACAGGACTCTACTACACTTTGTGCCACTATATTACACTGCACTCCGCTCTATGCCCCTATACTAAAGTGTACAACCCCGTACACCAGTGGTTCCCAACCTTTTGACTTCTGTGGACCCCCACTTTATCAGTACTGGAACCCGGGGACCCCCACTGAATCATTATTGGAATCTGGGGACCCTCTAGTGAGTCATTACTGAAAGATGGGTACATAATCTGTTCATATTTTTTTATTTTCGGAACAGCCGCGGACCCCCTGAGGAGGCTTCGCGGACCCCTGGGGGTCCCCGGACCACAGGTTTGGAACCACTGCCCTACACCACTCTATGCCACTACACTACATTACACTGCACAGCACTCTACAACACTTTCCAACACTGTACAGCACACCACTTCACTGTTATGTACAACACGTGACTCCAATTTATAACACTTTACTCGACTGTATGGTACGCCTGTTCACCGTAGAGCACTCCACATCAATGTACTATACCACATGCCACTGAACTTTATGACACTTTAGTCCACTGTATGCTATGCCACTCCACTCTACTCCACTCTCTGACACTATACTGCACAACATTCCACTCCACTTCACTTAACAACACTCCACTTGAGGACACTGGACTCTTCAATTCACATTTTTATTAGAAAATAAATTCAAATTTAAAGTCCAAAACAAGATTAAACCTTTGTTATAGTTAGGAAAACATTATTTATTTTGTCTCTACAAACTAAACTTATGCTACACAAAGTTTAGAAATTCTAAAGTTATACTTTACATTTATATTTTGCGCAACACCTTCATATTACTGTGATGTGCACCTCCGTACACAGTGTTGTCCCCTCATTTTCCACCCTACATTGACTATAACTCGACACTTTACAATTCACTTTCTCACAAATAATGGGATTTGTGAAGTCATAGGTTTTGCTATACATGCTATGATTCCAAATGGTGTAACTGATGTGATATGCAAGGGTATAACCAGTGCATTGAGAAGGTGCAAGTTATAACTAATGTAGTGTAGCAAGTGAGGTGACAACACTGTGTAAAGTTCCTCAAGGACATATAAGACAGTGATAAATTCAACTATAATCAGACTTGGTTCAAGCTGTCTAGCAGAGTCCTACCTTTTAATGAACTCATCAAAGAGGATGCGGTGAGAATATCCTTGGCGCCGTATTCTAACAGTCTCTAGAATTCCAGTGTACCGTAGCTGAACTAGCACTCGTTCTTTGGAGAATTTCATGGCTTCACGGTTATCATTGGGCTTAATACACCGAACAAAATGAGGTTGTCCAACCACCATTTTGGAAAGCAGATCCATAAGAGAATACTGTCAGTAAGGGAAAGAAACACAAAATAATTAGCAAATCCAAATTTCTCACTGTTTCTCAAACACAGTTATTTTACACAAAGTGGAATTCTTCTGATGAGATTATTTTCTCAAAAATGTTTGACATTTTTAGAAGTGAAAGAGTTCTACACATGGATCTCAAAATATTAAATATTTTTCTAATCATAGCTTTGTTTTAGGCACGTGTGCTGCAGTCCACTGAGTATGACACAGTAAACAAGGTATATTAAAATGTGCAGAATAAAAGTCCAAGATGTCACTTCGCTTTAGGGAATATGGTCATCTGAGGTGAGAGACATAATTTTTCTAAAACAATAAAGGTCACCTAAGTTACTATTTATCAATGTTTGATAAATAATAGCAGTGAGAACAGTAAGAAACTATTATGAAGCTATGTTTCATATAAGAAAGTCCTAAATTAAGGATCAATGGAAAAACATAACATTCAACAAAGACAAAACGTATTCTAGGTATAATTGATTAGTTTATCAACAGCATTAGAATCTATTTAATTAAATATGCACAATTTACGAAATGATTACTTCATCCATATTCCTCTTTCCAGAGGAAAATACAATACAGTTCAAGCGTGGAGCAAATTAAAACGGCTTAGGACAGACTTGGTATTGGCCTCTTTAAAATAGTATCATAAATGCTGTCAGTCAGAGGTGTCCAGTGTTGGTCCACGAAGGCCGGAACCTTGTTAAATTTTCAGGATAACCACTGACTATACATAGGCTACAGGTGAAGATAAGCTTCTCCTGTATTGTTCCTTCTAGTCTCCATAAGCTGCTGTGGGTGTAAACTGGAACTATAAATATGTATATTTTATTTATTATGTTCTGACACCACTCTTTAGTTAGTATGCTTTCTTAATTTGTATCCTGCTCACTGTTTACCTTCATCTAAGGTATAACATTTTACTCTTATAAACTGCTTTACTGCTTTTCTGCACCTGGCTGATTATCGCTGATACCCAGAGCCATCACTCTGCATTGGGCTCTCATAGTGAGTGCACTACTTCATACTGCTCACCAAGGCTGGTGGTGTGGTTTCATTTAATTATATTAACAAGGCCCTAGATGCAAAAAGCGTCTATGTGAAACCTGTTTTGTGATGTTCCGACTGGGGTGTATCGATGTTTTAGTAACACAAAAGGATGATGGATGGAGTGCTGAAACTTTTCGAACACTCACTCCCAGTCACAGATCTGGGTTGAGTCCATCATTATTTTGCTCACCATGCTACCCCAGTTTGCACCCAGCCATATGCAAATCAGTCTTGACCCTGTTCCCAACAGGCACAGTCCTGTCCGGCCTGGTCCTCCCTGGACCAGAAACAAGCTCCCTGGGACCGGTTTTGGGGTATCACCCCCTCATCAGCCAAGCTAGCATGAATCCAGTGGCACAGTGAGCAAGGGACCCACGCCTGGGCATACCCTGGCTACTTGGGGTGACTTTAGTAACACAAAAGGATGATAGATGGAGTGCTAAAACGTTTCAAACACTCACCCCCAGTCACAGATCTGGGTTGAATCCATCTTCTTTTGCTCACCATGCCACCCCAGTTTGGACCCAGCTATATGCAAATCCGTCTTGACTCTACTCCCCATGGAAAGAGTCTAGCCCAGACTGCCAGGCCTGGTCCTCCCTAGACTGGAAACAAGCTACCTGGGACTGTTTTCAGGGTATCACCTCTTATCAGCCAGCGTAGCATGAATCCAGTGGCAGAGTGAGCATTGGACCCACGTCTGGGCATACCCTGGCCATTTAGGGTGTGTTGGACCTGGTCCTTTTTGCAGGGTCATCTCCAAACCTTTTGCCTCCATCCTCCCATTTGTCTGACCATTTTTTATTGGCTTTAGGACTCTGGGCACTTTACCACTGCTAACCAGTGCTAAAGTGTATATGCTCTCTGTCTGAATTGTAATGGTGATTGGTTTGTCCCTGATTGACATATTTGATTTACTAGTATGTCCCTAGTAAAGTGCACTAGAAGTGCCCAGGGCCTGTAAATCAAAAGCTACTAGTGGGCCTGCAGCACTGATGTGCCATCCACATAAGTAGCCCTGTAAACACGTCTCTGACCTGCCACTGCAGTGTCTGTGTATGTAGTTTTGCACTGGTTATTCGACCTGGCAAGTGTACCCACTTGCCAGACCCACATCTTCTCTTTTACTACATGCAAGTCACCCCTAAGGTAGGTCCTAACTAGCCCCATGGGCAGGGTGCAGTATATTTGAAAGGTAGGACATGTACTGGTGTGTTTTACATGTCCTGATAGTGAAATACTGCAAAATAGGTTTTTCACTACTGCAAGGACTATCTCTCCCATAGGTTAACCTTGGGACTGCCTTTAAATATATTTTAAGTGCAGTTTCCCATTGGGAGCAGATGGAGATGTGAAGTTTGGGGTCTCTGAACTCACAATTTAAAATTACATCTTTTCGTAGAGTTGGTTTTTAAATTGTCTGTTTGAAAATGCCACTTTAGAAAGTTGGCATTTTCTTGCTTAACCATTCTGTGCCTCTGCCTGTCTGTGGAATCCACGTCTGGGTCAGATTGACAGTTGGGCTGTATGTGACTTCCCTCTAGACAGTGACATAAAGGTAGTTGGGATGTGTCCTGCATATCCTGATGAGTCTTCCTGGGTTAGAGTGGGGAGGGAGGAGCTGACACCTTCACCTGAAAGGGCTGAGCCTGTCCTCACACAATGCAGTCTCCAACCCCCTGGAGTGAGTCTGAGGCCAGGCCTGGGCAAGGCAGGATCTTGTGAACAACAGAGACTTTCCTTTGAAGTTTTCCTACTTCAAAGGCATAAATGAGTATAAGTAGTGGACTCAGAACCCCCAGACTTTTAGAACACTTCTGGCTCAAGAAGAAACTTTGCCAAGGAGAAGCATTGCCCCTTTGCTGTGTGTGCTCTACGGGGTTGGCCTGCAGTTGCTGCTTCTACCTGAAAGAGAACAAAGACTGGACTTTGCTGTGTATCCTGCTAGTGAAGTTTCTCCAAGAGCTTGGACTGAGCGTGCCTCCTGTTAAGAAGTCTCAGGGACATCAAAGACTTCACCTAACAGCCTCTGGGTTTGCTTGCTATGGACCCTAACTCGCCAGGTGGTGCCTATTCCTGTCTCTGGGCCCTTGGGAGTGAAAACTGACTTAAAACAAGAAGAACCAGGTGCACCGACTCCAGACAACTCCAGGACCGACACCGCTGCCCGACGCCGCCTGCACCCGAAGCCACGGTCCCTACTGGAGTACGATGACTGTGATCACCGCAGGCCCGATGCCACCGTAGCCCTGCTGACATCCTGCGACTTTGTTTGTCCCGACGGCCATGTCACCAACGTCCATGACACCCGAATCCACTGCGGCGCCTGCAGCCCCGTGGTGTGGCCGTGACTCTGTGAGGTCGCTCAACACGTCTTGACCCGCTGGATTCATTTACCCCGCCGGATCATCAGGAACTAACATCTCCCACTGACGCTGCATCACCTCCCCTGCTCTGCAGTAAGGAACCGATGCTGCCCCGGATCCAGCACCGCCTCACCTCCTCTTTTCCATGCATGCACTTGTTTTCTCATTTACCAAAGGTACTGTACCTGGGAGTCTGTGCTACTACGTAATCAGTGCTACACTCCCCGCGAGTGGCGTCGGATTGTTGGGAACGACTCCGTCAACGATGTTGTGATAGCCCAAGTTGGAGCTATTGTGTTTCTAAGCATAATATTGAAGTTTAATATTTGAAAATTCATATCTTTGCTTGTGTATGTTGGAGTTGTGTCGTTTTGTTCTTGCTTTACTCAAATAAACATTGGCTATTTTTCTAAATTTATGTTGAGTGCTTTTGTGGTGTTTTCACTGTGTTACTGTATGTGTTTGTGCAAATACTTTACACATTGCCCCTTAGATAAGCCTGACTGCTTGTGCCAAGCTACTAAGGGTGTGAGCAGGGGTTATCTGAGCTGTGCATCTCCCTTACCCTGACTAGAGTGAGGGCCCATATTTGGACAGGGTGTAAACTGACTGCCAACTAGAGACCCCATTTCAAACAGGGTGATTTTAGTAACACAAAAGGATGATGGACGGAGTGCTGAAACTTTTCAAACACTCACCCCAGTCACAGATATGGGTTGAATCCATCATTCTTTTGCTCACCATGCCACCACAGTTTGGACCCAGCCATATGCAAATCAGTCTTGACCCTGTTCCCCATGGGAACAGTCCAGCCCAAACTGCCAGGCCAGGTCCTCCCTGGATTGGAAACAAGCACTGTGGGACCAGTTTTATGGTATCCCCCTTCATCATCAAGGCTAGTATGAATCCAGTGACACAATGAGCAAAGGACCCACACTTGGGCATACCAGAGCAGAAGAAGGATGTATTTAACCCAGATCTGTGACTGGGGGTGAGTGTTTGAAAGGTTTCAGCACTCCATCCATCATCTTTTTGTGTGTCTTTCGATGCTTTCCATCTAGTCCACAGTACATTCCCTAGACAGTGGATCCCCTCCTTATAGTAACTTACTCTAGGGAGGAGGGTTTTGGAGCCTTCACAATGGGTCTAAGTGTCTTTTTTTTAACAGTTTTATTAGTTTTTTACATACAGTGCAAGTTATCAGCTTCGCTTACAATATTTGTCATTAGTAGGTATTGTACAGAGGCCAATCCGCATATGTAAAACATCGAATAACAACATCCTGTTCCTTAAAAAATCTATCTACAGAGTCCGGAGCATTTCCTAGTCATTAACCCTGTCCACACTGTCGACTCTCATTACTTTTAAGGCACTCCTGAAGTCTCCAATTCATATCCAGTTGGTCCAACAGCAGGTATTAAGTTGCATCCCACCCAACTATTATCCCTCCCCTTCAGCGCTATCCCCTGATACCAAAATGTCATCTTCAGGGAACCTTCCCAATAAGTAAGCCTAAAGCTGGACAGCTGCAGTCGCAACCTAATCAGTACGTGATATTCTCATGTGGGGCTCCTCGGCTGCCCCCATTCCAAAATGTCTCTGAGCCAGTCTGTGAACAGTGGTGTCCTTGTGTTCATCCAACCTATGGCCACTCTCCTTTTGGCCTGTAATAAAGCAAGTTGGGTCATTCTACAGTGAACCCTACGTCCTCTGGGGCATTCCAACACACCCAGAAGACAGATAAGTATGGTTAGTGGACATGCATTTCTATGGCTGACTCGGTACGTTCCACAACTTGTCCCCAATAAACCTGGACCAAGGTACAGCTCCATGCCAAGTGCAAGAAATTAGCGTTGACCAAACCACATCATGGGCAGGTGGCCCGTCTAGTGGGATCTATTTTATTTATTCATCGTGGGGTGACATATGTACAATGCAGATGGTGAAAATGCAGAACCTTGAACCTATTATTACAGGATACTTTATGAACCAAACCCAATGCTTTCTCCCAATCTGCATCTGAGATAGATACACCCAGATCCCTCTCCCACATGCTCCGTGTGGGGTACCGGCATGGTGCCACTTCAGATCGAAGGGCGTTGTAAAGGAGGGTTATTAGATGTCTCCCCTCTCCCCAGTCAATGAACCCCTCCAGGACCGCGGGGAATTCCATCCAAATCTGTCTTGCAATACTCTCCGACTTAGCATAGTGTAGAAAATGGTGAGGACCTAACCCAAATGTGTCTTGTGCTTCCTGGAGGGTGATAAAGGTGTCCCTTGGGTATGAGGCCCCGACCTCTATACATCCTCCCTCTCGCCACTGCACCAAGAACATAATAGAGTCTATATTTTGAACAAGCTTCAAATCCCATATATTCACTGTCCTGCCAAATGGAGCTGCTCGTATGACCATATGTGCCACCTTCCTCGAGATACTGGCTGTGTGCGAGACCAACTATGGTACAGGGGTTTCTGACCTACCTCCCTGCGTCAGCAACTGGGGCAGTGTGTTTTCACCTAGCCCATCCCCCAACAGGTGCTTTTCCCAGTTATCCGACAGGGCAAACCATCTAGCAGCATGTTGCAAGTGCGCTGCATAATATTAGATGTGTATATCTGCGACTGCCAGGCCCCCCTCCTCCATGTCCCTCTGCAAGATTGTTAGTGCTACACGGCTACGTCTGTCCACCCAAATCAGAGAGATTAATATACCGTTCCATTTATGAAAGAACCAGTCCTCCATGGGAAAGAAGGAGTTCTGAACCAAATATAGGCAACAGGCGAGAAAAAACATCTTGACTACCGCCACCCTGCACATTACCAAAAGTGGAAGACTGTTCCAGAATTTAACTGAGCTTTCTAGCCACTGTAACACCCTATGTACATTTTGACTCCTCAGAGTGCGTTACCCTAATCCTCAGATATCAAAAAGCTTTCTAGTTCCCATCGAAGTCCCACAGTTGCGTTCTTGGTTTCCCCACCAAGTCTCCTAAGGTAAATAGCAGCAACTTGTGTTTATTAATTCAGAGGCCCAAGACCTCACCAAAGTAGTCTTCCAGAGACTGCATCAGGGTAGGCTCCGACACCTCTGGTGTGTGGAGATAGATCAGCGTGTCATCTGCATATAGCGAGAGAATATGGGTTGTGTCTCCTGTTCTAATGCCCCATGGCACCAATTCCACCCTTAGTAGCAATGCAAGTGGCTCAATTGCTAAAGCAAACAACAGGGGTGACAGAGGACACCCCTGTCTAGTGCCGCACCTCACCAGCCAGGCATCTGAGGTCTCACCCCCCACCTTGATACGGACCGAGGGTTCCATGTACAAGAGGCGTATCCAGTAGCAGAAAACAGGACCAAACTCTATACCCCGCAGCACTTCCATCAGGAAGGCCCATTCTACCATATCAAATGCCTTCTCAAGATCCAGTGGGATCAATGCTTTCTCTCCACCACTCTCTAACGTCTCATGAAGCAAATGCGTCAGCCTACAGAGATTGTGTGTGGTGCTGCATGTCGATATAAAACCACATTGGTCCTCATGCACTAATCCCTGAATCACCCCAGTCAGTCTTGTTGCCAATATTTTACAGAGTATTTTAAGATCAGTGTTGAGCATGTTAAGAGGCCTATATGCGCCAGGGTCCAATAAGTCATCCCCGGGTTTAAGCATTTAGCACACCACCCCTTCTCTCATGGTCTGCGGAAGAACCCTTCTCTGCCCTCCCTCTCGGTAGACCTCTGGCAGTTTGTCCACCAATGTGGACGCAAAAGCCTCATAAAACTTCGAGGGGAAGCCATCATTACCCAGTGATTTGGAGGCTGTGAGGTCTTTTATGGCTTCACCCACCTCTTCCATATATATGTACTCTTCAAGGCTTTGGGCATCTTCCCTACTCAAAGGAGGGGTCTCGCCCATGCTAGGAAATTCTTTAGCCTTTCCTCATCAACCTGTGGTCCCGCCTCATACACTGTCCTAAAGTGGTCCTGCAACATCAACAAGGTGTCGCGCATCCGGGACAGGAGCCGTCCCTGCTTAGTACAGAAAGATAAAAAAGGGGTAATCTCTCTCTCTCCCTATGAAGAAGCCATGCCCGGAGTCTGCCTGATTTATCTCCTTCCCTATGCAACTTTTGACAACATGCCTTAAATCCTATTTTGTCCAGTGTGTCCCAGGGCATATGGATTGCCCTGTGGGTCTCTAGTATCTCTTCTCGTACTTCGGCTGTTTGTGGTTCCTTCCTCTGCAGCTCAGCTAACCTGTCCTCTTTTGTTTTCAGGTCTACCATGAGAGTCCTGCGTTCTCCACTAATCGTGCCAATGCATTCCCCTCTTACAACTGCTTTAAGGGCCTCCCATTGGACCGCCCTAGTATTCATTGTTCCCCAGTTTGTAGTCATATAGTGTGCTATAGCGTACACCGATCCTGACATGCATGCTGTGTCAGTTAGAAAGTCGGATGGCATACGCCAGGACCGTACCCCATTTACCCTCTCACTCCACGCCAGAGTCAACAAGACAGGGGCGTGGTCAGATAGGAACCGTACCATATGCTTTATTGTCCCTATTTGAATGCTGTCCAATCCCCCCAATAGGAAACCCGCCTAACAGTCCCAGATTGTCCATTGCTCTCTGCAGAGATCCTGTCATTTGGGGCTTGGTGCCAGCCTTGGGTGGATGACGATCCCGTTCAACATCCAACACACAATTTTAAATCCCCAGCCCATATTATGGGTGCCCCCACACTGTCCAGCAATAGATCTTGTAATCTTACAAAGAACCCTCTGTCATCGATGTTTGGTATTATGAGTTTAGGAGCATAATCTCTTCCCCATTCAACATACTCTGCAATAGGACATTCTTCCCCTCCACATCTGATTCACTATAGGTGAGTCTGAACTGGACCCCAGGTGCCACCCAGATGATCACCCCTCTGGCATATGAGGAATACTAGGCGGCGTACAGCTGTCTCATCCATTTCTTTTTCAATTTCTGTGCCTCTTCCATCCCCAAATGTGTCTCCTGTAGGCAGGCAATTTGGATCTTGTGTCATTTGAGAAAAGTGTGAACTCCATACTGCTTAGTGTATCCCCGTAGCCCTTTGACATTCCATGTTATAATATTATATGTTTCTGTCATGAACCTAGTGATGCTCGTCTACCGCTTCCACTGCTATCCCGGCTGTTGACTCCAACCCCAGACACCAAGTATTCCGCTGTTTCAGGTCGTGCAATACAACATGGACGAGCAAAGCCTCTAAAACGTTAGTAACTTCAAACAACCCCCCCCCGACATACAGTATAACAACAGCATTTCTACTGCAAATCCAATGAATTGTTGCTGTCAGGACTTACAGCCTACCCACCCCACCTGAACAAAGCCTATCAAACAGAGAGGCTACCCTCCCCAGACCGGCCCCTTGCAACGTGTCTCTTCATTAACAGCATCATTTACGTAGTACATCGCTGACCAGGCTCACCATTTCAGATTTTCCAACTAGAAGTGCATCCACTACTTCTTTTGCGCAAAGCTATTGCCTGCACTCTATACACCTTCTACATGCTTAGCCCCACCACCTGAAGAGCTCACTCTCAGGGCCCGTCCGTGCACCCCAATTCTCCCAGCTGATAAATGTTCCTTCGGTATTTTGCCCCACATTCCCAGACACTGCCACACATCTTCGGACGTCTCAAAAAAAGTGTCATACCACCCGCGATGACCTTCAGATGGGCCGGATATAATAACAAATATGGTATGCCCATTTGCCTAAGCCTGGCCTTGATATCTATGAAGGTTTGCAAGCTGTTTGCACTTTGGTGGAATAATCCGGGTAAATCGAGATCTTATGATTCTCAAATTTGACATTATCTGTGTCCCTTGCCGCTCTCAGCACGCTGTCTCTGTCCTTATAATTCAAGATGCGAGCAATGATGGACCGCGGTGGGGCCCCAGGCCGCAGTGGCACCACCAACACCCAATGCGCCCTCTTGATTGCAAACATAGGCATGAGACCAACTGGTTTCAGAATGTCTATAATCCAGGCTTCCACAAAGTGCTCAGGACGGGTCCCGTCTGCCCACCTGGGGAATCACAACAATCATATGTTATTGTGACGAGCGGGCCCTTCCGAGTCTTCCACTCTAGCGCTCCAGAACAAACCTCTGTTGCTGGTCCCTGTTTTTTTAAGGTGTCCACCTCCATCTGAAGTTGCTCGATAGAGTCCTCTGCTACACAGACATTAGCGGATACCTTGCGGAGGTCAGTGGGCAGGAGACTGATCTCTATGGACACTGTCTCGACCTTGCTTCCTAGCGCCTGCTGTGATCCCTGGATGGCGTGCAGCAATTCAGCTTGTGATGGCTCCCCAGTTTCTTTGCTTTGACCCACACAGCCGGAGTAATGATGTTTGGCATGCTGCGTCACTGGAGCTGGCAGCGCATAGTGATCCACTGTGTTGCCCTGGGGGGTCCCTTGCTGTTTATTCTTCCCCATATGGTCTCTTTCATCACTCTGCCGGGTCACCACCACCACTCACCACTCCTCTTGCGAACCTGCAGGTCAGCGAGACAGCGCCTGTTCAGCCGTCATCTCACCGGCTACCATCCCGCCGTAGCACGTCCAGCGTTCACGGGGTTGGCGCCGAAGTCCGGATTCCACCTCCCCGCATTCAGTTGGGTCCGGCCAGTGCCTGATCACCTTTCACCACCAAGCCGATCGACATTACCAATGCAGGGGCCCCATCAGCAGCCCGGTGCCAGGTCGCCAATGCCTCCTCCAGCCCAGTCTCCGTTCAGCTGCGCAAGTCCACCGATGGGCCAGCTCCTCACTCGGCCCGTCCGCGCGCCCAGGCTGCTCCAGGGCCAGCGTCCAGCCGTGCACTAGAGCCCACAGCGGGCCCGCAGCGGTCCGCCCGGTCAACTCCCAGCAGGGCTGGCCAGAGGCAGAAGCCGCCTCCACTTCTATCCGGGCTTCCGACACTGTGGGAGGGGTGTCCTCCGCCTGCTCTACTCACAGGCCAGCGTGTCCCGCTCTGACACAGGCCTCATTTCGACAGCCTCACCATCTCTGTTGCCCGGGGGCATCACAGCGTCCCCAAGTCCAGCCTGTAGGTGCTCTGTATTATCGCCAGACATGTAATTCCATTTCTGTGTCGTGGTGCCTTTATTCGTCAGGATTGTGCAGGATATTGCAAGGCTGGTCGGAAGCCTCTCAGGTGCGCGTCCTGTCGGCCATCTTGCGTGACCACTCCTCCACTAAGCTGTCTTTTAGTAGGGGTGTGAAAAATCGCAGGTCTTCTATCATAAACTTTCATCAAATTCCAGAAATATTTAGATAAAATTATGTTTTTAAAGAGAAATGTTGTTTGCAGGTCTCTTGCATGCCTTATTTTACATGCATGCACTTCTCTCAGCAAGACATTTTCCATTAAAACGACTTTCCAGAATGCATACAAAAATTAAAATTACATTAAGTAACATTTTCATACATTTCATAAATATCACATAATGTAACATTTTGTAAATTATGAAAATTTTGCTGGGATAATTAAAATGTTTTCCAGGACTACTTATGATCTATAGATATTATTGACTGTTGAACAACCATGGGAATACAGTAAATGTTTCTATTCTTAAACATGATGACATCCATCATTTGCTGACCTCCCCCTACTGAGAAAAACTCAGTAAAATATATACACTGAAAGGTCCTGTCCCCTTAGTAATGGTTGGTTGGCTTTGGAAAATCCAGTTGTATATATCTGATTTGCTGTTTCCTAAAAAACTGGAATATCTCTTCCATAAGGAGATCTGGTTTAACGATGACTTAACACCATGTAGAGTTGAATGGTCTCTCAAAGATAAACCATTAAGGTAGCGAATCAGTACAGAAAGAGGGGGTGGAGAATGTCAGTTAAGGATTAACAAATGGTGTACATGTGTGATTATTTGAAGAGCTCTAATTAGTTATCATTATTACTTGATCTGTGAGTAAAATGAACAAAACTCCTTCAAAACTTTTGCTAAATGTAAATCGTTCATAGTGATGTCAAGATGAAAATTTTAGTGGTCTCTTTTTAGAGATAGTGGGGTACTGGACTATTCTATCCCTGCTGGGACTTGCCTTTCATTGTATGGCCACATATTCAGATCCTAGTGGATCTACACAGAATTTCATTCTTCCAAGGTTGAGAAAATACATACAGTTGTGTAGGATAGCAATACACATTTGTCTTCTGTCAATAGGGCCAAACGACCTCGGAGGTGGTGAATCTGAACTCTACAAAATCATTAATATGTTATCACAAATGCTAGTATCACACCTAACTATTTTGGACACTTAAGTGTCGGGTTGGGTAAATACAAGCATCCTAACACTGTGGCTCTTTTCAACCAGTGCTTGTTACACTGGCCTCACAAAAACAATTCCCCTTTCAGTTTGAAGGCCACTACTTGACACATTCTATACAAAAGACTCAGGGATTCACAACTTTATCACAACCTCTGTAAGATGGTAGGGCCAATTCATAAGGTACTTCTTATTGCTATTGCTAATTCTTACACCTCATGGGGGAACCTGGGCAAACAGTCAAGCTACATAAAATATCTTATGTTTACACCCTTAAACCAAGCTAATCAAGAGCTATGACTTTGCACCTTAGACAGGGGACTATTTCCTAAGTGTGATACATGTATGCATGACTCTTTAATAACATTTTCCCAATTCAAAAAATTAGAAGTGTACCTCATTCAATCAGCCATGATATAAATCCTTTTGAGCTGATTTAAATTGCAAACTTGAAACTAATTGGTGTATATCTAAATTAAAGAATTATTGTTTATATTTTATGGTAGCTCTAATCACACATAAAAAGGTCTTCACTGAGAAACAAATTGTTTTTAGCAAGAAGAAATATGCTAGCAATCATTCAAAAATCACTTCTGTATCATTCAAATCCCTCATCAGTCCCTGTGTGTATTGCCACATGTTGTATGTTCCTCAGAAGGGCTAAAGGCCTTTAACATTTTCTTCATAATGAAAGTTCAAGATATCTAAGGATCTTTTTAGTAGGTTCAAATCAAAAACATTATAATTTCACCAAATTAATAGAGATACTGACTCTTTTTCAGAAGTAGGTAAAAATTATGTACTTTAGTAACTGTTCTTGCCTTTAGTAACTGATTTTTAAATTTGGCACGTTTGGGGTTACGTCCCCTTTAGCATTTCTTTTTCAGATTTAAAAGTTACTCTAGTGAGGGGTAAGTAGTTAGAAGTAGGTCTAGTTCCTAAAAGTAATCCCCAACTTAAGTAACATAATAAGCAGCTCAGAGGATATGGTTGTGGAGCTCCTCCTCACCCCTTACATCCATCTAGGGATGGGAGAGTTAAGGTGCCTCTACAGACTGAAAAAGATGAAAACAGGTTCCCACGCTACCAAGGTCAAGCTCCAAGAGCTCTTGGAAGAATATACAAGGGAACACCCTGCTGAGGAGGAAGATCTCCCCTCAGAGGGGGAAGATGTTAGGGAGCAGGAGGATGAACTCCCCCCTCCTCACCTAACTAGGGAGAACAGGGCCCCAAGGCCCCTATCTCCAAGGATAGTTCTCACATGACCTGGATCTTCCACAGGGGAGTACAGTTCCTCTGGGAAAATTGAGGACAGCCTCAATGAATAGGGCCTCCTTTTAGCAAGGATGGCCAAAAGATTAGCTTTGGAGCAACAGCTCCTAGCTATAAAGAGGGAGAGAGCAGAAATGGGCTTAGCACCCATTAATGGTCGCAGCAACCTAAATAGGGTCAGAGAGCATTCTGATGTCCTATAAATCCCCAAAGGGATTATCTCTAAATGTGAAGAAGGTGATGACATGACCAAATGGTTCACAGCTTTTGAGAGAGCTCGTGCAACCAGAAAACTAAACAAATCTTATTGGGGAGTTTTCCTTTGGGAACTGTTTACTGTTAAGTGTAGGGATAGGCTCCTCACACTCACTGGTTCAGATGCTGAATCCTATGTCCACATAAAGGCTATCCTGATTGAGTGCTTCGGATTCACCATTGAGGAGTATAGAATTAGGTTCAGGGGGGCTCAGAAAACCTTGAGACAGTCCTGGATTGATTTTGTAGACTACTCAGTGAAAACACTAGATGGTTGGATAACTGGCAGGGGAGTGCATGACAATGATGGGCTTTATACTTTGTTTATGAAAGAACATCTTTCAAGTAACTTCTTCAATGACAAGTTGCATTAATATCTAATAGACCTAGGTCCAATTTCGCCCCAAGAACTGGGAAAGAAAGCAGACCATTGGGTGAAAGACTAGGGTGACCAAGACTTCCATTGGGAGTGACCAAAAGAAAGGGGTTACAAAGCTTCCCCAGGGGAAGGGTGGTGAGACACCTAAGGATAAAAATAAAGAGCCTACTCAAGGGCCCCAAAAACCTGTACAGAAAGGTGGGCCCGAGCCTCTTCACAGTCCTCACATGGGTACAAGGGTAAAAACTTTGGTCCCAAAAAGGCCAGGTGACAAAACTGTAAACAGAATGGACACCAAACTAGAGACTTGGTCTGTCCCAAAAAGAATCCCCCTAGCACTACTCCAGTTAGTACTGGTTTAGCCGCCAGTCTCCAGGTGGGATTAACAGTGTGCCCAGAGCTAATCAGGGTTCACAGTGAAGCTACTTTAGTCTCTGAAGGAGGGGTAGATGTTGCCACTCTTACTGCCTGCCCCCTAATATGCAAACATACAGACAGCATCTCTTGATTAATGGAACGAAGGTAGAAGCCCTGAGGGATACAGGTGCCAGTGTCACCATGGTGACAGAAAAACTGGTTTCCCAGTGTTTGGCTAGACAAACGTATCCATTTAAAAATGCTGACAATGTAACTAAGGTCCATCACATAACTATGGTGACCTTAGAATGGGGAGGAGTTATTAGTCTGAAACAGGTAGTAGTCTCTTCTGTAATCCCAGTGGAATGCCTGCTAGGGCTTGGGCTGAGGTAGAACTCAAACCCATCCAGCCATACTGGGAATCACTGAACAAGAGCACAAAGTCGAGCACAGGGTGAAAAAGAAGTGTGGGAGCCTGGAAAAATGGCCCAACCCTCTAAGTGAAAGGGCAAGAAGACTGGGGGACCATGTTCTGAGCAGCAAAAGAAACAAGACTCCCCTTCTCAGGAAGAAGTCTTATCTTCTGAGTGAACTGAGTCAATGGAGCTGGATCCTTATCAGGTAGAGCTCTTGGGCCCAGGGGGACCCTCAAGGGAACAGCTGTGCAGGGACAGAGGACCTGTCCCACTCTCGAAGGCTTAAGGCAGCAAGCAGCTGCACAGGAAAAGGGAGGTGTCAGTGGCTACCACAGGTCTATTGGGAAGATGGGCTCCTATAACTGAGGCAATAGACCTCAAAACTGGTGCAACCAGGAGAGTGGTAGTGCCTCAGCCGTTTATGGATTTTATAGTCACTTTGGCCCATGACACCCCCTAGCTGGGCATCTGGGACAGACAAAAACTTGGAATAGGTTTGTCAGCCATTTCTACTGGCCCAATATGTCCCAGAAGGTGAAGGAGTTTTGTAACTCCTATGTCACCCGCCAAGCCAGTGGTAAGGGAGGTGGCCAACCAAAGACCACCCTCTTTCCACTTCCTGTGGTGGGGGTTCCCTTTGAAAGGGTTGGTGTGGAAATTGTAGGTCCACTTGAACCACTCACAGCCTCAGGAAATCAATACATACTGGTAGTAGTGGATCATGCTACCAGATAAAAATGCCCCCTGTATTTTGGCCAAACTTCTAGTGCAGGACTGACCGGTTTGTGTTAGCCTGCCACGTCCAGATGAGTTTCTGACCACATGGGTGAGAGCCTTTGTGCTCTCTGTGGCCGGAAACAAAGCCTGCACTCAGAGGAAGTGCTTCACACCTCCCCCTGCAGGAACTGTAACACCTTGCAGTGAGCCTCAAAGGCCCAGCCTTCCTGTTACAGTGCCCCAGGGCACTCAAGCTAGTGCAGGTGCCAACCCCCAACAAAGCCCCACTTTTGGTGGCATGTCCAGCAGGAAAATTGGGAAAACAAGGAGGAGTGACCACTTCAGCTAGGACCACCCCTAAGGTGTCCAGAGCTGGAGTGACCCCCTCCCTGCACCCGCAGCCCCCTGGCCTTGGGGAACCTGACATTCGGTGCAACAACATGCAGTGGGTGGCCCTCCTCACTATCCAGCCTGTGGTTTTTCAGCTCCAGTCCCCTGGACCCAGCCTGCAGCCTAAGCCTATTTGTGACCCTCGGGTCCCCCTATTGAAAAGCATCGGGAGCCCGACACTAAGTTTGCACCCTGCACCTGGCCACCCCTGTGCTCTTGAGGGTGTGGGTTTGATGCTGATATGTTCCACCCCCCCTTTGCTCTCCTAAACCCCCTGGTCTGGCCTCCAAAGACCTGTGTACTTACCTGCAAGCAAGCCTGATTCTGAGTGCCCCCAGGCTCCATAGGATCCCATTTTAAATCTTGAAACAACTTTGACCTCTGCACCCGGCCGTCCCTGTGCTGCTGGTGGTGTGTGTTTGGGGTTAATTTGAACCCCAACCTGTGGACATCCTAACCCCAGAAACTCGAACTGTTTGTCTTTTACTTACCTTGGAACTGTTCTATCTTTTCTTCCCCCCTAGAACTGTCTTCGAAAATTGCACTGTGTCAACTTTTAAAATAGATAATTGCTGTTTTATTGAAAACCTTTTTACTTGCCAAATTGAAACTAACTGGTGTTGGTACATATGTTTGCTACTTACTTGCAAAGGTACTTACCTGCAAACTGAATCTTGTGGTTCTAGAAATAATCAAAGCATATTTTTGTTATTTAAAAACAATTGGCCTGGAGCTAGTCATTGAGTGCGTGCTTCATTTATTGCTGGTGTGTGTACAACAAATGCTTTGCACTACTTTTTGATAAGCCTAACTTCCACAAAAGAGAGCATTAGTATTATCTACTTTAGCCTCTGTTAAGCCTCTTGGGGAACCCCTGGACTCTCATTTTGATATAGTATATATAGAGCCAGCTTCCTACAGCTTACAAACCAAAGTGCTAAGACCCCGCCAGTTGCTATGTTGTAGAGCTATTTCGGTCTTTCTATCCTCTGCTCGATTAAAACACAGACATGTGTGGGTTATTTGCAATGCTGAAATTAGGTTTGAAGAAAACAGTAGCTCAGTGATCCAGTCTACCTTACCCTGTATTTGGCAGTTGAAATAGGTGTTGCTTTATATCAGTTTTGGGGTTCGCCACCAATATGTTGTAAGGTTCTTAAATCATTTGAAAGTAGACTATGCTAATGCTCTGTTTGGAGGGCGCCAGTATATCACTTGACTCAACTTCATATACACAAAATGCTCCAGAAGCTTGGTGCTAAAGGTCAATGAATTTGACAGCTTCTTGAAAGCATCCTTTCTTTGCACTGGTTCCAAATGTGTGACCTTCAAACTGGTGTACTGTCTGACGTATAAGTGTGTGCATGGTCTTGTTCCCCTTTACATGATTGAATGATTTAATGCCTATACCCATTACCCACCATGATACTCTTCAATATGGTTATCCTTCCTGCTCTGAAGGCCACTCTGAGGAGAGGTTTTGAACGTTGGGGCTCAGGTTCTGTAACTTTTTACCCCTTGACATCAGTGCATCGATTGCACCCTATATGCTATGCAAGTCAATATTTTTTTTCCAAGCAATTGTTCATCTAAATGGCTTTTTCATTTGGAGATGGCGTGTTAAGACACTTAATTTTGCAGAGTGTACCTTATAAATAAAGAAATAATATGAAAATGATTTCTGTTCATATTGTTTGTATGCAATTTATCTTTCATAGACATTTTAAAAATATGCATTGGTATTATTGTGGACCAACATTGACGGCCCTTATGTAAATAACTTATCCCTTGGACGTTATTACTGTATCGACATGCTATCTGGTTATTTACCCACACATAATTAAGGTTTATGTTTCTGGAAGCCTTTAGATACAGTTGTGACCAGTCCTCCCAGGTTTTTCCCTAAAAACATCCAAGTGGGCACCTCTTCCGGTATTTAATAGCGTCTAACATCACGTTTGTTCAGCTTCACTTACATTGCGTGGTGCTTCAACTGGTTCGAAGGTACAAGCAGAGGCATGAAAAAACAAGAGACAGTCTATTGCAGGTACATGTAATGGTGAACAGAAGGCTACTGCAAGTATAACTACAGATGGCAAACTATTGTATGCCATAACAACATAGATAAAAATATCATCTGACATAAATATCATGTCTCAAACATTGATTGCAAAAATACCATCCCAACGGATGTAGCTGTATGATTACCTCCAATATGTTTGTAAACGGTATTTACGACTCAATTATGTCTAACGATACTCTGGTGCCACACTAGCAAGGGTGGGGAAGGCCTTGCTTGGCCTGGAGTACTGGATCACAAGGTGTGCATGAGGATGAGCAAGAAAGTGGACTGTTAGGTCTAGAGAGAAGTTGACTGGATGGGATGGGTCGTGTTCGTCAGGCTCAGGTCCTTGATGAAGTAGAGAAGAGCTTGTAAGCAAGACATACGTCTCAGGGAAGAATGTGTGTGTTAACTTCATGCTATTCAGTTACCAGCAGCATGGAAACAATTATTATATTTGATGAAGTGTAACGTAGTGCAATGCTTGTCCATATCTCTCGTAATAAATATGGCTTTTCCTTACATAGCTAACCATGTTCTGATTTTTTGGGCCAATATACATGAGTCTGACAGAAGAAAGGTTTTTTGACTTCAGTGGTGGCTGATGAGCTTTTGAACTGTCGTGGTGTAAATACCTACCTCGCTAAGAATGTAGCAAGTGAGAGAAGCAAGCAGACCTGATATCGTCTGATGGGATTTGGGGCATAAGAGTGCTTATGAAAAATCAGGACCAAATTGGTGCATCTTACAGCACCAGTTTTACATATATTGGCAAAGACCAATATGCTTTGAATTAAATATTCCAAAATGTTCAGGGAGTGTGCCAGACAACACCTACTCTCCCAACGTGTGTTGGGACTCATCCTCCTCAGGAAAACTTTTGATTGTGCAGTTTTTTGCATAATTACGTTAAAAATTAGCTGAAGAGATGTTTGTATCAGAGTCAGTTCTAGTATTACATTTTGGCCACTTTGGTCTCAGACCGCTGGGGCCAGGGTCGGCGGGAGCACCGCCGACAGACCGGCGGTGCCCCGCAGGGCATTCTGACCGCGGCGCTTTGGCCGCTGCCCGTCAGAATCCTCCAAGGCGGCGCAGCATGCTGCGCCGCCTTGGGGATTCTGACACCCCCTACCGCCGGTTCGCCCGCCAGGAACAGGATGGCGGTAGGGGGTGTCGCGGGGCCCCTGGGGGCCCCTGCAGTGCCCATGCCAATGGCATGGGCACTGCAGGGGCCCCCGTAAGAGGACCCGCTTGTATTTCACTGTCTGCATAGCAGACAGTGAAATACGCGACGGGTGCAGTAGCACCCGTCGCACCTTCCCACTCCGCCGGCTCGATTACGAGCCGGCTTCATGGTGGGAAGGTCGTTTTCCCCTGGGCTGGCGGGCGGCCTTTTGGAGGCCGCCCGCCAGCCCAGGGGAAAACTCAAAATACCCGCCGCGGTCTTCCGACCGCAGTACGGTATTTTGGCGGCTCCCGCCGGGCGCGCGGTGACCGCGCCCGGCGGGAGTCAGAATGACCCCCTGAGTCTCATGTTATGGCTGGGTTTCTTCTTTGAAGGAGCGGGGTGGGGAAATCAAAAACAAACAGATCTAGTAATAAAAGGCAAGTGCCAATGCCACTGCCCAATAACATAATCCTCACAGAATCAGACAAGCTACACCACTTGCTCAAGCCTCCGATGGCAGTCATTTTAATATCACGGAAAGCTTCTGCCGATGTCATTACTGAAATCACATAACTCATGAATTAACACCTAAAGGAGTAGGTGTATTTTGGTAGCAAGCAAACAATTCAGCAATAATCCTTCAGAAATCAGTATTATTATCCTTAGCTGCACATTTAAAAAAAAATCATGAAGGCAGTCAGTTTGTCTGAATATCTTCTTCACGGTTTCGGTTTTTGAAAACACAGAGCTTGTCATTTTCAAGGGGAAATGTATGTTTTACCCGAAATACCTGCTTTTTTATTTCGTTTTTCCTAAATGCATGTTTGGCGCCCAAACAGCAGTTTATATTTTTCCCAAGTCCTCCCCATAGCATTTTCAAGCCTATTTATCATCCTCAATTAACAGGGATACTTATCAAATGGCAGGCTTTACACCACCACGATGAAACATATTGTTAAAATTATGTTAAGGACGCACAGTACATCACAGATGGTGATCATTGCGCCATCCTTAACCAAAATGCCGTCAACAAAGCCCACAATATATACCAGTGATGGGCACCATGGTATGGTTGCGCCAATCCCTTTTCCCTTAATGGCAGGAAATATTGCAAAACCTGAATAAGCCTTGGGGTGGGCTGTGCCGATGGAGATCCACCAGGTGTTGCTGGGCCTCCTTCCCTCTTCTTGATAGAAAAATTGAGTAGGAAGTTTCTTCTCCCTGGTCCGGTATTGGTGAAGGGACGCATAGCAATTACATAGCCCAGTTTGACACCGCCCACAAGTGCAGCATGGTTGAAGGGCGTTTCTGAATGGGAAGTTATGGAGGAGGTGTGAATAAGGCACGTTCGTAGAAATGACAAACTAGAGAACGACTTACGGTCTTGGTCGGCCATGCTGTCTTAACTAAAGGAGTCGCAGGGACTGGCCATCTCCAGGAAGGTGATCATGTGATATACTGATCATAACCTAATACTGTTGAGGTGGGAGCAGAGGAAATTCTGAGCTGCATTGAGGGCACAAAAGACATCCATGGACTGTTTATCCAGATCCTATATTACACCAACTGCAAGAGCTGAGCACGAGAGCAGGGGGAGGGGAAGGAGGCATGGATGCCTGCAGAGGTGGGCAAGCCCCCCTCCCCGATTTACGTACAACCTGGTGTGCGGGCTCTCACTGCAGCGTAATACTACAGGCGCAGTAGTGTTACACTGCCTGCATTAGTAACAGCCATGGCTCCCGTTAAAATTATGCCCTTTCCCCAAAAACAATTCTGCGGACGCCCATGGAAGGAGGGGGTTCAGTTTGTTGCATAGTGTGTTTAGGGACACAAAAGCACTGCCAATTGTACTTAGCATCACTGTTTATCAGGAACAATTGTGTCTGGTGTTATCCTGAGACAATGCTTATGAATAATAAGTATAATGAAGTTGCTCTCTTCATTCAGCCAAACCTCAATGCACAAACCCTGTGATACATATGTATGTACTTATAATCCATATCTGGAAAATATCTGTGTCTCTATGCTTACGGAGACTGCAACATTCAAAATGACATAGGGGGTCATTCTGACCTCGGTGGTAAAAGCCGCTTACCGCCGGTCAGAAAGCCGCCACAATCCCGCTGCGGCCGCGGTCAGCCGCCACGGACATTCTGACCCACAACTGCAAATCCTCCGAAAATCCGCCCTCCACTGCAGTCCGCCACATCAGCGGCCAGCGGTAAACTGGAGAAGACCAAACCTCCACCGCCACGCCAACAGAAATACGCCCATCCCATTATGACCCGCAAATCGACGCGGCGGTCATTCAACCGCGGTATTCCATTGGCGGTACACACCGCCGCGGTCAAAATACACACACCTTTACAAACCCCTACCACATTGGACAATTTGAAAGGCACACACCTGAAACACATACACACACCACTCCCACACATCCAATACCATATAAAACACACACCCACATCACCCACAAACCCCTACCAACAAAAACCAGAGACGAAGGAGAGAGAGAGACACATCAGAGAATAGAGAGCCAGACACACAGAGGCACACCGCAACATCACACACACCACATAGAAGCACAAAGCACCACACACCAACACACACATCATCACATACACCACCCCACACCTCATACACACCACCCCATGGCACCACAAAGGCACCCACGCTTTTCGGACCAAGAACTCCGGGTCATGGTGGAGGAGATCATAAGAGTGGAACCCCAGCTCTTCGGCTCACAGGTCCAGCACACCACCATAGCAAGGAAGGCGGAGCTCTGGCAGCGGATCGTGGACAGGGTCAACGCGGTGGGACAGCATCCCAGAAATCGAGAGGACATCCGCAAACAATGGAACGACCTACGGGGGAAGGTGCGCTCGATGGTCTCGCGACACAACATCACACTGCAGAAGACTGGCGGGGGACCCCCACCCACTCCACCCGAATTCACAACATGGGAGCAAGAGGTACTCAACATCCTGCATCCCGATGGCCTCGCTGGAGTACACAGAGGAATGGACTCTGGTAAGTACAAGGCCAACCACTTCACCCCCCCCCCAGCATGCTAACCCCCACCCTCACCCCCAAACCACCCAGCACACATCCTCCCTGAGAATGTCTCCCCAGCACAACCCACCCAACACCAACCCCTGCATGCCACCCCCAAACTATGGACACCCATCACCTAAGCATGACCACTGCACATACCTATCACCCCCCCCACAAAACACCCTCACAACACCTCCCCCAAGGGAATGCCAGCACTGGGGGACAAGGGCACCCATAAAACGCAAGCTAATGCACACACAGAAACAATAACCATACCCTCTTACCCCATGCAGGACCCGAACGACAACACACCGGTCAGGAGGGACCAGAAATGTCCATCCCACCCCCGTAACAGGCCCCTAGTGATGACAGCAGCTCTGTCGACCTGGAACCTGACGACCAGCCCGGACCATCGGGGACCTCTGGGCAGTCGGTTCCCCTCACCCAGACACAGGCCACTGCAGACCCAACCCCCTCTGGGAACAACAGCACAGCTCCCACCCAGCGGGCCCATGCCTCTGTCTCTAGGACAGGTCAAGCAGCGGTGTGTCTACCACTACAGGGCCCCCAGGGTAACCCACCAACCCAACAACAACAGGGACCTGGGGGCAGTGGGAGTGGGCACACCGTCCAGGGGACAGAGGCCCAGGGAAACAGGGCAACTCGGAGGGCTGCTGTGCGACAGGGGGGGGGAGGAGAGGCCCAGGGAACCCACTCTCCAAGAGGCCCTCACCACCATCATGGCAGCCTACCACCGCTCACAAGAGACGATGGCGACGGTACTGGCCAGGTTCCAGGAGATCCAGGCACAGCAGGAGCAACGCTACATGGGGTTCAGCGACCAACTCAGCAACATCTCAACCGCTATGGGGAGCATAGTCCAGGCCCTGAACCGTATAGAGGACACGTTTCGGGACCATGTGGCATCACACAGGGCCCCTGTCACTAGCCAGGAACAGGAACAGCCTACCACCTCCGCCGGCGCTAGTGGACAGGAGGCCCCACCACAACGACAGCCCACCAGAACCCCACCTCCTGCTGAACAACAACCGCCCCGCAAAAGGAGCCTGAGATAAAAAAAAACGACAGAGTAGGATGTCAAGTCCCCCGCCAGCATCACATACCCCCTGAAGTCCTCCCACTGTTCCACATTGCCACCCTGTCCAACCTTGAACCGCCCCTGCTCCATCCTGCCACAAGCATATGGACAATGCACCTGTGAGACTGAGAACTGGACTCCGCCATGGACATTACTCCACCCCCACCCATCACTGTTTCACTATCATGTACCAATATCTATGCACTAATAATAAATCACACATTGCACTGAAATCAATCAGGACTCAGCCTGTCTTATTTACAAATGTATGACACATTACATATCAATTACGTATAATTAACATTGTGAATTACACATACCGAGGTAACTTAGCATTAGTCCATGGGCCAACCAAGCCGAGGTCACGCAGTGGCTCATACAGCACAGAAAAGGGAAGGGAAAATCAAACATCATGTTTATAGGTCTGGGGGGAAATCGACAAAGTTGAGATGCAGGAGGCTTTCAGGAAATGTAAAATGGCATGGGTGATTATTACCCGTGTGCTACTGGAAATACTGTTCTATTACTCTGTCCCTGTTGTCTGTGTCGTCCTCTGAGTCTTCCTCCTCTTCACTCTCCGCAGGCTCCACAGCTGCTTCAACACCACCATCTGCACCATCCTCCTGCAGGAAAGGAACCTGACGTCGCAATGCCAGATTGTGAAGCATACAGCAGGCCACGATGATGTGGCACACCTTCTTTGGTGAGTACATCAGGGATCCCCCAGTCATATGCAGGCACCTAAACCTGGCCTTCAGGTGGCCAAAGGTCCTTTCGATGATCCTCCTAGTTTTCCCATGGGCCTCATTGTACCGTTCCTCTGCCCTGGTCCGGGGATTCCTTACTGGGGTCAGTAGCCAAGGCAGGTTGGGGTAACCAGAGTCACCTATTAGCCACACACGTTGTCTCTGTAGCTGCTCCATCACATAGGGGATGCTGCTATTTCGCATCACATACGCGTCATGCACTGACCCTGGGAACTTGGCATTTACATGGGAGATGTACTGGTCAGCCAAACAGACCACCTGGACATTCATCGAATGATAACTCTTTCTGTTTCTGTACACCTGCTCATCGTCCTTTGGGGGTACCAAAGCCACATGGGTCCCACCAATGGCACCAATGATGTTGGGGATATGTCCAAGGGCATAGAAATCACCCTTCACTGTAGGCAAGTCACCCTCCTCTGGGAAAATGATGTAGCTCCGCATGAGTTTCATCAGGGCAGACAACACTCTGCTCAAAATCTTAGAAAACATAGGCTGAGACATTCCAGATGACATGGCCACTGTGGTCTGGAATGACCCAGTTGCCAAAAAATGGAGGACTGACAAAACCTGCACCAGAGGGGGAATCCCTGTGGGTTGGCGGATGGGGGACATCAGGGCTGGCTCCAGCTGGGCACACAGTTCATGGATAGTGGCACGGTCAAGTCTGTATCGAAGTATTATATGGCGTTCTTCCATTGTCGACAGGTCCACCAGCGGTCGGTACACGCGAGGATTCCTCCTTCTCATCGCAAGTCCCAGCGGACGGTGCCTAGGAAGGACAACATGGAGCACAGAGTCAGGCAAACCACAGGTACGTACAGACAGCTTGCACAGTTAAAGAATGGCAATGGGTTGAAAGGCGTGTATGTGTGGCAATGCAAGGCCTAGGCCTGTGTGTCGCAGTCAAAATTAAGCCATGTAGGCCCTTGAAATGGCGGCTGCCTGACCTGTGAAGTGGGACAATGGGATGTGAGGTCAATGCGCTGGCAGGGCACACCGTGGCGGTAGGCGGTCGAAGACCGCGGCGCAAAGCCGCATTGGTTAACATTGAAGCCTATGGGTTTCAGGAGCCAATGACGATGTGCGCCGGCGGTCGCGGTACGCACCGCCGCGGGCGTTACCGCCATTTTCTATCTGATTAATCACTCGAGACCTGATCATCCACAGGAGAGGACCTATACTGCAAGTGCTGCTGTGACCTCGGTCTGGAAGATACAATGGCTGCTGCGACTGGGGAAAGGGCCCCTGCCTTCACGTCTGAAGAGTTGGAGAAGCTCGTGGATGGGGTCCTCCCCCAGTATGCGCTACTCTACGGTCCTCCAGACCAACAAGTGAGTACACCGGGTGCACATGGAATGGGCTATGCCTGTGTGGATTGGGGTGGATGTAAGTTGGTGGGGTGGGGGGCGAATGAGGAGTGCAACGCCCGACAGATGAGAGCATGTGCCATATGGCAAAGTTGGTGGGGGGGGCCAATTACATCTAACATGCAGGTCATTGATGATTTCCTCCTTTCCACCCTGTACATGTCAAATAGGTCAGCGCCCATCAGAAGATCGAGATTTGGCGTGCCATCGCCAAGGAAGTCCGGAACTTGGGGGTCCACAACAGACGGGGCACCCACTGCCGCAAGAGGTGGGAGGACATCCGCCGCAGAACAAGGAAGACCGCAGAAACACTGCTGGGGATGGCCTCCCAACCTAGGAGGGGTGCCAGTCGCACCATGACCCCCCTGATGTCCCGGATCCTGGCGGTGGCCTACCCTGAATTGGATGGGCGCTTTAAGACATCACAGCAGACACAAGGGGGTGAGTATCAGCACATTCTCCTATCTTTCTGCGCAGTGGAGGCGTCTGGGTGGGGGAGGAGGGCTGTGGGTGACATTAGGCCAGGGCGCTTTCTGTAGTGTAGTCCTCTCCCTTAGGCATGGCCCTGTGCCCCCGGCCCCCACCTCTGTAGGGTGACAAGTACAGCCATTGAAGGTCCAGCATCTCCCATGTGCGCGTTTGACGTCTCTTGGCCTGTTGTCCTAGTCAGTAGTACTGAGTAGTGTACCCTGAATGCGCGGCTTAGTGCCATAGGCTCCTGTGTCTGTCCTCTCCGCCAACGGTGTTGACATTGCATGCACTCAACCTGGTCTTCTTTTTTCTCCCCCCACCCTTTCTCTTCATCTTCTTGTGCATGTGTGCATTAGCATCATCAGGCGGAGGAGATTTGGCATCGGAGCACGAGGGAGCTGCAGGACACAAGGCCCCGGTGGGCCCAGGAACAGACACCGAGGGCACCAGTGATCCGGAGGGCGAGGGGAGCACCACGACGGGGACCGCTGGTGAGAGCAGCGACAGCGACACGTCCTCGAATGGGAGCTCCCTAGCGGTGGCGGCAACATCCGTGCCCCCCGCCTCTACAGGTACAGCCGCCACCCAGCGCACCAGCCCCGCCCTCCCAGCAGCCCCTCAGTCTTCGCTCCGTGCCCGTTCGCCCAGGAAGGCGCGCGTCTCCTTCGCCCCAGGCACCTCAGCCCCTGCCCCTGTTGCCCCTGTTGCCCCTGCTGCCCTCAGTGCGGAGCTCATTGACCTGGTAAGGACGCTCATTGTTGGGCACACGACCCTTTTGAATGCCATCCAGGGTGTGCAAAGGGAGGTGCAACAGAGCAATGCGTACCTGGAGGGCATTCATTCGGGTCAGGTTGCCCATCAACGAGCGTTCACTGCTCTGGCCTCAGCACTGACGGCAGCCATTGTCCCTGTTTCCAGCCTCCCTCTTCTTACTGCCTCCAGCCTTTCTCTGTCTCCTGTTCCTCAGCCTATCCCATCCACTCCATCAGACGAGCTTGCACACACCTCAACACCCAAGAGCAGCTCATCCAGACACAAGCACCACAGATCCCACAAACACTCACCCAAGCAACACACAGATGCAGACATGCCAACAGCCACTGCCAACCCTGTGTCCCCCTCCTCCTCGTCTCCCTCCTCCCTCCCTGTGACGTCTACACTCACACCTGCATGCACCCCAACATCAGCCAGTGCTTCCATCACCACCTCACCCTCCAGTACAGTCCACACTCGTGCAGTCACCACCCCCACTGCCATTTACACGTCCCCTGTGTCCTCTCCCACTGTGTCTGTCACCCCCTCTTCCAAGACACACAAACGCAGGCAGCCACCCACCCAACAGCCATCCACCTCACGACAGCCTACAGCACCAGCACCTTCACCCAATGACAGCACACCTGACTCTCCTACAACCACCTCCTCTTCCTCCACTTCCATCTCCATTTCTCCTACCCTTTACCTTGGCCCTAAAAAACTTTTCCTGGCTAACCTTGACCTCTTTCCCTCCGATGAGCTCCCCCCTCCATCTTCAAAGAGTCTCAAGAGCACCGCAGCCACCACCAGCCCAGCTTCGGGTGTCACTGTTGTGCATGGGTTCTGGAGCCCACCCTTTGCCAGCAGTGACACATCGATCAGCAGCAAGGGCACGTCCAGCCCCCCCCCGGCAAGAAGACCCGCAAAAACAAGGGCCGCCGTGCGAGGACCGACAGGGCTGCCCCCAAGGAGCAATGTGCGGCCACTTCACCACCCACACCATCTAGGGGAGGCAAGGGCCCGAGAGCCCCATCAAAGGAGCGGAAGGGCAGCAGGAGCGCGGAGAAGGTGGACCCCACATGTCACATCCCAGCTGGGAAGGAGGACACTAAGGAGGCCAGGAGTCCGTCCCCGAAGGGTCCAGAAACGTCACAGTCCGAGGGCGACTGAGCAGGGAGTCCAGGCCAGGTCTGGCTCCCTTGACCTGCTGGATGTGCACCGCTGAACAGGGCCCGCCCTGGAGAAGAGCACCGCTGAACAGGGCCCGCGGTGCAGAAGAGCACCGCTGAAGAGGGCCCGCCGTGGAGAAGAGCACCGCTGAACAGGGCCCGCAGTGCAGAAGAGCACCGCTGAAGAGGGCCCGCCGTGGAGAAGAGCACCGCTGAACAGGGCCCGCCGTGGAGAAGAGCACCGCTGAACAGGGCCCGTGGTGCAGAAGAGCACCGCTGAAGAGGGCCCGCCGTGGAGAAGAGCACCGCTGAACAGGGCCCGCCGTGGAGAAGAGCACCGCTGAACAGGGCCCCGCCGTGGAGAGGAGCACCGCTGAACAGGGCCCGCCGTGGAGAAGAGCACCGCTGAACAGGGCCCCGCCGTGGAGAAGAGCACCGCTGAACAGGGTCCCGCCGTGCAGAAGAGCACCGCTGAAGAGGGCCCGCCGTGGAGAAGAGCACCGCTGAACAGGGCCCCGCCGTGAAGATAGGCACCGCTGAAGAGGGCCCCGCCGTGAAGATAGGCACCGCTGAAGAGGGCCCCGCCGTCTCAAGCACCGCTCCGCTGGGCCCTTCTTCTCAAGCACCGCTCCGCTGGGCCCCGCCGTCTCAAGCACCGCTCCGCTGGGCCCTTCTTCTCAAGCACCGCTCCGCTGGGCCCTTCTTCTCAAGCACCGCTCCGCTGGGCCCTTCTTCTCAAGCACCGCTCCGCTGGGCCCTTCTTCTCAAGCACCGCTCCGCTGGGCCCTTCTTCTCAAGCACCGCTCCGCTGGGCCCCGCCGTCTCAAGCACCGCTCCGCTGGGCCCTTCTTCTCAAGCACCGCTCCGCTGGGCCCTTCTTCTCAAGCACCGCTCCGCTGGGCCCCGCCGTCTCAAGCACCGCTCCGCTGGGCCCTTCTTCTCAAGCACCGCTCCGCTGGGCCCTTCTTCTCAAGCACCGCTCCGCTGTGCCCGCCGTCTCAAGCACCGCTCCGCTGGGCCCTTCTTCTCAAGCACCGCTCCGCTTGGCCCTTCTTCTCAAGCACCTCTCCGCTGGGCCCTTCATCTCAAGCACCGCTCCGCTGGGCCCTTCTTCTCAAGCACCGCTCCGCTGGGCACCGCCGTCTCAATCACTGTTTATGGTTCACTGTGCCCACCATGCCTCCTCCTTGACCAGTGGAGACTGTCATCCACCTGATGGACTGTGGCTTTGCACTCCCCAGGATGGTACAGTGGGCAGCCCACCCACTGTAGAGACATTGAGAGACTGTGGCTTTGCACTCCCCAGGATGGTACAGTGGGCAGCCCACCCACTGTAGAGACATTGAGAGACTGTGGCTTTGCACTCCCCAGGATGGTACAGTAGGCAGCCCACCCACTGTAGAGACATTGAGAGACTGTGGCTTTGCACTCCCCAGGATGGTACAGTGGGCATGGTGGCTCCTCGTGGATCTGGCGTCGTGGACTCATGTGGCTGTGGTGCCCCCCCCTTCCCTTCCCCCTGAGGTGCCTGTAGTTTTTACATCTGATGCCCCTGCAGTGTTCTCTCCAAAGGACTCAGGTCTCCTGTGTGGGCTTTGCCCTTGTTTCTCAAAACTTTGGCCCACGGACATGATGAATTTGTAGGATGTGCAGGACTTGTTACTTCAGTTATACACTGATATGTATGTCATTTGTTTTCTTGTGAATATCTTTCATGGTTGTACGATATTTTTCAGGAGCTTTTTGGTACATAAATATTTATTCCAAATTTGATTATGTCCTAGCATTTTTCAGGGGTGTTTGGGTGGTGTCACTGTGACTTGTTGCTCTGCATTGGTGTGTACATAGTTGGGGGGGGGGGGTCGCATATGTGTGTGCCCGTAACCTTTCGTCCTCCCCCCTCCCGTGTGTCGTAGGTGCAGTACTCACCGTTGTCGTCTGCGCCGGACTTCGTACTCGTGGTAGATGAGAAGGTAGACGAGAGCAGGTAGGATGTTTAATTCGGGTTCCATGCTGTCCTCCTTCCTCCTGGAGTGCGTTGTGGTGAGCGTTTTCCCATTCGTAGTCTGTTTCCGCCGTGTTTTTATCGGCGGTGCTCCCGCCCCGGAAAAGGTGGCGGATTGGTGAGTTGTGATAGGGTGGGCGGTACATTGTCTGCCGCCTGGCTGTTGGCGGTGACCGCCGCGCTGTTTGTTTGTACCGCCGTGGCGGGCGGAGTGTTAAAGTGGCTGTCTGTGTTGGCGGTTCCCGCCAGGGTCAGAATTCCATATTTTTTACTGCCAGCCTGTTGGCGGGTTGGCCGCCGCTTTAACACCGACCGCCAGGGTTAGAATCACCCCCATAATGCTCAATGCAAGATATTCTACATGTTGCACTACTTATGTGATGTCCCTGAAAACCAATAAAGTTTATTATTAAAAAACACCAGGACGGGCACCATAACTCTTCTTACACCTACCCCAACCCACCTAACCCCTTGAACCCTGGCAATTACCCCGACAAAAAATATCTCTGTCACTTAGGCTCATACATGTTACTCACATACTAGACTCACATGCAGTCTTTCCTCTAAATTGTCCTTGTTAATTCTGCCTTTTCTTTTGATTTCATCCACTCTTATTTTTTCCATGTGTTTACAAGTTTCTCTTCTCATCTTTTGTTTTAATTTTTCTCTATTTTCAGTTGCTTCCTCTTTACTTTTTCCCCTTGCACCTCCCTTTTTCCTGCAGCCTCTGTTAATGACTATGTTATCCTCAACAGTAGAGAAAGCAACTAACAGGCTTATCTTCTGGCTTAGTGGGGATATGGGATAAAAATACTTAACCTGTAAAATTGTTCTTAATTCCCCCATTTGCATTTATCAAAGAATGAGAAAAATGTAAAATGGATCCTTTTTACTTACGAAATAATGGACTTTAAAAATATTGTTTGAAGGGTCTTCTCATCCTCTTTTGTAAGGTTGTAGGAGTCTATCATAGCTGCCTCTTTTTCCAGTTTTTAGGTCGAAGCCTACCAGACAGCGCAGCTGGCTTGTTTTCAAAGAGATCTTGGGGACATTCAGAAAGCTTCGCTGGGAATACATTCTGCTGATTGCTTACTATTGGCTTTGGGTTTGAAACTCACATTTGCTTGCTTTTTATGTCCTCGCTTTATTTGCTTTAGGCTGTACAGCATATCTTTGACCATCCTGTGGAGCACAGCCTGTTCTCAATTGTTCCTTTTATCCTTCCAGGAGTGTTTGCTTTCTGTAAATAGGCCTTTACATTTTGTTCTTATCTTGTCACAACTGCTGTACATTCAAGGACAGAGGTCAAGTGTCAGGATCAGGTTCTGTCTTCTGATGGAACTTGATGCTTACTTTTCTTTCTCTGTCTTCCAAGTGAGATGAATTATGTGATTATTTTGCTGGGTACTCATGTGAGAAGAAAGGCTGTAGGATATTATTTTTTCTACCACACCACAAAATTTAAATGTCTATAAATGAACTGTACAAATATTTCAGTATATATCAGAATTAGGAATGCACAAATGAAGAGTTTTTTTGTAATTCTTATGTGTGGAGAAAACATATACTTTATTACAATCAAAACAAATCAACACACTTGGTGATGTCATTTCCACACATTATTGTGTGTGTGCTGTATAGATGTATCAGTAAAACTGTATGTTTGTGCACATTAAATGGTCATTTGCAATTGAAAATGTGCTTTCTGTAATGGCGGTGCACTACCACACCATGCATACTCCACTCTAAGCGCTTCACTTTACAACACTCTATCCTAGTTCACTCTACAACACTCTAATTCACAACACACTACGACACTCTATTCTCCTCTACTCAATGCCACTCCACATCATTTAACTCTATTCTACTCTATATAATGTAAATGTAATGTAATTTAAATTCGTACTTGTAAAGCGCACTCCGACCCTGAGGTATCGAGGCGCTGAACACATACCGCTGTGGAACCCCTCCTGGATTTTCCCTGTGAGGTGCCCACTCCTGGACAACCCCCAAGGTGAAGCCAGGCATCCCAGCGCTGTTGGGGCTGTTGTGGAGATTAAGCAAGCTATTGCCCAGAGTTGCAGAGTGAGACCCATGAATTAGATTAGGCACCGAGGCGAGAAATCGCCTGTCCAGGGAAATTGAGCCCAAGAACCGCCGAAGCGGGAATTGAACCCTGGTCCCGGGCTAGATCTCTGCATTAGGGTCTGCCTCTCTAACCATTATGCCACCCTTATGCCACTCCACTCTATGACACTCTACTCCATTTAACAACACTCTACTTAACATTATGCCACTCTACTCTACTCTACTCTATGCCATTGTACTTGACTCATTCTATGCCACTCAACTCTACGCCGCTCCTGTCTATGACGATTTACCCTTTGGTACTCCAATATATGCCACTCTACTCTATGGAAGCTCCACTCTATGCCCCCTCTATCTACAATGCTCCATTTTACGCCACACAACTCTACTCTATTCCAATCTATACCACTCCTCTCTACACATTTCAATACACTCTATGCCACTCTATACCACTTCACTCTAAGCCACTCTACTCCACTCTGTAACACTCCACTGAACTTTATTCCACTTTTCAACACTAAACTCCACTCTACGATACTCCACTCTATGGCACTCTACTCCATTCCACTCTACTCCACACTACAGCACTGAACTCCACACCACTCCACTCTACGATGCTGTACTCCATGCTACACCAGTCCACTCTACGCCACTCCACTCTATGACTTTCTACTACACTTCATTCTAGGCCACTTCACTCTAGGCCACTTGAACTCTACGCTGCTCAACTCTATGACACTCAACTCTATGACACTTCACTCTACGACACTCCATGCCACTCCACTCTACGCCACTCTATGCCTCTTTGCTCCACTCTGCACTCTATGCTACACTACTCCACTCTCTGACACTTTACTCCACTCTATGCTACGCCACTCCACTCTATTGAACTCCACTCCACAGCAGCCCACTCTACTCCATTCAACAACACTTTACTCCACTTTATGCTATTGCACTCTACAACCCCCACTCTATGTCACTCCACTCTATGACACTGTACTCCAGTCTATGAAACTCCAATCTATGACAATTTTCTCCACCCTATGCCACTCTACATCACTCAACTCCAGTCTATGCCACTTCACACCCCTCCCCTCCACTTAACTCCATTCTTTGACACTCTATGACACAACACTCTACTCCACTTTATTCTACTCCACTTGATTCCACTCCACTGTACGGCGGTCCACTCCACTCTATGACACTTTACTCCACTTTATGCAACTCCACTCTATTCCACTCTATACCACATCACTCTAGGCCACTTTAGTCCATTCTATGACATTCCAATCTATGACACTTTACTTCAATCCACTCCACTTCACTCTACAACACTCTAGTCCACTCTATCCCACTCCACTATACAACACTTCACACTAGGCCACTCATCGACACTCTACAACCATCCATTCTATGACCCTCCTCTCTATGACTCTCAACTCTACAACCCTCCACAATTTTGTTATACTTTATTCCCTTCTCTATGACAGCCTACTGAATGACACTTCACTCTATGACAGTCCATGATACTGTACACCACTACAATCTACAACACGCTATGACAGCCTATGCCACTCCAATGTATGGCACTCTGTGCCACTTTACTCCACTCTACATCCTCAACGCTATGCCACTCCACTTTATGACACTTTACTCCGCTCTATGGTACACCACTTCACTCTACTCTGCGGCACTCCACTCTATGACACTGCACTCTACAACACTTTACTCCACTCTATCCTATGCCACTCTAGCCCCTCCACTCGATGTCATTTGTCTCTACTCCACTCCACTCTACACCAGTCTACTTCTCTCTTTCCCACTCTACGCCACTCCACTCCAAGACACTCCCCTTTACAACACTCTATGACACTCCACTACAATTTACTCTGCTCTACTCCACTCCACTCTATGCCCGTCCACTCTATGCCCCTCCACAGCTATGAGCCTCCAGAACACTGTAAGACACTCTACGACACTCTACTCCAATCGTTGATATTCTACTCCACAACACTCTGCTACATGCCACTCTATGTCACATTATGCCACTCTGCGCCACACTACTTCACTCTATGCCACTTCACTCCACTTTATGCCACTCCACTCTATGACACTTTACAACACTTTACTCCACTCCACACTTTACTCCACTCCCTGCTACTCCACTCTTTGCCACTTCACTCTATTACACTCTACAACACTCTACTCCACTCTAAGCCACAACACTCTATACTCCTCTATTCCTCTCTATGCCCAGTCACCCTACACCCCACCACTCTAGACCGTTCTATTCTGTGCCCCTCCACTCTACACGACTCCACTTCACTCTACACCATCCCACAACACTCTTCTCTAATCCATGATACTCCACTGTACTCCACTCTGTGAAAGTCCACCCTAGAACACTCTGAGACACAACACTTTATAACACTCTATGCCAATCGTCGACAATCCACTTTGCGCCACTCTTCTCCACTCTATGCCACTCCATTCCACACCACTCTCCTCTACGTCACAAAAACTTAGCCATATTGAACATCAGCCATATTGGTGTACAACATAGCTAAAACACATTGGCATAGCCAATAGCTGTTGTATAGGCTAGAGCTATTGGCGTTGCCAATGCTTGTTATTTGAGCTATTCACAGGTTGATTTTGCTGTTTGTTTCTGTTTATCTGATGCATCAATCAAAGTGTGCCAAGTGAACGATATAAAATGACTGAAGTAAAAAACTACTGTGCAAAAGCAGAACTCATGTACGCTGTGCAAAAGGGCAGGTGTGGTTGAGAAACACTCTATTAAAAAAACAGGGTTTAGGGTACATGGTCTAAAGCGTTTGACCAAGACATAAGACATGCTAGGAGATATACTATGTAAATGTAAGTCCCCTGGACATGCATGCAGAGCACACATTTTTAGGCAGAGTTTCCACCTTGCCCAGGACACAATGTCCACAATAGACAATGAAGCAGATTATGCACAAATTGCCACTGGACATGATGTGAAAAGCACAGTTCGTGGAGTAGAATGTGCACGTGGCATACCACGCAGTGCAAAGCACATTCTGAAGAGCAGTTGGTGCACAACACATGCTACGGGAAACACTTTGCCCATGAAGGGGAAATTTACAAACCGACTGCATATACTGTCCGTGCAGGATTAAAGGGGCAACACACAAACTGTGGAATTAAGTGCCCGCATAACTAAATCACCTTGCACATCACAACACATACTGCATGTGCACAACAATTCTAACAACTGCGTAGAACTGGTGCAGCCTAAGTGATTCTTTTATACGTTAAAATAGTGTTCATTTGGAGATAATGTCAAACATTCGATTTTCATACCTTTGTGGCCTCAATCAGTTTTAAGTTGACAGGCAATTTCTGTAAAATTACACATGGTATTTGTTCATAGTACTAATGCTTAAAAGTGATTGATAACACAAAATACAGTGAAAAATGCGAGTCTTTTTAGTTTCAAATAAAAACGGATGTTCAGCGGTTGATTTTCAATCTTTCAAACTGCAGGCTTCCACCACCAAACTCACTTCTAGTTTACCAGTGTGCAATCTCCTCCCTCCCATTGTTCTTCAAGACTACACACAGAAATCACTTCATGCTTCCAGAGAGCCCCAACAGCTAAAAGCGGCCGCAGAAACGCTTAAAACTTGCCCTTCTTGCCATAACAAATAGAAAACAGTACATAAGTCTTTACCCATTCAGATACTGGATCAGCCCCATTTTGCTGTCATGCACAGCATACTTTGTCAAAATGCCCCCCCTGCTCAATAAATACAATATAAATTGACTCAGACTGCACTAAGTTTGCATTTACAACCAAATTAAAGGCCCGAGAATTTCTTTCTCTGACTGAAAAGTTAGAGTATTTTGTAAAGTGAACTATACAGTACAATAATCTTGGTAGGGTTCAGGGATGTGTTGGGAAAGGTTGCAGGATGTCAGTACTTTCATAACACACACCAAAATGTAAATACTTGTAAATGAACTGTATAAATATTTCAGAGCATAGCCACAGTTAGGGAAGTATGAATGAAGCACGTGTTTTTTAAATTCAGAAGTGTGATGGAAACAAAGGTTTAATATGACAAGACACATCAGTTAGTGTTATGCAAATGAAGTTCTTGCTGAAACAAGATTTCCATGCAGTATTGTTTGTGCAGTGGCGGCTCCTCTGTTTGGGCGGAGGAGCTTTGCCACCCTCCCCCGCCAGCAGCGGCAGCTGCAAAACCTTTTAAAGGAAACAGTAATAAACTTTGTTTATTATCGACTTCTTTAAAAGGGGCGGGCCCCGGGGGTGATGTGCAAAGAGGCGGGAGTGCACAACACTCCCCCTTCACAGCGAATGTGTGTTTGGCTGGCTGTCTCGGGCTGGCCAAATACACATGCGCTGTAGGCTCTCTCCAGGCCAGCAACGCAGTTGCTGGGCTGGCGAGAGTCTGCACAGGCTCCCAGTCTGCCTGGGAGCAGCCTGGCTGGGCGCTCCCAGCCAATCCTGACGCTGCTCTGATTGGCGCGGCAGGCTGGGAGCCTGTGCCTGCAGAGGCAGAGGAGCGTCAAGGGACAGAGGCGCGGTGGAGGAGGTAAGTGTTTTTTTTTTAATTGAATGTTTATAACCCTCCCCCCCCTCCTGTGCCTCCCGTGCCTCCCCGCCCTGTCCCTTCCACGGTCCTTGAGCCGCTACTGTGTTTGTGTAAAAGTGTATGTCTGTGCAAATTTAATGGCCATTTCAATGGAAAATATGCTGTCTGTAAATGGCAGTGGAATACCACACAATGTTTTAGAAATATGTTTGGGACATCATTACTACTCTGCTAGTGAATACATTTGCTAGGCTTGGTCTTTGTGTTACATTTGGTTTTCGACATTCTCTATGACTTCAGTGATGTAAAATCGATGGCAGCACCCCTCCTCTGAAAATTGTTCCAGCACCATTAAACCTAATGTATAAAATAAAGTTTAGATTTTTAGGACAGCTGTTCATGGTGTGAAAACTGTGGAAACATATCTTTAGGAGGACTTTTAGAAGGTCATCCAAGGCTGCTTTGTGATATTAGATGCTGTGGACTTCCAAGCTTCTGAAAACGTACTTGCTGACATAGGCCACTTTGAGGCTTCTACCACCTGCTTCCGCCAGACTCCACCACTAATCCTGCTTTACCATTTTATCAGACGTAAAGATAGAGTAAGAGCTGACCATTTTAACCTATGTTCTATTCTGCCTACTGGAAGGACTTGACAAAACAGCGATGAATTTGTCACCGCCCGAGGAGGCTCCTGTCCTCAGAAATACTCAGGGCATGTCCATGGACTGTGAATGTGTGAAGGGGTTTACATGAAAAGCGCCCATGGCACATGCGCAATCCACGGAGCCCTGCATACCTAATTTGTGCTGCAGGCGTGCACTTTGCCCCGTCCGCAGCACAGTCTTCGGCAACGGTAATGAAAACAAACGAAGTGACATATCTTTCATTTCGTCTATTTACATTATGGCTGCTCAGTTCTATATAGCATACATTCTCCTTCTACGCCTAATGGGGATTGGTGGGTCAAAGCCATAGTACGCCATAGCGCTCCGTAGGCACTAGCCGCTACTGAATGGTTTCACATGGCTCTCCCTGCTAGGGTCATATGAAAAAAAGCATTTCTAATAATGAAGGTCAATAATGAAGAAAAATGCTTGCCTACAATACCAGAGACCACATTTAATAAAGTTTTGCACGGGAGCTTGCATGAAGCAAAATATAGCGTTCATTTACGTTGCATTTTAAAGGCCCACTAGCACAGCACTACATTGTGCTGCGTTGTTCAAGACTCTGCGTAAACTTTAGTAACTGTGGGCTTAGATAGACAGACACTGTACATACCCTGAAGTAGGAAGCCACGGTTTGTCGCTTCATATTAGTCGTTTCTTCTGGATGTCGCATCATCTCCATGGTGTCAATCTGGCGATGAGATTGGTGTTAAAACGTTTAATAGATATTATTTTTTATTCAATAACAGTCAGTCATAAGATGCAAACGATATCAATATTTCATTACAATTAATTTTTCATGCAAATCTGAAAACACTTCCTGATTAGGTTTTCTTTATGCATACCGCAGATTTGTCAAGAGAAAACTGTCAAGCTGTTATGAGACCAACATCAGAAAACAAATGCAAACAAGGTTGGTTAGTGGTGACTGTGAGGGAGCCCGTCTAGTGCTGATTGCAGTGGGACTTCCGAGGTTCACACTTCACAAAGAGCAACCCGGAATAAATATATATATATATATATATATATATATATATATATATATATATATATATATATATGCTACTCACTGACACTCACAATGACGTTAACGAGCATTGTGATTAGAACGCACAATTAAAATGCAGTTATGGTTACTCTCACTACCTCCCCTTTTAGGCATCGAAAATATAAACTTGTTGTGATCGTGGCAGCTTTAAGGTTACAGTGCTTGCCATAACCATTACGGGTCAGATGCAGAGGTTTTCAGTTCCTATTTCTATCCATAATTGTCTTTACCGTATGTTTTACCATTGGTTTTTAGAGGGTTTGTAATGAATGACAATCCCATTGTGCCCTTCTGCAGGCCTCATGACACTTATAATTCCTCATACATCCCGGAGGGTCACCCGGAGATTTGGGCTGCTTTCATTAGCTGGAGTCACTGAGTGAAAACTAGGTTGTTGGTGTACATTATGATGACATAAAGCACTGAAGTGAAGTCCCCAAATGTTTAAAAGTTGAATGACTTACGCTTCAAAGTATTACAATTATGCAACATCAAGCAGACACGTTTTGCAGAAAACTTGAGCGTTTTTATCCCCTGAATGTGCAGACATGAAGTTATAGTATTTGCAATAGGGCATCTATGTAAGGTGCACCTCCGTGCTCCTTAGTGCTACCTGGACCCTGTCCCTGAGTGCACTCCTTTCCCCCAGCTCTCAGACAAGGCAGTTCAAGGTGATTAGTGGTCAGGTTCCAAAGAGAGGCTTTCTGAACCTGAGAATGGCGTGTTAGTAAATATTGAAGAAAGCTCTACAATCCAACCCATTTGTTGGTCAGAAGCCAAGTCCTCCCTGTTGACAAGGTCTACCCAGTCGTCTGTCACTTGAAGCTGTAGTGACAGAACTGGCATTTGTCCAGGAATAGTTACAAGCCCAGTTCCCGCTCTGACCGCAGCCTTTCAGGAGTATTTTCTTCTTTCCCTCTAATTTGAAAACAATGATGGCGTCTAGATAAAGAAGGACCCAGAGGGAAGTCAGGTCTCGAGGTGTGTGTCCCATGATCCTATGGGAGTGGCAGCGGCTCCAGAGAGTATTTTGGCATCTTCACAGAACACCAGCAGGAAAAATGCGTTCAGAATAATTAATTATCAAACTGAAATATATCTACATATCTTATGTTTACCGAAACAACAAAAATTTTATGTCAAGACCGGTGGCTACTATTATGCTTTTCTTTCCTTGCTAGAATTTAATAGCAACAGTTAGGAACAACAAATACATTATAAATCCAAAGTGGCGAAGGTTACAAACTAATGGGAAGCAAAACGTATGTGACAACCAATCAGCATACCATATACAATATAATGACGTCACTTTTCTTGCTGCTCGCAATCAAGTTAAGTACTACATTCCATCTTGTTTATACAATATTTTAATTTGTGTTTATTTATCTGACATATGGCAATATCTGTAGCTTGATAGATGTGCGCTGCGCGCCGTTTCGGTCTCTTTTTATTCCCTTCAGATGGCACGTTGCCACGCTGTTTGTGAGCGCTGTTTCCCTGGCGCTCCAATTCTAAACCGTTCCTCAGACAGCGGTCGCCATTTTATACTGCTTCTGAGGAACGACACACTCAAACTCACCGCACTTTCAGGTCTTATTTATTGCCCATTATTGTTCTAGGAAAAGCGGATTTCCTCTCTGCCCCTCTCAAGCCTCGTCTGCTTCTTTTTTTTGGCAACAAGGACCCAAACAACCACGCCCCATACACACACCTTTTGGCCTCATTTTACCACCCACAGGCGGAGTTTACTCCCTACAGTCCACTCCCTTAAAAATTAACCCCTTCACTGCAGGATTCTTCTGTAGTCTTGGTTTATTTCGATTTCACCATTTGTTATGGAGATTGATAGCTCTCCTTTGATGCAGGATGCCCTGATGAGGAGAATGCAGTTAAAGAGGAGTTGAATAATTTTATTCAAGCCTCTGTATAACAGGCAATTTCGGCCTTTATGGTAAAATTATCAAAACATTTAGAGAACTCTATTTTTAATATGATGTCAAAGACGATTTTGTCCCAGTCTGCGGGGAAAAGCAGAAAGCACTATTCAGCCAATATTCAACATAAAAAACAACATAAATTGGGGCTCCTGGTCAGTGGGGTTCCCTCACACGAGGCAGAGGACGTGGCGCCTCACAGGCCTCCTTCTAAGGAGGGTAATATTCAAGACAAACAGAAAATCATCCATGAAACGCAAAACTAAATCCAATCACATTTCCTCCCCTATTATAGTTTCCACCATTCCAGATACGGATGATGATTTGGCTGATATTTATTCAGATAATGACTTAGCTGACAATGGCAACAAATAATTTTTATCTCCTCCCCAGCTAAGAAACTCAAAACAACACCACAAGATATTTAAAAACCTAAGACCATCACAGATTCTGTAGAGTCCCTATGTGTGATCACAGTCATATTCACCTACCGAACTCTACCGAGTGGGTCCCTGTGGATCATGTTGGGGAATATGTAGCATCCAGATTACGTTTTCCTCTGGACAAACACACTAGGGCCAAACTAAGATCCGAATACCCTTGTCCTTCTTTCCCTCAAAAAATTGCAACTACCCCTTCCATTGATCCAGCTCTTCTAATCTTCTTTTCCAAATTGGCAAGGATCCACGCAACGGTGTGGGTAAGGCATGGTCCTCATGTTAGAATAAACTGCAGGATGTTGTTGGCCCACTTACCCGCATTTTCGACCTGGCAGAGGCGGCTAGGTTAGAAGACAATACAATTGATCCTGAGGAATTATCTCTTTGGGTCCAAGGAGCTGTTTGCTTACTATGCAATGCTAATCCTGCTCTAACCCATGAACATAGAAAGGGACTCCTGCTTAAATTAGATCCAAAATTGGTAAATTCGGCAACAATGGATCCTGGTGTCAAGGCGAACGGCCTACTCTTCCATGACTCTTTCATAAAAGAGTTAGGCAAATACGTTTCCACCTTTGCTTCTTTAGATAATGCTCAACAGTCTCTGAAGAAAATATTTTCCCCACGGGTATTTGCCAGGGCTTGCAGAGGCACAGCTGGTGTTTGGGAAAAGACATCAATCCCTTTTCAGCAAATGTAACCTTTATTATTAACTTTTTAGCGGCAGAGGCTAGCAAAGGAAATTCTTATCTTACTATCCATCTGTATAGGTCAGCAATCTCTTCCAACCACCGTACATCAATGGAAAACCAGTGGGAGAACATCCTCTTGTTTGCCGGCTTTTACAGGGAGTACATTTTTCTAATCCCCCTCTTCCCAAATGCAGTCAATTATGGGATGTAAATATTGTTTTAAATCTGTTTCTGTTATGGCCCGATAATTCTCTTCTTTCTTTAAAAATGCTATCTGCAAAAATTAACAATGTTGTTATGCCTCATTTCTATTAAAAGACTTTCTTATGTTAGAACTTTAGACATTTCTTCTCATCAATTTATTCCAACAGGTGTTTTATTCACAGTGGTTCATTGTACCAAAACTAATCTCACATTGGTCTTTCACCCTTATTTTCCTGGCCGTCCCAAGCTGTGTGTTGGACAATGTTTGAAGGTTTAAGAACAGAAAACTGTCGATCTAAGAATGTCCTCCGTGTCTCAACTCTTTAACTCCTTTAGAAAACCTTATAAATCAGTGCCTCCCCCTACACTTGCTTGCTGGGTAAAATGGATCATGTCCCTAGCAGGCATTGATACTTCCATCTTTAGTGTCCATTCTTCCAGTGGAGCTATGGCTTCCAAGGCATTTTGGGCTGGTTCCCGATTAGAAGTAATTCTTATATCAGCTGACTGGTCTAATGACAATGTGTTTAGAGTATTTTATTGCAAACCTGTTGACAATAAGAGAAGCTCCGGTCTTGACATAAAATGTAGATTATCCTAGTAACTTATGAAGGAAAGTCTTAATTTTATTAAAGACACGGAGGCGAGTATTATCCCACCACAATTCTTTTAACTTCTTGTTTTTTTCCCACCCTGACAGCAGCTCCGACTCCTTCTCAACCTTCCTCATAACTCTGTTGTCAATTTTGCTGGATCCAAGCATGCTGATGTTCCTTCTCCAAGATTCTTTGAGATCCTGTTGGTTTCGTTTCTCCAGACAACTTACTGTTTCCTGGATTTATGAACTTTTGTCATGAACTTCTTTGTCTCATCATGGCTCTACTTACTTTGTTATCTATTTTGCTTTTATTTCGTTCTTATTAACTTCTCGAGCAAGAAAAAAGGGCTGTTCGCAGTTTTGCTTCCCATTGGCTTGTAACCTTCGCCACTTGGGATTTGTAGTTTATTTGTTGTTCTTGACTGCTGCTACTAAATTTTAGAAAGAAGAGAAAAGCATAATACTCGCCTTTGTGTCTTTAATCAAATTAAGATTTTCCTTCATATGTTACTATTAAAATCTACATTCATTGCGCTTCTGAAGCCTCAGGATTCATTTGTGCCTCAGTGGTAGTGCACTAACGATTTTTTTCTTCCTTCCGTCATGTTACCCTTACCATATTTTTAACTTTCATAAATGTGGGCCATTCATCCTTCACTGCATCTTTTATCAGGAGACACGTGGCAGTAGATACCGGGACTGGCTCTGACTAGCTGTAGATAGCCATCACAGCAGTGCCCTTGATTCATCTTCAGACAACTCCGTCTCCTGCCTTGGCCTCATGTACTAGGAGTCCGTATTTAGCCCTGCATTACTGTATGAATCATTTCTTCTTTCACTTATTCTTTAGTATCTTACCCCTCACCACTGTTAACCCCTAAGCTTGTTGCTGTATCCACACTCATCCCATCCCTCACTCCATTTGTCTGCACTCCCTTTTGTGGAATCCCATACAGAACAACACTCTGGTGTGTGGGCACTAGGTTTCAGAGCTGGATTGGGAGCCAAAGGCAGATCTGGCAAAGATGTTCAAACCAGCCCTTCCTTCTTCCTTCTCAATCTTTTATCTCTCTCTCTCTCTCTTTTGCTCCCTCCTCTCTGGTCCCCTCTGCCTGCTGTAATTATCCAGATAAAATGGAGAAAGTGACAGAGCCACCAACAGCTTTCACTAACGAGCGTTGACAAAGCCAATAGGATTCACCTTTTTTTTCCTTTTTCATTCTAGCTTACTAACTGGATTGTAAATATTAGAAAAAGTTTATAATAATGTTTGTTTTAAATTAGGTAAACCGTTAATAGTTGTTTATGTTGTGATGGATGTTTAATCAATAACCCAGGGTTCCAAACATGTAATTTGTACCTTATTTAATATGGCATTGTATTAGAGTGTAGTAATGTATACTTTGTAAAGTGCCAGTGCACCTACTGCTCCATTCAAATCATGCCCCTTTTAACTGCAAGGTAGCCGCAATTGTGACTGCCTGTTTAGTGGTAAAATATAGCAATATTTGGTGTTTAGAGAAGCTCTGAGAACTTTTGGTCCCAGTGCCACTGCCCCAGCTGCACCATTCAAATTACAACCTTAATGCCTGCAAGATAACTGCACGTGTCACTGCCTGTTTAGTACTACAATTTTGTAATGATTTGTGTTTAGTGCGATACCTAGAGTTTTTGTGCATGGCACCGCTGCACCATTCAAATCATGAACTTAATGCCTACAAGGTAACTGTACTTGTGACTGCCTGTTTAATAGTAAAATATAGCAATCTTTGGTGTTTAGAGGAGTTCTGATACTTTGTGGCACCTGTGCCACTGCACTTGCTGCACCATTAAAAGCATGACCCTAGTGCCTGCACGATAACTGCACTTGTGACTGCCTGTTTGGTAGTAAAATAGTGCAATATTTGGTGTTTGGAAGGGTTCTAAACTTTTGGCCCCGCTGGCACTGCACCTGCAGCACCACTAAAATCATGACCCTAATGCCTGAAAGATTACTGCACTTGTGACTGCCTGTTTAGCAGTAAAATATAGCAATATGTGGTGTTTAGACAAGTTCTGAGAACTTTTGGGCCCTGTGTTACTGCACCTGCTGCACTATTCAAATCATGACCCTAGTGCCTGCAAAATAAGTGCACTTGTGACTGCCTGTTAATAGTAAAATACTGCAATATTTCGTGCTTATACAAGTTATGACAACATTTGGTTCCGGTGCCACTGCACCTGGTGCACCATTCAAATCATTACCCTATTGCCTGCAAGGTAACTGCACTTGTGACTGTCTGTTTAGTAGTAAAATCTAGTAATATTTTGTGTTTAGTGAGGTTCCTAGAAGTTTTGGGCATGGTGCCACTGCACCTGCTGCACCATTCAAATCATGACCCTAATGCTTGCAAGTTAACTTACTTGTGACTGCCTGCTTGTAGTAGAATGTTGCAATATTTCGTGCTTATACGATTTATGACAACTTTTGGCTCCTATGCCACTGTACCTGCTGCACCATTGAAATCATTACCCTGTTGCCTGCAAGGTAACTGCACTTTTGACTGCCTGTTTAGCAGTAAAATCTAGTAATAACTTGTGGTTAGTGAAGTTTAATAGAGGTTTTGGGCGTGGTGTCACAGCACCTGCTGTACGACTCAAATCATGACCCTAGTGCCTGCAAGGCAACTGTACTTGTGATTGCCTGTTTAGTGGTAAAACATAGCAACATTTGGTGTCTAAAGGGGTTCCTAGAGCTTTTGGTCCCAGTGTCACTGCAGCTGGTGCATCACTAGAATATTTACCCTATTGCCTGCAAGTTTACTACACTTGTGACTGGCTACTTAATAGTAACATTTAGCAAAATCTGTGTTTAAAGGGGTTCTGACACCTTGTGGCACCTGTGACACTGCACCTGCCTCACCATTAGAACCATGACTTTAGTGCCTGCAAGATAACTGAACTTGTGACTGTCTGTTTAATAGTCAAATATAGCAATATTTGGTGTTTTAGAGGAGTTCTGGCAACTTTTGGGCCTGGTGCCACTGCAACTGCTGCACCATTCAAATCAAGAGCTTAGTGCCTGCAAGATAACTGCATTTGTGACTGCTTGTTTAGTAGTAAATGTAGGAGGCTGGCCTGGCTTGTAGTGGGTACCAAGGGGTACTTACACTCTGTACCAGGTCCAGTTATCCCTTATTAGTGTAGAAGAGGTGTTTCTAGCAGCTTAGGCTGATGGAAGGTAGCTATAGCAGAGCAGCTTAGGCTGAACTAGGAGACAAGGAAAGCTCCTACTATACCACTGGTGTCATATGCACAATATAATAAGAAAACACAATACACAGATATACTAAAAATAAAGGTACTTTATTTTTATGACAATAAGCCAAAAGTATCTCAGTGAGTATCCTCAGTATGAGGATGCCAAATATACACAAGATATATGTACACAATACCAAAAATATGCAGTAATAGCAAAAGGAAGTAATGCAAGCAATGTAAAGTTACAGTAGATTGCAATAGGAGCACATAGGTATAGGGGCAACACAAACCATATACTCCAAAAGTGGAATGCGAACCACGAATGGACCCCAAACCTATGTGAGCTTGTAGAGGGTCGCTGGGGCTGTAAGAAAACAGTGAGGGTTAGAAAAATAGCCCACCCCAATACCCTGAAAAGTAGGTGTAAAGGGCACCTATATTCCCCAGAGAGCACAGAAGTCGTTATAGGGGAATTCTGCATGTAAGACCAACACCAGCAAAGCAACCAAAGTGGCTTTCCGGATGAGAGTACCTGTGGAACAAGGGGACCAAGTCCAAGAGTTGCGACAAAGTCGAGAGTGGGCAGATGCCCAGGAAATGCCAGCTGAGGGTTCAAAGAAGCTGCCACCAGATGGTAGAAGCTGTGGATTCTGCAAGAACGAAGAGGGCTAGAAACTTCCCCTTTGGAGGATGGATGTCCCACATCGTGTAGAAGCTTGCAGAGGTGTTCCCACGCAGAAAGACCACAAACAAGCCTTGCTAGCTGCAAGGGTTGTGGTTAGTGTTTTTGGATGCTGCTGTGGCCCAGGAGGGACCAGGATGTTGCCACTTGGATGAGGAGACAGAGGGGGTGCCCAGCAAGTCAGAGAGCCCTCACAGAAGCAGGCAGCACCCACAGAAGTACCAAAATGGGCACTTGGAAGAGGAGTGAACCGGAGCTCACCCAAAGACACAAAAGGGAGTCCCACGACGCCGGAGGACAACTCAGGAGGTTGTGCACTGCAGGTTAGAGTGTCGGGGACCCAGGCTTGGCTGTGCACGAAGGAAATCCTGGAAGAGTACACAGGAGCCGGAGCAGCTGCAAATCACGCGGTACCCAGCAATGCAGTCTAGCGTGGGGAGGCAAGGACTTACCTCCACCAAACTTGGACTGAAGAGTCACTGGACTGTGGGAGTCACTTGGACAGAGTTGCTGAGTTCCAGGGACCACGCTCGTCGTGCTGAGAGGGGACCCAGAGGACCGGTGATGCAGTCTTTTGTTGCCTGCGGTTGCAGGGGGAGGATTCCGTCGTCCCACTGGAGATTTCTTCAGAGCTCCTGGTGCAAGAAGGAGGCAGGCTACCCTCAGAGCATGCACCACCAGGAAACAGGCGAGAAAGCGGCAGGATCAGCGATACAAGGTTGCAGTAGTTGTCTTTGCTACTTTGTTGCGGTTTTGCAGGCGTCCTGAGCAGTCAGCGGTCGATCCTTTGGCAGAAGGTGAAGAGAGAGATGCAGAGGAACTCTAATGAGCTCTTGCATTCGTTATCTAAAGAATTCCCCAAAGCAGAGATCTTAAATAGCCAGAAAAGGAGGTTTGGCTACCTAGGAAGGAGGATAGGCTAGCAACACAGGTAAGAGCCTATCAGAAGGAGTCTCTGACGTCACCTGCTGGCACTGGCCACTCAGAGCAGTCCAGTGTGCCAGCAGCACCTCTGTTTCCAAGATGGCAGAGGTCTGGAGCACACTGGAGGAGCTCTGGGCACCTCCCCTGGGAAGTGCAGGTCAGGGGAGTGGTCACTCCCCTTTCCTTTGTCCAGTTTCGCGCCAGAGCAGGGCTGGGGGATCCCTGAACGGGTGTAGACTGGCTTATGCAGAGAAGGGCACCATCTGTGCCCATCAAAGCATTTCCAGAGGCTGGGGGAGGCTACTCTTCCCCAGCCCTGGCACCTTTTTCCAAAGGGAGAGGGTGTAACACCCTCTCTCTGAGGAAGTCCTTTGTTCTGCCTCCCTGGGCCAGGCCTGGCTGGACCCCAGGAGGGCAGAAACCTGTCTGAGGGGTTGGCAGCAGCAGCAGCTGCAGTGAAACCCCGGGAAAGGTAGTTTGGCAGTGCCCGGGTCTGTGCTAGAGACTCGGGGGATCATGGAATTGTCTCCCCAATGCCAGAATAGCATTGGGGTGACAATTCCATGATCTTGGACATGTTACATGGCCATGTTCGGAGTTACCATTGTGACGCTATACATAGGTAGTGACCTATGTATAGTGCACGCGTGAAATGGTGTACCCGCACTCACAAAGTCCGGGGAATTTGCCCTGAACGATGTGGGGGCACCTTGGCTAGTGCCAGGGTGCCCACACACTAAGTAACTTAGCACCCAACCTTTACCAGGTAAAGGTTAGACATATAAGTGACTTATAAGTTACTTAAGTGCAGTGGTAAATGGCTATGAAATAACGTGGACGTTATTTCACTCAGGCTGCAGTGGCAGGCCTGTGTAAGAATTGTCAGAGCTCCCTATGGGTGGCAAAAGAAATGCTGCAGCCCATAGGGATCTCCTGGAACCCCAATACCCTGGGTACCTCAGTACCATATACTAGGGAATTATAAGGGTGTTCCAGTATGCCAATGTGAATTGGTAAAATTGGTCACTATCCTGTTAGTGACAATTTAGAAAGCAGAGAGAGCATAACCACCGAGGTTCTAGTTAGCAGAGCCTCAGTGAGACAGTTAGGCATCACACAGGGAACACATACATATAGGCCACAAATGTATGAGCACTGGGGTCCTGGCTAGCAGGGTCCCAGTGACACATAACAAACATACTGAAAACATAAGGTTTTCACTATCAGCACTGGGCCCTGGCTAGCTGGATCCCAGGGAGACAGTGAAAACACCCTGACATATACTCACAAACAGGCCAAAAGTGGGGGTAACAAGGCTAGAAAGAGGCTACTTTCTCACAGTAAAATACTGCAATATTTGGTGCTCAGAGTAGTTATGGCAACATTTGACACTGGTGCCACTGTACCTGCTGTACCATTCAAATCATGACCCTATTACCTGCATGATAACTGCACTTGTGACTGCTGGTTTAGTTGTAAAATATGGCAATAATAAGGGCCAGATTTACAAGACCCTAGAGCCTCTTAGCGCCACACTAGCGTATTTTTTTTTTATGCTACTGTGGTGTTAAGTAGGCCATTCTCTTTCACCATATTTACGAAGTGGTGTAATGTTTGCATTACTCCACTTTGAGACCCCTTGTGGCACACTATGGCTGCGGCAGGCATAATGTATGCAAGGGAGGCGTTCCCCCGTAGGGAGGCCTGTAAAAATGGTGCAGTGAAATTTACAACATTTCACTGCTCCATTTTTAGCATCATTTTTAACACCTGTTAGGAGCAGGCATCAAAATGACACGCCTGCTACTTTCAATGGGCCTCCCTCTACTTTGCAGGATTAGCACAATTATTGTTATACTTAAATCAGGGTGCAAGAGTGTCTGCATTGCAGGGATTAAAGTTTTTGTACAGGAAGGGGCACCTTCCTGCACAAAAACAATCACAAGAGGCGTTTTCATCTTTTTATGTGTGCTGCAGAGTGCAGAATGCAGCACACATGCAAAAGTAGAAAAAGGAAAAACAAGGAGAAATAAAGGTATTTTTCCTCCTTACTCCTCTGCTACGCCTCTCCTGGGGAGGTGCAGGCTTTTGACATATTCTCAGGTTTACAAAATCCTGTTAATCTAGGAATTTGTCAAATGCCATCAGTGTTACGTGGGAACGCCCACCACAACACCCATGGCACGCCTCCCTATTGCAGGGTGAGACAACGCAGTTACCAGCGCTGGGTTGCCTTAGTCCATATCTACAAGGCCATGAAAAGCCATGCAGGGTGGCTTTACGTGGTCTTGTAGATATGGCCCTGCAGTGTGCGCTGCTAGACCATCACTAAAAGTAGCGTTCCGCCAGCATACAGCGGCTTGTAAATAAGCCCCTGTGAGCTGAACAGTTGCCTAATAGTGTACAATAATGATTGCCCAATCCACTGTTTATGCTTATTAAAAGAGAAACACTTTATTATACCAAAACAAAATACCACACAAAAGTATACTATCACAGGTAGTACAGGAAAACTAGCAAATATATATGTAATGTCTGTAATAATCTCACAAGTGCAGGATCTTTATGGACTACTGTTTCAGCAGTTGTCTGCAGACCAGTTCTTCAATGACCAAGTTTCTGGCAACTCTACCATAACTTTTCCAAATGCCAAATGTGCCCCAGTGTTTTTTTTAGCTCTGGTTCAAAGGTGTAGGAATTACCTGAGCATAATGGCAGTGAGGTCTGAAGTGGGAGGCCCTCACTCCAGAGTGCTGGCGTGAAGGGCTGCCTTCCTCAGATGTTGTTAGGTAACTCCGTGCAGACCAAAACTGGTCACCCAGTGCAGCTGCAGGCTTCAGTGAGGGAAAGGGCCCAAAGCAAAAGACTTACTCCAAAACAAGTGAAGAGTACAGTACACTCTCAAATGCTGATTATTTTTCAGTCTTTGCCATTCCTCCACACACTGAGAGAGTTAGCACAGAAAGCTAGTTGTCAGGGGGAATCTTTTGGTGGTGGGGAGACCCTCTGCAGCACTCAAATTGCTTCTCCCCCACCCCTTTTCTTCTTGGACGCAACACAAAGACGGTAATGTGGGAGAGTTTCAGTCTCACTTTTATAGACATGTTGCAGACAAGTCAAGGTCCTGGAACCCTCTCTTGCTTGTTTCAAGTGATGGTTTCTACAGCAGGTAGCGATGAGTGGTGTCTCAAACTAGAGCACCCAACATGAGCAGAATCACATGTGAATTCCATGTACCTGGGAGCCATCAGTCCTTGGGTTTTGCACCTCTGTGAGAGACAAAACAGAGTGCCCTGCCTGAAAAATGTTCTCTTCATAACAAAGGAGACCACTCAAGCAAAATGGAGGTCCTCAGGAATAGACACTGAGCAGGCTTCTGTTAAAAAGGTCACTGCAGCGTAAATAAAGCATCTTTGTTGCTATTGTCCCACACCTTACGGTCTCATACTAAACCCAAAGCTCAGGAATGTCAACAATACACTTTTCCAGTCTATGGGCATCTGGTGGCATGTTTTACCAGAGGCTATACTAAGTGAATGCCAATGGCCTCAAAGTCATACACCTGTATTTGACATGGAGTCGTTGTACCACTCATCATGTATACTCCTGTGCACACACCACTCACTCAGCACAGGCTCCTTGCACATCATGGAAGAGATAATGTTCTCCAGTGGGGCCGGAAACCATCTTATTTTTCAAGGACAGGAAAACCTATTGACCTGAGCTACAGATCAGAAAAATCTTATGCTCCATGGGTCTATGGACACAGATAGTCGAAGGCACAGTTGGTGTATCCCTCCACACCACTAAGCCATGCTCCAGATCACTCAGAACCTTTCATGTGGCTAAACATCAAAGCATGTGAGTGACATTAGTCTGCTCTGGGCACTACAAAATCTGGATACCAATGAAAACTACAGTTGAGTTACTCAGTTACCTGAGTTACCTACAGGAATTATTTCAGACAACTGTTACCTGTCATCTCCACGCCTTTGCCTTTCGTACATCAACTGCATGTAGCGCATGAAGGCAGAAAGGGAGGTATTTATTATATGTCACAGGTCACTCCTACATCAACTGTCGTTCCAGTTCAGCCATGATTGGCATGGACATCTGAGGTCTAGGCTGGAGTGTGTGACACTTTAAATATGCGCAAAGCCCTGTGAAGCATGTATGCACAACGTTGGATCCCTGACTCTGTGCCAAAAGCTGTACCATTCTCCTACAGTTCAACATTTTTTTGCCGGCTGCCATGATTTCAATGGAATTCAGACCAGGGACTTAGATGCTAACTCTACCCCTAGCTCTTTCAGTCAAATAAGAGTGCAAGGAATTCACAAATCTGAAATGATTGTAAGTGGGAGAGGGGAAAGGACTTAGAGAGAAAGGAAAGACTCCATAAGGGTCTTGCACAGCTAAACTTGGGAGCGCAGATGGAGGAAGGTGTGCGGCAAGGACCCTCAGACTGCAATGGGCTGACTGGTAGCCCCCATAGTCCTACAAGACAAGGTACCATTCTTCTAAATTTACTGTTGAACAACAGGATACAATGTCTTGCGAGTAACAGCAGACTGGCCTAATAGGGGATGAAAGTTTAAAGGCTGTGTCTAACCCCCAGGTGACTAGGATACAGTCAGTGAACCGAATAAGAAAATGTTCTCCTATAGTGAGGATGCCAGAAGCCAGGATGACTTGGTGTGTTTCAAGTTTGAGCAGGTGTTCCAGAACTGTAGCAAGCGAAACACATTATCTGTGGAGGACAGGGTTAAGCAAAACTGCTCTAACTACCCGAGGGAACCAAAGGGGAATAAAAGAAAAAAGGTGCAACTCTGTGAACTACGTGGCCGGAGTACAGAACCCATGAACTACTATTGCCAAGTAAAGTAGATTGCCGTGATTGGTGCTTAAATCCTCCCAGCTCTTACAGACTCAAAAGTAACCTTCCAGCTCCTTCCAGAATAGTCTGGCTTTTTTAGAGTGTTGTGACTCTTCTTTAATTTTCTGGTTCCTTTCACCTTGCCCTAGAAGGGCCCTCAGATCAGGGCTTGGTTTATTAGGAAAAGTTGATGTACTGGATTGAGTGGGGTACATGAATGAATGATGCAAGATCCCAAGATCTATCTGAAAAATCATACCCTTTCCAGAGCACTAGATGTTGTACCTGCCCCCTCACTCTAGGCAAATCAAGAATCTCCTCCATTTCATACTCAGGTAAGCCATCTGTTACATTTGGAGGAGGTGGCACCTTGTCTGTGTTGTTTACATTTCTAACCCTAGAGATGTGAACTACTGGGCCTATGTGCCATTTTACCTGTAATTCTAGGTGTACCTCAGAATTACCAGTTCAGCTAGTAATCTTCAAAAGACCCACAAATCAATGAAAGATTTAAAGATTCAGCGAGGATAGCCAAACAAAATCATTCAATTTGTACTGGTGACCAACCTGTCTGTGCTGATTTGCAAATCTATTATAGTCTGCTTTGAATCTCCAAAGATTTGTAATGGCCTTTTGTTCAGTGCCTTTTATGTTATTCAGAATACTTTTTTACAATAGGTACTGATGATGGAGAGAAATATATTGGCTAGATATATGAATGATATTCGTAAGAGCTAAAAATAATTTAAAAACAAAAACCTATGGAGGAACTGCTATAATAAAACTCAGCTGGGGGAGCTACTGCTTAAAGTTCCCTGCCATGCAGGCAGGCAAGGATGTCTGAAAAGAGTGAGTAGCAGTCCTCCTCCAGGGGGCCATGTGCAGTCACCCAACTGCAAAATGCAACCCTGAGTATCTAATGCACTGAATAGCAACACTGGCTACATGCTAAGGCCAGGCTGATGCAAAAGGCAGAATTTTAATGCCACAAATGAACTGTTTGACAGATCTCCACTTACCTTTGGTGACAGGTTTAAGGTCACATTGTGAATCAAGAACTTGGATTTGGATTTAGATTTGAACACCTGCTCACCTTGTCAAAATACTGTCTCTCACGCAAGAGGTTCTCTATTTTGGCTTTTAGGATTTAGAACTCACATACCATTCACCTTAGGGCGGAACAATGTTATTCAGCTAAACTAAGGAGCCTAGTACTGGAGTCACCCAGTTTTGAAATAGTCTTGGCCAGCAACTATTGATGTAGCAGAGCCGAGTCCGGGATGCTTTGCAGCTCTGGTGAAGGAAAGCAGCAAACAAAAGGCAGAACCAGAGTTTTGAATGTTTTTATTTCTGTGACTAAATGTAACCACCTGGGGCAAAATACTATCAAGTGTTCATTCTGTAATATGACGTGGCCATCCTGATATGTATAAGAACATAAAGTGTGAATTAAAGATCTTGTAAATGGTTCAAATGAATTAACCACGATTTTTTTGGAGTCTGGGATGTATTTGAAATGGTAAACTGTCTCCAAAAATCTTGAAGGACAAGGAGGCATGTAAACTTCAAGTTGTTGTTTTAGCAGTCTCAATCTATTGAAGTCAAGAAGCTTAGTAAGTCCTGGGGACTTAGGACATGCCAGCAAAATGTCACTTAATGTCCAGATAGCTAGATATGTTTTCTTAATTTGTGTTGGATGTAAAACCTTTTTCCTTTTCTATTGTAATCATTTGCTGATAAAGCAACTGCCCTTTTCTGTTATGTGCAGCTTGTAAAGCACGACCCAGTTAGCAAAATAACTGGATTCTTGGCACTCAGGCATTGCCATTCTCCTGATAACATCCAACATCAACAGCAGCAACCTCCATTAGGAATAGACAGTTTTTGGGCATCTGAAGACCGTGGCAGCATATGAAATCCCCGTCTTTGGGCACAGTTCCCTGCACTTGCTGGCAGTCCGACCCAGAGAGGCAGCACTTGCTCTTGGTTGGAAACCTAAAATACAACATAGTTCAATGCATAGGCGTTTGCAGTACCACAGACTTTTTCAGATGGTAGTGAGTACACATGCAGCAAAAGGACAGCTGGCTTGTCACTTCTGATGCCTAATATCCGATTCAGGTTCACTGTGCAGCACCGAGTCCAGGCACTTGAATCCTGTGAGGAACTGAATGGGTGCACGTGCACAACACACTTTACAAGATAAAGGGACTCCACGTACTAGTCGAGAGACATGTTTCTGTACCTCTACTGATTGAGGGACTAGTCTTCTGGCCCTGCAGGGCACCATTGTCACTAGTGTTCCTTTTTTTGAAAATCAGTTGATCTCCACGTCACCGAAGAGGGAGGAGATGTGATGTAGTGGATACCTTGTAGCCTTCACAAGCAAAGAATTTTGGTTTGCGTCCCAGATTTACTTACCAATATTGTGATAGTACGCAAATCACTATCCTCCTCTGCCTCGTTTTTTTTACCTGCAAAGTATAAGCGTATGTAAACAACACAAAAATACCATCTCATGAACCGACATCCAATTCTGCAGGTTATTGTTTCTGTAAGGATCTATAATGTGCTCCATCGATGTTCTTCCACTTTCAGGTGCTGCCCTTGTGCAGTTCAGGTTGTTATCTGCCCAAGACACACATTGTGGCTGTGGAGTGCTCGTATTTCATTTCAAATAATTCTTACCTGCATATCTTTAAAAATATTCTGCCTCCCAGTTGCGCTATATTTTTGTGGTTTTTAATGTATTGATTAATTAATAGACGAAGGAGAGATGGATGTTTGATGGGTGATGCCGAAGTCATCACAAAGAACACTGCTGATCAATAAGTAGCAATTAGGCTCAGAAATACCTTATTTATTTCTGTAAGTGTTCAGTAAGTACCTTTCTTTCTTACATTTCAGTGGATCTCTAGTTCATGAGAATCTGTAGTCCAAGATGACAATGCACCTTAAATGCATCAGACATTTACACAACTTCTTCTGCACCAAATTACAATGACTGCCATAGGAATGTGAGCTCAGTCTCTGACAGTTAAATCTGATCGTGTAAGGATGGTAGGAATGAGAGCCCTGGTAGCTTCATGCTGTGCTGGCTAGCATGTTCAGTTTCTTGGCGCATGTGCCTAAGATGCATCACATAGAGATCTTACACTGCTACTCACAAAGAAAGAAGTTAGGGGAAACACTACGGTTGACTTTTTTTTCCACAACGCCTGCAGTTCAGCCGTTAACACAACTCTAGGCTTGACCATAGTAACAGATCAACTTGTCTTCGACTTTATGAATCAAGGCTAAGTGGAGTTAAAGTAAAGTTTTGCAAAGAAGGTGAACTGCTGTAAATTGGTGGCTCATCCATCTTGCCAAACATGAGGTTGTCCTGCCCCATTTAGGGTTTGGCGAACAACAGACTTTGCATCTGGCAGAGCCTCAGTTGGCTCTGCCGGTGAAAACCATTGACCTGGCAGTCGCTCCTCCACTGGACCACCAGGTCGTGGTAACTTTGCCCTTTCTAATACGGGGAGACTACTGTCAGTAGCTTTCAATGCCCTGGACTGCCATAAAAGGCATGGTGATCCTGGACGGGCAAACACTTAGCACCTCTGATGCGTCACGGTTATTGATGGTATATTTTTCAAAAATAAACCCCACTTTTGGAATTGTTTTTTGGAAAAAAAACAGAAATGCTGGCTCTACTGTAGGCTTAAAATTCCCTGCCACGAAGGCAGGCAAGGATCTCTGAAGAGTGAGTAGCAGTCCTCCTCCAGGGGGCCATGTGCAGTCATCCAACTGCTGAATACAACCCTGGGTATCTAATGCACTGAACAACAACACTGGCTACAAGCTAAGGCCAGGCTGATGCAAAAGGCAGAATTTTAATGCCACCAACGAACTGGTTGACAGGTCTCCACTTACCTTTGGTGACAGGTTTAAGGTCACTTTCTGAATCAAGAACTTGGATTTGGATTTAGATTTCAACACCTGCTCACCTTGCTAAAATTCTGTCACTCAAGCAAGAGCTTCTTTATTTTGGCTTTTAGGATTTAGAACTCACATGCCATTCACCTTAGGGCGGAACAATGTTATTCAGTTACACTAAGCAGCCTAGTACTGGAGTCACCCAGTTTCGAAATAGTATTGGCCAGCAAATATTGACGTAGCAGGGCCGAGTCCGGGATGCTTTGCACCTCTGGTGAAGGAAAGTATAGCTTAACAGAGTTAATTGTAGGAGCGTTTTGGAAAGTCAGCCATTGCATTTATTTAAAGTGAACTCCATTAAAGTAAACATATTGGCCGCACATGACAGTGCTCTTGAAAGTAACTTTCCTTTGCAGGGAATCCTGTGTACAGTACCGGTCTACAGCATCCTCCGTGCGCTCCCTGGCGAATGTGCCACACACAGGCTGCCTTGCTGGGGAACTTGCTTTGGTTCACTGTCAGGGGCCGGACAGTGTAATGGACTTTTCTGCAGGTACCAAGGTAATTACATTACAAAGCCGCTGACGGTGCAGCACGGTACCAGCGCTCCTTGTTCCATGCATTACTCGCTGCACGAAGAAGGAATTCTGCCTGTAATAAGCCTATTTTTAATTTGGAGCAGCTAGATGTAAAACTACTGGACATGGGTAGTATTGAGCAAAGCTTCACATTTGCGTAGCTTGGAATAAAAATAATAAATTAATCCACCCCTTCTATTGACAAGCAACTCCATAAACTATATTTTATAAATGCTTTAATCAGTCTTGCAGTGAACGTTCTGTATTTGCTTTAATTTGAATGCACAATTTATTAATTATTTAAATAATTTGCTAAAGGTTTCAGTAGCAGATTTCACATATCGTTTAGCCGAAGTTTTTCCCAGTCAGGTTTTCTTTTTGAGTGTTTGTTAAGGCGAATCGCTTTAGATATAAATTAACTTATTTACATTGAGACACAACTGACATCATGACAACATTTTACTAAGCAAAACTTTCATAAGCATAATATCTTATTTTAGAGAAATGTAATATTGTCTGTGAGGAGTGATGTTGCTACTTTTACCAAGTATAAACGCGTTAAGCTGTCCTAGAAGAATTTGCTTGACTTACTGTATGGTGCCGCAGTCATATTGTATTCAGTGACAGAAAATAGTCTCAAGCAACAAAAAACATAATGTGGATCCCATTAGCGAATCAGATCCCTAAAAAAGTGGCCCTCATTCTTCAAATCAGGGCAGGTCTGAAGTTGTAAAGACACTTTGTATAGGTGTTTCCGAGGTAGTTGAGACTACATGCATTTGTGCTTGCTGCATGCAATGTTTTTAGTAATATCAGGAGAATCAGGAGGAAAAACTGACCCACCAGATAATAAAACAAGCCGACAAACAGTCATGAAATTTGCCCACACACTTGACTGTCAAACCAGCCCTTCTGGCATCGCTAGATTGCCTTAAAGGCCAGTTAGAGCCTGAATTGCTGCTGCCTAAGAGCGATGACCGTCATAACTGGAAAACCATTCTTCAAGAAGTAATTACGGAAGACCCATGTTAGGTATGTATGTTTTTAGTGCTCCCCTCCGTGAATAAAGTTAAGGACTGAAGGCAAGCATGTTGGTATATGGTGCATAAACAGCTGTTTTAGCTTGCTCCCAAGAATTTTGACAAGACAAAGTTTGTTTTCACACGACTGTACATGGTTCCTGATGGGCTGATGGCGGTCTGAGTTGTACTCAGCCACACCAGCGCTGAGCTCAGCGCCACTTGGCTGATTACAACTCAGCTTTCCACCAGCGTGGCAGGGACCCTGCCATGGAAAGGCTGGTGTAAAGCCAGTGCCAGGGGCCCCCCTGCCCAGCACCATTGGAATGCGCACTGTCTGCTTTGCAGGCAGTGCGCATTCAGGTGGTGCTGGTGTGCTACGATATTGGCCTCGGCTCCCTTAAAGGAGCCAAGACCAATATCGTAGCACTATTCCTGCCGTTTAACCTGGCGTGAACGGATAATACAATGTGGCCGGATGCCACTGGTATGACGGTGGCATCCTCTCCATGAGTTTGTCGGTCGGCTTGTCCGACCGCTAAACTCGTATTCAGGCCCTATAATTGGAGATATGTAATGACCATACAAATATGGGAGCTACCCCATTCTAATTTCCATTTTAAGAAGAGGGTGTGTTCGTATTAAATGTTTACAAAACGTAAGTATTTAATTTAGACACAAAAACCCAAGGAGTGCTACATTTAGCCTTTGGCTTCTTCAGCGCATAGGTCCACCAGAGGGGCTGTTAATTTACAGAACTTTTATTCTGTGGTTGAATTTTCTTGATGAAGTGCCATTGCTTAAATCAAGTGGAGTTCACGGAGAGCTAGAAATAGAGTGTTCTCTGACTGATAGATAGGTAGAGAAGGGAGAATGGTACAAGCAACTTAATCACGTCATCAAATATTTTCATGATCCTTATGTCTGCTTTGAGAGGTGCCTAGCTCTGACAATGGTCAGGAGAGGGCAGTTCCTGATTTCAGTAGAGTTTTAGTGACTAGGTCAATTGTCTAGCTCTAGATGGAGTGTCCAGGCAGAGTGGATCTCAGTCTGTGGATTCATGAAGTGCAGTGCCCTGCACCTGGGCAGTTTTAGATCAGTTAATTACTACACTGTACAGTGAGCTTCACATACTATATTTCCCTATTGAGGTGCTCTGTTTTTTTTCACTAAGGTCTCCCATTTTTGATGTTCCACCTACACGCTCAGACCAAAAGGTGTTTGATTTAGTCACCTGATTGTAAGATTTATGAAAAACACTGACTGTAGTATTAATTGTAAGATCTATGAAACAGAACCTTGGAGTTAAACCTAGAATCAACAATTTCTAATCTTATTAAAATGAACACACAGTTTTTTTAGGGGCAAAATGTCTTTAGATAAGTTTTGTGTTTTATTGAACAAGTGATTTACCTTCAGTCATGTTTCTTCTGGTAGAGACTCTAACTGCAGGTTCCTCACCTTAGAATATCCCCCATGCATCAGAATGGATCTGGAAAATCTTGAGCAGTATCTCTGCATGCAGACAGGTGGAGTTGATTGGCTCTGTGTTGCTGTCATCTTTGTTGGAAGTGACATCACTGTACCCATATAAGCACCACCGCAGTTCACTAACATCAGTTTCCTTTGTGACTATTTCTGTGCCAAAATTACAGAGTCATGTAAAAAACAATATTTGACCAGTGTGCAGTGTCTAATGGGAACATAAGGTTTAAGAGCCCAGTTTACAGAGCAGTGGAGATGGGAGGGTCATAAAGAAGCTGTGGTAAGATAGAGTCTCTACCAGAAAAAGCATTACTAAAGGTATGTAACTTGTCCTTCTGATAGAGACTTCTAAATGTAGATTCCTCACATTAGAATAGATAACCAAGCAATAGCTCGCCGGAGGTGGGTCTGAAAACTGGCTCAAACTAGAAAATCCTGGATGTCTAAATGAGCAAAATTCCCATCTCGACGTACCTGACAATCCATCCAGTAGTGCTTCATGAACATATTGGGTAACGATAGGGGCTTGGCAGATGTCCATGGCAGGTACCCCGCATGTCAATGCAGTAGTAGCAGCCTCGGCCCTGGTCAAATGGGTACTCACACCCTCAGAAGGCTGCTTTGTAGCTAATGCATAGCAGATCTAAATGCAGAGTACACTCCATCAGCAGACGGTCCGCTTCTGCACAGCCTTGCCCTTTTTCACTCCAGTAAACCTGACAACTAGCTGATTGTCTACCCAATGATCCTTGGTGTGATCAATGTAGAAAGAGATAGCTTTCTTTGGGTCCAGGGGATTGAGGATCTTCTCCTCTTTGGAAGAATGAGGTGGAGGAAAAAGGTTGGCAGAGTTATGCTCTGTCTGACATGAAAAGAGGCACGCATCCGAAGAACCAGTTTGTCAGAGGTAAAAGCTGGTGTATGGTGTGTGAACTGACAGAGCTTGGATCTTGCTGAACCTCATGACTGATGTAATGGCCACTAGACAGACCACTTTGGTAGTCAAGAGCCACAGAAAATGGCTGTGTAGAGTCTCAAAAGGGGAACACATGAGATAAATGAGGGTCTGACTGAGGTCCCGTTGGGACATCACAAAAGGGGTAGGAGGGTACAAGTGTAGCACGTTTCAGAAAACAAGTCACAACAGATGACTTGAAGAGGGAGGGTGGATTAGGCATTTGCAGGAAAGCAGAAATGGCAGAAAGATAAACCTTAACATTTCCCAGGGCCAGGCCTTGTTGAGCTAAATATTAAACAAACAACACCTCCAAAAGCAATGCAGAAAGGGGCCACTGAAGGGCATGTTGATCAAGATTGATTGGACATCCCCTGAGAACCCAGTTGACCACAACCAGGCATGATAACATAGTGAAACCATTGAGGGAGCCCGTGTTATCCAGCACACACCTGATGGCGAACTTCGCTACATCCCAACCATCTGCTAAAGCTTGGTTGAAGATGGATCAGCCCTCCTTGTGAAGCATGGGAAGCAGCTGCACAACGGAGTCCCATAACACATGTGAGTATTGGCCAAAGTGGCATGCGGTGTTCACCGACCACAAGGCTAGGCTGGTGGAAGAGAAAATGCACTTCCCAAAGGTGATCAGCTTCTTGGGATCTCAGTCTGGTGAAGTGAAAGAGAATACATTTGGGTTGACCATGGTTGTTGAGACCAGCATGAGCAGGTTCTCGGGAAGGGGTGCTGGCAGGTGCAGGCTTAGTCTCCTCAGACAGGATGGTGGCAGCAGGCATAGGAACCCCTTTGCAAAGTTTGGCCCAGGCCCCCAGGGGAACGTCAATGAGGGCTTCATTGAAGGGGAGCAACTGTTCAGCCGAACCTGCTCCTGGATGAAGCACCTCATTAGACCTGACCTCAGCTGTTGGCAGCTTTATGTCAACAACCTCATTGCTCTACAGATCACGTTGGTGAAGGATGTGCCCTTCTCCAAAACAGTGCCCAGAGGGGGATACATACCTAGAGTCTCGAGAAGTATACAAGCCACTTGCATCACCCAGCTACTCATACCAGTTTTCTTATGGCTCATGGCTATCCTCTAGAGGACAAAACCCTTCCTCTTCAGTTCCCCCTTTAGAAAGGAAGGGTCTATCTAGGGGTAGCAAGTCCAAGGGTTGATAGGGCCTGGATGGTGCCAGCATCGAAAGCACTGGATGGAAAGGAGCTGTGGGGGAAGCATGCATCTGTGATAGCATCAGTCTGGATACTGGGGCGAATCTAGAGGACGCAGCTGGTGTGGGGGGTGGACCTGCTGGCGCTAACCCAATCAGAGCACCTCTTGGCTCTGTGGCCCCCAAGGTGCTTCAAAGGGAGTTTGTGGCCCTGTGAGCGACCTCTGACCTGTTTTTAGGTCCGGAGCTCGACCCCCACGACCGCAGCACCAACCTGCTGTCTCCTGCCTCTGACCCCCGCCCACGCTGCTGCTAGCGTGTTCGAGGCTTCTCTTGACCCGTGTGCCCTGTATTCCGCCGTCCTGTAAGTGGTTTTCTGTTTTTCAGCGCCTTGCCTCTTGCGCTTCTGCCCCCGTCGTGCCCCTTCTGATTGTGCCACTTTGCGCCGTCCAGTAAGTGCGCTTTTACTGGTCTCAAGCGCCTCGCCTCCTGCGCATCTGCCCCCGTTGTGCCCCTCTGATTGCTGTTTTCCCCGATTGTATACTGTGCCTTTAGTGTATTTCTGTGACTGGTTTCAAAGTTTAACTGTTGTTATATTTGTGCCCGACTTTTTGGCCTTGTTATTGCGTGTTTTCGCCCCTTGTGCGCTCCCCCTCGCTCTCCGCTCCCAGCCGCTGCCTCCCTGCGGCCCCGCCCCCCTCGCGCCCCCATTCGCCGCTCCCTCCCGCCTCCCGCCTCCCAGCTGCTCCTCCCTCCCCCCTCCCTTCTTAATGGCTGGCGCCGCGCATCGCGAGTGAGCGACCTCTGACCTGTTTTTAGGTCCGGAGCTCGCCCCCCACGACCGCAGCACCAACCTGCTGTCTCCTGCCTCTGACCCCCGCCCACGCTGCTGCTAGCGTGTTCGAGGCTTCTCTTGACCCGTGTGCCGTGTATTCCGCCGTCCTGTAAGTGGTTTTCTGTTTTTCAGCGCCTTGCCTCTTGCGCTTCTGCCCCCGTCGTGCCCCTTCTGATTGTGCCACTTTGCGCCGTCCAGTAAGTGCGCTTTTACTGGTCTCAAGCGCCTCGCCTCCTGCGCATCTGCCCCGGTTGTGCCCCTCTGATTGCTGTTTTCCCCGATTGTATACTGTGCCTTTAGTGTATTTCTGTGACTGGTTTCAAAGTTTAACTGTTGTTATATTTGTGCCCGACTTTTTGGCCTTGTTATTGCGTGTTTTCGCCCCTTGTGCGCTCCCCCTCGCTCTCCGCTCCCAGCCGCTGCCTCCCTGCAGCCCCGCCCCCCTCGCGCCCCCATTCGCCGCTCCCTCCCGCCTCCCAGCTGCTCCTCCCTCCCCCCTCCCTTCTTAATGGCTGGCGCTGCGCGTCGCGAGTGAGCGACCTCTGACCTGTTTTTAGGTCCGGAGCTCGCCCCCCACGACCGCAGCACCAACCTGCTGTCTCCTGCCTCTGACCCCCGCCCACGCTGCTGCTAGCGTGTTCGAGGCTTCTCTTGACCCGTGTGCCGTGTATTCCGCCGTCCTGTAAGTGGTTTTCTATTTTTCAGCGCCTTGCCTCTTGCGCTTCTGCCCCCGTCGTGCCCCTTCTGATTGTGCCACTTTGCGCCATCCAGTAAGTGCGCTTTTACTGGTCTCAAGCGCCTCGCCTCCTGCGCATCTGCCCCCGTTGTGCCCCTCTGATTGCTGTTTTCCCCGATTGTATACTGTGCCTTTAGTGTATTTCTGTGACTGGTTTCAAAGTTTAACTGTTGTTATATTTGTGCCCGACTTTTTGGCCTTGTTATTGCGTGTTTTCGCCCCTTGTGCGCTCCCCCTCGCTCTCTGCTCCCAGCCGCTGCCTCCCTGCGGCTCCGCCCCCCTCGCGCCCCCATTCGCCGCTTCCTCCTGCCTCCCGCCTCCCGCCTCCCAGCTGCTCCTCCCTCCCCCCTCCCTTCTTAATGGCTGGCGCTGCGCGTCCGCGCCGCTGGCGCGCCAGAGGCGCGCCAGAGGCAAGCCCATCTGCGCCCGTCCGCGCCTGGACCGCGCTCAGCGCCACCCCCCCTGGTCCTCACGACCCCCGCAACCCCTGCCTCCGATACTCTACCAACGAACTCCGCGCACTCAACCCTGGCCCCTCCACAGAGTGCTTCCTGGCCACCCCGAAGCACACCAAAGGACCTTTCTCCTGCCGCACCTGCAACTTCTCCTGCAACAGAACAACGAAGCCAGCAGCAACCAGCACAAACCACCTGCACTGCATCCTCCTCAACACACGCTCCGCACGAAAACACGCCATCGAACTCTGGGACTTGATCGACACCACCGCCCCAGACGTGGCCTTCCGAACCGAAACCTGGTGGAGCGACTCTTCGGCCCCTGACATCGCCATCGCCATACCGGACGGATACAACATCACCAGAAGAGATCGAACCAACGGAGTCGGCGGAGGAATAGCCATCGCCCACAAGTCTACCCTCAAGATTCACACCCACACGGACGACGCTCTCACGACAGCCGAACACCCCCACTTCCAGATCCACACGGACCCCAACACGACCCTCAGAGGAACCCTCATATACCGCCCTCCAGGACCAAGAGCCCCCTTCAGCGACACCATCTCCGGCCTCGTAAGCACCCACGCCCTCGCATCTCCAGACTACATCCTCCTGGGAGACCTAAACTTCCACCTGGAAAACAACAACGATGCCAACACCGTTTCGCTGACCACCAACCTCCTCAACTTCGGACTCCGCCAACTGGTCAACACTCCCACCCACATCGCCGGTCACACGCTTGACCCCCTCTTCACCTCAAGCAACCACATCTCCTTCAGCCACACCTCCGAACTCCACTGGACCGACCATCACTGCGTCCACTTTTCCTTCAAGAGAAACACCGAACACCACCGCATCCCTCTACCGCCTCACCGCCGCTGGAGAAAAGTCACCGATGACCAACTAACCAGGTCCCTCGCCAAAAACCCTCCACTCGACTCCTCCGACCCGAGCGCCGCCGCCACCAACCTCCATCAATGGATCCTCGACTGCGCCAACACCTTAGCTCCACTCATGAAACCCACCATCAACCAAGGAAAGAAAAAAACAGCCTGGTTCACGGAAGAACTGACCACCTCCAAACGCACCTGCCAGAAGCTCAAGAAGTTATGGATCCTCGAGCGCACACCCGACAACCTCGCCACCCTCAAAGACGCCAACCGTGATCACCACCAACGGATCCGACTCGCCAAGCGCGCTCACTTCACTGAACGCCTCAACAACAACGCCCACGATTGCAAAGAACTCTTCAGCATTGTGAAGGAACTCTCCAACCCGAACGCCAACATCAACGACGTCCCACCCTCCCAGAAACTCTGCGACGCCCTCTCCACCTTCTTCCACCAGAAAATCGCAGCCATCCACGACAGCTTCAACACCGCACCTCCGCCAGACCCCACCCCTGACGACTCCGCCCACGACCGCCGCCTCACCACCTGGACCCAAGTGGACGACGCCGAAACCCTAACAACCATGAATTCCATCCACTCAGGCTCTCCCACGGACCCATGCCCACATCACGTTTTCAACAAAGCCAACACCACCATCGCCCCCAAACTCCGCAAGATCATCAACCTCTCCTTCAACACAGCCACCTTTCCGAACAGCTGGAAGCACGCAGAAATCCAACCCCTCCTCAAGAAACCCAAGGCTGACCCCAACGATCTCAAAAACTTCCGACCGATCTCTCTCCTCCTTTTCCCAGCGAAAGTCATCGAGAAGATCGTCAACACCCAGCTCGCCCACTACCTAGAAGACAACTCCATCCTAGACCCCTCCCAATCTGGATTCAGACGAAACCACAGCACCGAGACCGCACTCCTCGCCGCCACTGATGACATCAGACAACAAATGGACAACGGCGAAACCTCAGCCCTCATCCTCCTCGACCTATCAGCCGCTTTCGACACAGTCTGCCACCGCACCCTACTGACCCGCCTCCACGAAGCCGGCATCCAAGACAAAGCCCTCAACTGGATCTCATCCTTCCTCTCCGACAGAACCCAGAGAGTCCGGCTCTCCCCTTTCCGCTCCAAAGCCACCAACCTCATCTGCGGCGTCCCCCAAGGCTCCTCTCTCAGCCCAACGTTGTTCAACGTCTACATGGCCCCCCTCGCAAAAGTGGCCCGTCAACACAACCTCAGCATCATCTCCTACGCCAACGACACCCAGCTCGTCCTCTCCCTGACCAAAGACCCTCTCACCGCCAAAACCAACCTCCACGAGGGACTAAAAGCCATCGCCGAGTGGATGAACAACAGCCGATTGAAGCTCAACTCCGACAAGACGGAAGTCCTCATCCTCGGACGCACCCCCTCGGCCTGGAACGACTCCTAGTGGCCCACTGCCCTCGGACCACCACCCACCCCAGCCAACCACGCAAGAAACCTCGGATTCATCCTCGACTCCGCTCTCACCATGTCCAAACAGGTCAACGCCGTCTCCTCTTCCTGTTTCATCACCCTCCGAATGCTCCGTAGAATCTTCAAGTGGATTCCAACAGAAACCAGAAAGACGGTAACCCAAGCCCTCGTCATTAGCAGACTTGACTACGGCAACGCACTCTACACAGGCATCCCAACAAAAGACATCAAACGACTCCAGCGCATCCAGAACGCATCCGCCCGCCTGATCCTCGACATACCCCGCCAATGCCACATCTCCCCGCACCTGAAGGACCTCCACTGGCTCCCCGTGGAAAAAAGGATCACCTTCAAACTCCTCACCCACGCTCACAGGGCTCTACACGACACCGGACCCACCTACCTCAACAACAGACTCAGCTTCTACGTCCCCACACGTCAACTCCGCTCTGCCCACCTCGCCCTCGCCATCGTCCCCCGAATCCAGCGCAAGACCTCTGGCGGCAGATCCTTCTCCTTCCTCGCCGCCAAGACCTGGAACTCTCTTCCCACCTCGCTACGTCAGACCCAGGACCTCCTCACCTTCAGGAGACTCCTCAAGACTTGGCTCTACGAACGCTAGCAGCACCTCTCCTTCCCCCCCCACCCCCCCCGCCACCAGCGCCTCGAAACCCTGACGGGTACATAGTGCGCTTTATAAATGTTATGATTGATTGATTGATTGATTGATGGCATTCATGGCATCGTAGAACTTCTTCAACTGAGCAGGTGTTTCTCTGGCCTCTGGAAACTCTGGGATGCATGGAGCAGGGTCCGATGCTGGCTCCACAGGTGGAGTACAGGAGCGGGCCCTCAAAGTATGAAGTTGGGAGGAAGAAGTTGAAGAATGCTTCAATGACTTCTTTATGTGTTTCTTTGACTTACCTGAATTAGAAGAGGATGTCTTGGAGCAAGAAGACAAACGTCCATAGGAATGGCTCCGTGATTTGTAATTGGGAACAGTATTCAGCTTTCTTCTGCCACACAGCCAGGAGCATTATGGACTGCTTGCAGACTGCCTTGGGGTGCATGGACTTGCACTCAGCGCAGGACTTGGTGTCATAGCCCAACACAGGGTACTAGAGATAAACCAACTGAGTATCCAAAAATTGCATTTGTCTGTGGCAGTCCTCACAGGGTTTAACATTCATGGGTTTTAGAGGGGGTATGTCCCTAAACACACTGAGAGCAAATGCTCAAAAAGGCTCAACATTAGGTTGAAAAAAGTGGTCAAAAGGTGACAGAGGTAGCTCTCTGGGCCCATGCTTTTAAAAGAAAGGAACTGATGCTGGCGCTGGGGTGGCGCTTATATTGGTATCGCCACTTTAGTTTCCACACAGAGGATGCCAATATAGAGCCAATTGATGCCACCTACATGGATGCAGATGTATGCAGGGGTACTGCTTATGATTGTTTGGATCCAGAATGATGCCTGAGGAATATCCTAAGGTGAGGAATCTGAAGTTGGAAGTCTATCTGAGAAAAAATATTATTTTAGTTTCCTCTTCCAAATTTACTTTTTCTGGAATTACCATAGACAATGAAAAAGCTTTAGATCATTTAGGATAGAAATATCTATTTAAATCTCTATTTAAAGCTCTACAGTTGATTAGATTGGTTTTTTTGATATGACTTCTATAACTTACTGTAATCCAAAAGTTGCTTTACTCATAAATGAATATCAATTTAAACACCTTTTTTCAATTACAAAGAAGCACTCGTCAGGGAAGCCCTTTGCACTCCCATTAATGGTTATTTTATCACCCTAACCTTTTTAACTGAAATATCACTAATTACTTTCATTAAAGGTCTTTGTTTTGTGGAAGAAGAGATTAAATATTCTGTGGATAATGACAATGTTTAATTGTTTCTAAATTATGCAAACAATTCTGCAAGTTTCCTTTTTGGAAGGTTGATACTTTTGCAAATCAATCTATAATGGATTAGGGATACATTTGAACATTTCTGTTCATTGTTTACTAACAATACAAAGAAGGGAGTTTCTACACTTCTTGCAAAGTCATCACCATTGTTTCTCACTTGGTGGGGTAGTTTGAATACCATTAAGATGATTTGAATACCTGTTACTTTAGACCTAATTTCTATCTTATCTGTGTCTATTCTAAATTGTTTTTCAGACATTTTGATTCTACTCTTTCAGCTTTTTTGTGCAATGGCAAAAAATCTAGAATTGTTCTAAACTATATGCAAGAGTCTGTTCCCCCAATTTGTCTTTATATCATGTATCTTGTTCTTTAAAACAAGGTCATTAATAGTCAATGAATAGTAATGGACTGGAAATTCCAATATGTGTTCTTATGGACAAGCTTTTATTTCACCTTTTCCTTTCAAAGAGATGATTACAATGACACAGAAACATCCTTTATTGTGTTAATATAGTTTTAAAAAGTCCTGCATCATTCTATTATTTTTTATGAGAGCTATACAAAATTTGCTTCCTCTCAATGGCATGATAAAATATGCAACCTAATAAACATGTATGTTTTGGGAGAACTGGAACCCAAAAGGCTGTTTTTTGGTGTTCATCCTTTTAAAGATGAGGTCTTGTTTTCATTTCCTGTTTCACAGCACTCATAATTATCTAATTCTAGCAAGAAACAGTATGATAAATTGGCAGTCTAATTAAATGATTTTTCGTTCCTTATTCTTGAATCCTGAATTGCATGCTAATGTGCTAAGTTACTTTATTCCACTTCTCTATACCCCTAAACAATCAAACATTTAGTCTAAACTAAATTTTCTTTAAGTTATCAGGAATAAGTGTTGATGGGGCTTGAATTCTTATGTGACTGTTGTTTGGCCAATTGATATCTGGATATCTGTAGAAAGAATCATTCTGCTTCCAAGTTAACTAACGCATCTACAACATTGTATTTCTTCCTCCATTTAGATATTACTCAGCCAGTTTTAAAAAATAAGATACGTCTTGCCTCAGCGATTTATGATGGCCAGGCAAAACTCACATTGGTACTAATTTGTTTATTCTATGAATGCAAAGAAGTGAATATTTTCTGGCTAAATCTATTGGGCAAAATTAATTCTATTGCTAGTACATAAGTTACTTTTCCTTTTTACAATGTTTTATTAGGCAGTATTATTAAAAAAACAAGTGCCTTTCAGATAAATGGAAAATCGTAGATCTATGCATGGTAATTGTGATTCAACAGATCACACTATCTTGGAAAAATAATCAAAACCTTCTATTGCTGCCTGGTGAAATGGTATTATTTTTTTAAACTTAAAAATTTATAAAATTAGGTTAAATATTTGGGACCCTGTGGAAAAAGGAAAACCTACATGGTTTCCATTTAACATGGGTCTATATAATAGCGATTGTAATGCTAGTTTTGAATTGGTTGAAGATGTGAAAGTCTCTAAAGCTCCTTGATTGTATGTACATGAACTCACAATTGTATGTAATCTTATTATCTTATTTCTCAAACCAAATGCTTATTCTGTATCATTGGATACTTGCCCGTGTTTTAATCCATATTCATGATTCATGATTTGTATTCTAGCATTTGCATTAATTAACAATTGCCATCTGTTTTCTCCCTTTCCTTTTGTTCTTTTCCATCACCTCTTTTCCTTTCTTCTTTCTTTTCTTGTGCACACAAATTGGGAAAATCCATTTTCTGCTATTACACTACAACTGTTGAAATAAGAGACACGGGCAGTCTTATAAACTGTGCTATTATTAGCACTCTATCAGTACTCTGCTCCTAATTCAGCCAGATCTGCTAAATTTGTGTAAACGCAATATATTGTTGCTGATAAAATGTATGTGCATCTGGATTAGCTGAAAAATTGGATTATCATTTAGGGTAGATGAGTATCCACCTCAAAACCATTGTCAGGGAGAGCCCTGAAAGTCACTAAATTAACCTGAACTCACCCCTCTTATAGCTATGGCACAAAGCATACATGCTTAACTTAGGGCAATGTGTAAATACATATGCAGTACCAAAATGGTAATCAAGTCACAATGTAAAATAATAAAAATTGCAAACCCAATTAGAAAAATAGAGTAAAATGAAATAACCTAAATGACATCAAATTTGCTAACATCCAAGAAGAGGAACTGGAGATGTGACTTTTCAAGTTTTAAGTAGAAATGGTGCCATAATGCAAGTCAATGGTTATCGTAGACCAGGACCCAGGAGCAAATTGAAACTGACCTTAATGGAGTGTGAATCAAATACCCCAACCAGGTTCAGCTGGTTCACCTGCAAACGTTTTACCAAAAAAACTGTGTTTATTATTGTTTTTTTGGTAAAAGGGGTGGGGCCACGGGGGTGACGAGCAGTGAGGGGGGTGCACAGCACTCCCCCTCAGAGCACATGAGTGTCTGGCCAGCAGTTTAAGGCCGGCCAAACACACATGTGTAGTAGGCTGCCAGGTCTGCCTGGGAGCACCCTGGCTGGGCCGCAGGGCAGGCTGGGAGCGTGTGCCTGCATCCTGGAGCTACGAGGGACAGAGGAGTGGAGCAGCGGCAACGGAGGAGGTAAGTGTTTTTTTTTATTTAATATTTATTTATCCCCCCCACCCACGCCGCCTGCCCGTTCTGGTTTTCTGCGAGCCACACGACTGCTTCTAACGTAGTCCTTTAATCCTAATCCACTACAGCAGTACACTTCTAAAGACTCAAGTACCTCGAGGGAGGCACTTAGAGTGTCACAGAGTGACAGGCAGAGTCCACCAGCAGTGCCCAGTTGAGGTCCAGTTGCCACTTGTCAGCTGGGTACTTCCATGGGAAGAAACCTCTTGTTGCTTTCTGTATCCCTGTCATTTTAACAGGAAGGTAACCTTATGACTCTTGAAGTCCACTTTCTCATCCTGGGTGCAAGAGGGAGGAAGTCCAGTCCTTCAGGACCCTTCTCAGGTCCCAGAGGGCAGGGCCAGCCCTCTTCTGATCTTCAGCAAGTCCAGGAGGTATTGTGAAGTAGGTATAATATTTATGCCTGGAACTAGCTAGTTGCTGGGAATTACTCCTGAACACACCCTATCCAAAGGGGTAAACATTCCTGCAGCCCACTGTGCCCATTTTGGGCATTTTCAAGATGGCAAAAGTCTTCAGTCACACTTTACTTGAGGTGGAAGGTCTGTGTGTGTGTGTGTGTGGGGGGGGAGTGTAATATGGGAATCCTGTATTTTCTAAAGATAGAGCTACACACACACATTGGCTGAGTCAGTGTGTGCTATTGGGTATTTGGACAAAATATTGAGTTGTAAATATAGGGAGAAGGAAATATTGGAAAAAATATTGTGATGAAACAATATTGTCATGCAGAAATATAATTGTCAAGAATATCGTTTTTTCAGGCAAGTAATATTGTTGTGAATAATATTGTTGTTAATATTGTTTTTAATAATATAGTAGTAAAGAATATCATTGTTTTAATATTTTAATGGATTTTAGTTCGTAAAATAATTTTATGTGTTACTATTATTTTTAGAATTGTTATTAAAGTTTTAAAATAAAGTGTGCAATTTTAAGTGATTTTGAATTTTGAATCTAACTGCAAGAATTAATTTATAGCATCATAGCGTGTTGTTGGGTTTGTAAGGGGATAGGGCAAGAAGTTAAATAAGTAATATTTATTAATTAATTAATGATTTGTGAGTAAGTATATGTGATTGATATTACATATGTATATTGTGTAATATTGATTTATTTTACTAATATTTTAGTCGTGGTTGCTACATTTGTAGGGGTACAGTGCGCAAAATCAATTAGGTAATAATTAATAATTAATTTTTAATGTGTTATTAATTATTTAATTGATTGTTTTTTATGTAAATTGTCAAAGAATCATTCTTTATATATATTGTAGGTGTGGGCTGCTCAATTTGTAGGGGTATTAGGTAGGAACTTAATTAATAATTAATTATTACTTTATAGATATTTGAATTGATGATTAATTAGATAAATAATGTAATATTGATTTTCGTAGTTATATTTTACTTGCAGGTTGCTAGGTTCACAGGGGTACAGGGTGGGAAGTTAAGTAATAATTAAAAATAATTATTCTTAGTATATGACTATATTTAATTGGTTAATAATTCTGGAAGCTGTGTAATAATTATATATTTTTGTTATATTTTAGATGTGGGTTCTTGGGTTTCCAGAGTTGTAGGATGGGAAGTTAAGTAATAATTAATTAATAATTAATAATTAATAATTGATTAATCAATTATGTGATTATCACTTAAGTATATTGTGTTATACCTATTCATTTTAGTTATATTTAGGAGTGGGTTGCTAGGTATGTAGGGCATAGAGTGGCAAGTTAATTAAGTAATAAATAAATAACCATTATTTTTTTATTGGAAATTAATTATTACATTGTTTATAAATTTTGAAGATTGATTTTTGTATTTTTTAATGTATATGTATTTTGTGTTAAGTAATAATGTTTATATTTAGAGTTTTATAATTTTTGTAAATTAAAAGAGTTATTCAAATATGTAATGTGTTTCAAATGAAGTAGTTTACCTACTGTTGCTTAGACTGGAGTGGAAAGAGTAAATTTAACCCCACTGAAGTCTGGCGCTTTCCAAACTATTGCACAGACTGGAGTGGGAATTATAAATTTTACTCCCTCCGAAGTCCAATGCTTTCTCTGATGTTTCACAAACTGAAGTGGGAGTAGTATAGCTTACCCCTCCAAAGTCAGCTTTCCCTATAGTTGCACAGACTGGATTGGAACTCGTGACTGTAACCCCTCCGAAGTCCAAAGCTTTCCCTACTGTTGCGCTGTCTGGAGTGGGAAAAATATATTTAACTCTACTGTTGCATAAACTGGAATCGGAATAGTATATCTATTACAGCCTTCAATACATTTACTAAAATTGATTACATACATTTATTATTTGTTTTGAATTTTAATGTTATAGTATTTGCTTATATTTTTATTTGTTGTTAAATTGTTCTAATATTTTTTGTAAACGTCTTTTATTTTTTTTATTTTAATGTTTTGGTAATTTGTTTAAAGTATTAGTATTGAATTGTTAATATTTTTTATGTTTCGTGCAATATACATATTTATATATATATGTAAATATATATATCTACATATATATATATATATATATATATATATATATATATATTTAGATACATATATAGTGTGCTTTTTAAAGGAGCACATTTAAAAAGTAAACAAAAAATATAATGTAAAATATTTTTTAATAATTGGAATAATTTGTGTATATATATAGCTATATATATATATATATATATATGTGTGTATATATATATATATGTATATATATATATACACAGACACACACACGTATGCATGTGTGCTTATATAAGGATATACTTATATATAGTATCAAATGATAGTGAGATTTCTTTAATTAACATTAATAATGCCATATATTAAAAGAAAATATTTAAGATTTACTACTTTAAACTATATATATATATATATATATATATATATATATATATATATATATATATATATATCTTCAATACACATGCTCACAAACGAGCTTCAAGCAGCCCCAGAGGGGTGGTGCAGCAAAAAAACGGCAGAGCACTCCGGTTAATCTTCTCTCAGCAACAAAATTATTTTGTAAAAGCTGCACTCTCAGGAAGTCAAAAAGAGTAAGTTTATTTAACACAACGCGTTGCGGCTGACTAGCAGCCTTGGTCAAAGAGTAAGTTTATTTAACACAACGCGTTTCGGCTGACTAGCAGCCTTGGTCACGTGACCAAGGCTGCTAGTCAGCCGAAACGCGTTGTGTTAAATAAACTTACTCTTTTTGACTTCCTGAGAGTGCAGCTTTTACAAAATAATTGTGTTGCTGAGATATATATATATATATATATATAGAAACTAAGGGGCATATTTATACTCTGTTTGCGCCGGAATTGCGTCGTTTTTTTTTACGCAATTCCGACGCAAAACTAACTCCATAATTATACTTTGGCGTTAGACGCGTCTAGCGCCAAAGTCCATGGAGTTAGCGTCATTTTTTTGCGTGTACACCTACTTTGCGTTAATGATATGCAAGGTAGGCGTTCCCGTCTAAAAAATTGACTCCGAGGCATGTGCGCCGTATTTACACTCCCGGGCAAAATTCACGCCCGGGAGTGGGCGGGTCAAAAAAAATGACGTCCGGCCGCTTTTGCGACGTTTTTTTGCGCCTGGTCAGGGCAGACGTTAAGGGACCTGTGGGCTCGGAAGGAGCCCAGAGGTGCCCTCCCAAGCCCCCAGGGACACCCCCTGCCACCCTTGCCCACCCCAGGAGGACACCCAAGGCTGGAGGGACCCATCCCAGGGACATTAAGGTAAGTTCACATAAGTTTTTATATTTTATTTTTTTGTGGCATAGGGGGGCCTGATTTGTGCCCCCCTACATGCCACTATGCCCAATGACCATGCCCAGGGGACAGAAGTCCCCTGGGCATGGCCATTGGGCAAGGGGGCATGACTCAGTAATTTCTATGGGGGTTGGGAGTCGAAAAAAATGGCGCAAATCGGGTTGAGGCGAAAAATTTGCCTGAGCCTGACTTGCCCCATTTTTTGGCGCCCAAGCTCCATATCCCCCTACGCCGCCGCTGCCTGGTGTACGTCGTTTTTTTCCACGCACACCAGGCAGCGCCGGCGGCTAACGCCGGCTAACGTCATTGATTAAATATGGCGCCCGCATGGTGCTTCAGAATGGCGTTAGCCGGCGCTAATTTTTTTGACGCAAAACTGCGTTAGCGCAGTTTTGCGTCAAAAAGTATAAATATGGCCCTAAATGTTTGTATGTTTTTTAACAATATTAATGTGAAACAATATTTTTGACACAATATTTGTGTAACACTATATTGTTGATTGTGAAATTGTATCTATGATCCATGCTATGACATGCTGGGCTTTCTTTTCTTCATTGAGGACAGTGTTTCCATGCTTTTAGCAGTCTACTACAGCAAACATGTGGCTTGAGGGAACTCAGTCGTGCTGGTACTGTAGTGAAGTAAGCTGCTTTGTGAAAAATGTGGTGTTCCTGTTCAAACAAATGCGCCACAGCTACACAGATTATTTCAACAAGATTTACGAACCCATAATCCCATCCTCCCAGTTATTTGTTTTATGGGCATTACCATGCTGACATTTGAATCAGAAGAATTTAAATTCGAGGAGGAAACAAAGGGGAAATCCACAAAGAAGTAATATGCCTGGAAACCCAAATCACATACATGGATGCCCAAAGCACATACATGTTTACAGGTGTACAACTGTGCATATATGCGATCTATTTCCTGAGCTCATATTTCCCTAATCCGTAAATCTAAATCTTGCGGGTTTAGACACTGTGAAATGCAGCCTTGTATGCAGGTTTTCTTTTCTTATCCACATTGCAAATGTTTCCCCAACATCTCCAAATTTGGAAATGTTCTGTTCTAATTCCCATCCTGTAATAAGAATTTCAGTATAGTCATATCGGAGCAATCCGCATTAGTAAACCCATTTACACCAGTCCATATTCCTTTTACGAATTCCGGGCATGCGCAAATGAAGGCATTTTCAGCTGTAAATATGTATTTACGGTCGAAAATACCATTTTGAATGTCTCCAAAGGTCTTCAAACTTCGAAGAATGTACTACGGGAGATTACAGTGCAGACACTGAGGCCTACTCATTCAATCAGTCAATCAGTAATTTCTAAAGCGCAACTAATCACCCGTAGGGTTTCAGGCACTCATTCATTATTCCTGTCTGGGTGGACACTAAGGCGATCCCAGTTTCAACAGAATTTATGGGGAGTCGGTATTAAGGGTGTCGATTTCCAGTGAGTGAGTTTCATTATTTGATTAAAAAAACATAGGCAAAGATTTTTTGCTCCAAAACCAAAATACGGATATGGGTACACCATCATCCCACAATGGAAAGTGGAATATATACCCAGGAATACACATTATTTTTGTAACCGTTGACAACGTGCTGGAAAAAAACGTTGATTTGTAGCAGGACTATCCGAACGGGGCAGCAGGGTATTTCTCTGAGCAGGTATTGGCAGATGGGAACGTGCACTGCAAAATGAAAAGGCTAAACAATTGTTTCACATTGTTTTGAGTGCGATCAGAGTGGAAAGCTACATATAAGTAAATTCAAGATAGTTATTAGTAGCTCATAGTCACAAAAACAGCTAAAACAATACTTTTATTTAATTTTTACGTACCTTCAAACATCTTCTAAAACATTCACTTCAAACAATATACATTTTAATACATCATAATTCTGGAATCTAACACTACTGACAATTGTATAGACACGAATCTATGTTTTTCGGAAAGATATTTAAAAAAATAATTTTTACGTAATAATAGCACAACTACCAACCTTGATACGTCCAGCGTTGAGTTGCGGAGGCAGAGACCTGGAAGCAGCGGTAACTCTTGCTCTTGACTGAGCCAGGTTACCTGAAAAAACAAGAGAATATGTGTATCTCATTTGAGTGTAACCTAAAAAGTAAGGTACAAAAGGCCTGGAAGATGTTTGAAGAATTTTGAAATGGGAAACTAGGCCCATGTCAAAGAGAGATTGCATTCTTCCTGTTCGCTCCAAAGGGTGCCTTTAATGAGGTTATTACAAATAATTTGCTGCCCTCAGTGCACTGCATTCGGTGAAATACGGAGTGGCAGACTGAAGCAGCCATTCAATCTTAGTGCAGGCAGCACAAATCTCCACTTTCTAGAGGTGGCAGAGATCCCTTTGAATGTGGATGCAATGAGTGACTGTCCCCACCTACAGGATGATGCATGGAGGGACCCTCTTTCACTCTTTGAGAGTGATCCAACTTTTTTGGGTGCACTTTCAGGGCACCTGCTAAGGGCTTGTTTGCCTCTGTGCCTGCATTTGCGATAGGGTATAGGCTCACAGGAAAACTGATTCTCTCATTTAATTGGGGACTATCCCACATGCAAACAAAGAGCTGCATGAAGAGCAACATGTGTGTCAACACTAACAGTATTACTGAAGGGCCCACACAAGCATTACACAATTTTTTCACATTACCTTGACATTAATTTGAGAAAGGCTGCTCCTCTGTTCAGAGATAATGGCTCCAAAACACTTAGGTCAACATGCCAACTTAGGCCACATTCTATACCAATGTGTTATTCATGCACCCATAATTATTCATACCGCACATATATACATATATATTAGATATACCCTAATGCAGCAGTTTCACAGTATTACAAATGTTCTCCAGAGGGTGCCCTAAGAAATGAACTATTATTGCAGGAACTCTAACCTACCATACTTGATTCCCACGTTAATTAGCACTTTTCACCTGGTTTCCACGAGGACATGTCATCAGGTGTTAGCTGGTGACGTTTTCAAGGGGGAAGGGGAAAACGCAGGAATGTGATGGTTCCTCATTGATTGTATTCCAAAATACCACCCGTAAGAAATGATTATTTTTGTGACCCCAGGGATGAGGAGCTATGAGACAAATACCACTTACAAATTTACTGTTCTACCAGTGCCTTTTTTAATAAAAATGAAAGTACTTTCTTACACACACTACTAAATACTACACACCACTGAACAAATACTTAGAAAAAGAAATGTAGAGATACCCTCTGGAGGGCTTGAAAGCCAACACTGGGTACACACTAAAGAATAGTGCCACAGGTCAGGAAATTCCATAAATGTTCCCTGGACCTCCTACATTGGAGGTGCCTATAATGGTCTGTGTAGCAGCGACCACTAACCCCTCATTCCTAAATCTTAGGTCCCAGAAACACAATAGCCATCCATATGCCTAACACATCATGAGGAATACTTTAATAAAAATCATACCTACTGGCTTTGTCAGGGTGTCCACATAATAATAAATGGCAAAATACAAGCTCACATTAAACTCACATCAATATTCAGAACACTTCAAGACTCTACCACAGTCCATGTGTCAATAAAGGTTTCACCATTCAACCCAATACAAGGTGACAGACTTTTTTCTAACATTACAAAAAGCCGCAAAACAGACACAGAACCTAATAATAAAATTCCACATCCATCAAAATCTTCAGACAAAAGTCCCAACTCTAGAAGTGGTTTAGAAATTAGAGCAAACTGCCTCTAGGTCACTATTTCTTTTGCTTGGGAGACCTTAGGCAATCCATGACAAGTTGAAGGAAGGATCCTATGACATATGGGCGGGGGGGGCTCACCGCTGCTCCTGGGTAGCCCCACACAAGTGTTACACTGTATGTGATTTCCTGAGGCACCATACCCGAAACATGCAAATTATAGCAGCCCCAGTGCCTACTTTTAATGCAGCCACAAAACAATTGTATTTTTTCCTTTTATTAAGCTCTCACTGACATACTGCTGTTTTTGGTGGTTTCCTTGCTGTGTGGGGCTCATGGTCACCTGGAACTTGTGGTGAGTCAGAGCTGTATGGGAGCCCAAGCCTGCATGACCTAGCCAGCTTGAAACACTCTAAGGGGGCCCGCAGTTTACTGTCCCACCTACATGGCTCTGCGTGGGTGCGAAAAGAGCAGTGGTTCCACTTGTTGGTCTCAGCCTCTTCGGCTCAAGGCCCACTCCCCCTGCTCATGGGGAGCAGGGAGGTGGGGCAAAAGGAAAGCACTGTATGGTCTGTGGAAGTGTTTGCTCTTGGGGCACAGGTCCTCCACAGGGGTGTTGTCAGGTTCTCCTGGCCTCTGGCCCTCCCTGGCGGTGGAAGGGAGTCCCAGTGGGGCCTCCCCATGTGCATTGCCATGCTCCTATCAGGTTGGCTCCCTGGACCACTGACTCTACCCAGGGAATACTTCTGAAGACAGCTGGATGCAATATCGGTTTTGTGGCCCCGACATCCCAAAGAAAGGCTGCACATGATCAACAAGATTACAGGCAGATATTTCGGTGCTGTTGGGTCTTTTCAGATAGGATTTTCTGCATATTGCTTCTGGTGGCATGCCCCAGCTACTAGAAGTGGAATGTTAGGGCCCTTGGCCTGTACATGTTTGGCGATTTCACCCTTGACTCCAAATGTTTGGAATGTTTCTGGAGCTCATTTTTTATACTAGTTTCCATCCAAAGTGTGAGACCTAAAAGACCTGTCCTCCAGCCCCAGCTCCTCAACCATCTTCCTTGGGGCCTTTGGGCAGCAGCATCCTGCACCTCACAATGCAAACCTTAATTTTAGCCAGCACCATCCAAGCCCCACAACATCCTAGCTGCTTGCAGGACACACCCACATGCCTTGCAGTATTCTGGGGTACAACCTTCTAGTGCAGGGGAATTCAACCTTTTCTGTATCAAGAGTTGCTTCTGATCACCGAAAATCATTGTGAGCTACCGAAGGTTAAACAACTCATGCATTATTACCAGACACCCTCCACACCCAGCTTCGTCTACACTAAGCCTAATGCCCATGGAGCCAGCAACCATGGTTTGAACAAAATATTTTGACTAGAGGCACTATGACATGGCTGCCATGTGTGTCAGTGAGAGCGTGGTCTTTTGGGGATGTATGAACATGTGTGCATATGAATGGCATGTATGTGTATGTGTAACTGAGAGCCTTTGTCTTATGTACTTGTGGCACAGGATGTACCTTTCGACATATGTGGCACTGTTACTTGTATAACACAAACATATAACCATTTTTTTTAAATGGGAGGAATTAAAAGTGCAAAAATGTTCATAAAGTGGAACTTTTTTCTGCACTTTAAATTTCTCCCATTTAAAAATGACGGTTTTCCAGTTATAAGTATGGCACAGTGTTCTACTGGCCACTGGGAGCAAGAGGCCTTTGGTCTGTAAATGCAACACTGAAACCAAACTGAGAACATTAAAATGGAAAGTTAATTTAATTATAAGGTAACTTTTCATTTTAATTCTCTACGATTTAAAACATTTAGAAACATCATTTTGTTTTCACCTCCAATATTGAGTTGACAAGGAATTTTATTTAAGAGTTAAATGCCTTAGTGCTTCAATTCTTCACCTCTGTGCGCCCTGTGTCATAAATGTGACTCCAGCACTGCTCTTTATCAGACATTGCTATCTGCTTCCTGATGATATTAATGTAAAACAAACACAGCCTTCCCTTTACTTTAAAAGGGAAAATGTGACCCTATGCTTTTTAAAAAATGAACTCCAGACTGTGAGCTACTCAGAAGGGGTCTGGGAGCTACTGGTAGCTCATGATTGACAGGTTTGAGACACCTGTTGTAGTGCATCTTCAGTCACAATTATTCCACATAGGCTTCAGGGGAGCCCTCTCCTCAGGATCCTAGCAAGGCCACCCTCTATTGTCCCCTTGAGCAACTGGAAATGCCAGTGCCTCTACTCCTGGAGGAAAGGGTCATGCAGTGCCCAAGAAAGTAAAAGGCAAGGGTGCCCCTCTACTTGAGACAAGGGTTTACCCCAGCAGAATAATTAAGAGAATAATAAACTTTGCTCAGCAGGTTAAGTCAAAACCTGAATCTCACTAAGGGATGGCTCAGAAAAATACTGAGAAACCCAAAAGTAATGAAGGACTTTAAATGTGGCCAAATTAAGATTATGTTTGACTTCTAGACATTTTTAAATAAGAAAGAGACTTTAATCTTTTTTCTATGTAGAGAACGAGAGTGAAGTTAATATTTTGGCACCATTTTCAGCTAGAGTGGGAATACTGTAAAACATCACAGAGCAAAGCACTTTAGTATAGACTCACACTCTAATAAATAAAGATTGTGAATATTTTCTGTGTGGATTCTAAATTGAATTGTAAGGCTTGCACAAGCTGTAACCAATTTACTCAAGATCGATATGAGGTTGATGTAGAAAGTACTTGCACTCGTTCATTCCAAACAATTATACAACATTGTTGCATGTAACCAGCTCAGACCCTGTTATCAAAGCGGTGCAGCAACACACCTTTAATTAAAAGACAAGTACTGGTGACTGACACTCAAACCCAGAAGATTACAATGAGTGGGACTCAACATGGCGACTCACTCCCAGCAGAAGTCCACAAACTAGGAGATCCAAAACCATTAACCAATAAAAAGCCTACATGTTATAAAATGGGTCAGAAAACGCTCTCCCAAACAATGAAACTTGGAATTTGGGCCCAGGCAGACATTAATTTGCCATAAAAGAGGTTTGATGGCCACTCGAAAAAATGGTACTAGTCACACAGATTGTTTTTAATCCAATAAAATGAAGAATCATCATTCTATTCAAGTTTGCATGAGTGCTGCAAATATGCAGTCACCGGTTTTGCAACTGTAAGCTTTCTGATTATGTCAAAGCCTCAAAAACACTGAGCATTCCACACTCCAGTAGCATGCGTCCCAGGGATGACCTTTGTCAAGAATCTGAGCAACAGAGCATCCACCATATAGTGGTACAGATTGAGGATGGAAGAAGCAAGGCTGGGCTGGAGAAAAAATCAGCCCTGTTGTTCAGGCCAGCCCTTCTCCCTTCAACATCTCTCTCTCTCTCTCCTTATGCCTCTTCCCTGCCTTCTGCAATAAACCCTGGGACTTGACAGAGTGACAGAATTGGCTGTGGACCTTCAAAAACTGACCTTCAAAAACTTCTGTTCAAGAAGGTTAATGGCCAGTCCACCCCTGGGAATAGGGCACTACAAATGTAGACCTCCTTGTAGGCTGAGCTTGCAGTTCTGCTTGTGTTAGAGGTTAGTTTTCTTTTAGCAGCAGGTCTTCCAAAATGTCTCAATAGTGCACTACTTTACAGGGCAATAATAACTTAATTTTGCCTGACGAAACCGGCTGTTTACAGTATGGTTCCTACGACCTTAAAGCATGGGTTACAGGGAACTGTACTATGTGGCTTTATAACAGTTACATATACATCATCACAAATGTTATACTTTCACTGGTGGTATTAGGTTTTGGCCTCCAACCAAAAGCAATCACTATACCTCTGCATATTTGACAGGTTTCTTGTTCAGCAAAGGTCCTACATGAAGTACCTTAGTGAGCCCAACAGTAGTTTGGTTACATATGGCTGTTGTGGCCTCACAGCACTCAATATATGTTGCCAGTCAGCTATTACTGAGCTAGAGTGAACAACACACCAGTGGTGTTGTGGGACTGTTTTCTAAGTGACATACAGTATTTCACGGCTCACATAGCTGATCCAGTGAGTGCAGTTCCATTTAATGTTCACTGACATATTTAACTGTTGGTGAGGCAAACTGAGGTTGACAGGCAATGCATGAAAACTTTGCAATCTCTTTAAGAATGGCAGAAATGGAAGAAGAAAGTATAAGCCACAGAAGGAATCTCACAGACCAGGTTCTTTTTATTCACAAAAAGTGACAATGCCAGGGGAAAACATGCCCGAGGAAAAAGCTTTGTTCTCAAGCCTTACGGCAACTTCTCTGTGATGCTATTTGAATCCCACTTATAAAAACTCCTGGGCTGCAGCCACCATTTCATAATGTCTTTCATCATGTTCCCTATATTATTCCACTTTTGGTTATCCTGAGCAAAACATGTGGATTATTTTGAGAGCAATGGCTTATTGCTTAACAGCATGCCCTTGCTATGAGACCTTTGCAGCTGACAGTAAAATAAAAAAGTGGCATAGTGGAGTGTTAATATTATGTAGCATGTGACTTGAATACTGGTCCACGTGTTCATTCTCCACCATGTTAAAATGCGTACTTTCAACAATTTCACTAGTGTTCCATTGAACAGGTGCACCTTACAATGCTTTCTGTGATATTCCATAACTCTCCAAAAACCTTGGAGGCACTGGACTATTGAAATAATGTATCACATCAGGTGTACCTGCTTTTCATACATCCCGTTGTCCTGGTTGCATTTAGTCAAATTATATGTTTTTGTCCCTGATACTTTCTTGGGTGACAGTACATAACAGAGGCTCACTGTTGGTCTCTGGCAGTCATTTAATTTTGTAAGAAGAAACTCTTCATGAGTTTTCAAACCCCAGATAGAATATCTCTTCATGGTAGGTAGCACCAATGAAGGGATCTAGAAAAGAGACAACTTTTCAAAAGTGCAGAGTTTACTTGGACATAGTGCAGCTGGCATTGTGTTTGTGTTTGCTACCTGAGATCTTAACTTCTGTTGGTGCATTGATTTGTGATGGTACTGACATTGGTAACTCTCCGTTGTCCACCTGGACTCCAAATCAAAGACATTAAAGGCTGCTAGTAGTACTGTACCAGTTGGAGAAGTCTACTATGCAACTAAGTAATACTTATCATCAAAATCTCCTTCAACCGTACTAAAATGCTGTAAGATGCCGAACCTATGTGCAGGTCTGTGATGTTTCCACCAAATAATGAACTCCCTTTACTGGTGGTAGCTCATTCTCAATGGCTCCCATTGATGCAAAGGAACCAGGGGAGTAATCTTCTCCATTGCGTGCACAAGCACACACACTAGTCTTTTTTTAGAACAGACTCATGCTGTAGAGACTGCTGCATTCTAGTGCCTGGCATTCGAATTTAGTAACTATGCCTGGTATGGCTATAATTTTGATGTACTGATAATGGTGGTGGTACTCAGCAAGAAGCTTTAGTTCATGGTTACCAATGATCATGTGCAAGTTGGGTATGCCACTGCATGTTTTGGCAGGTAATGTCACTAGTTTAAGGAATTTCCTCATACCTAGTAAAGGACTTGCTATAGTTTTTTAGTTTGATAGTACAAATGCCTTACTTGAGTTTTGTTCCCTCACACTAGTGTAGCCTAGTGTGGCCTACTACTCAAACTAATGTATTCTTTTTTTTTCTAAAAATGAATCTAAATAAGTGTGTTCTCTGAAGCAACCCTGTCCAGTCTCCCTGACATATATATTTTTAGGGTCGAGACTGCGTCGCATGCGCTTGCGCATGCTTATCACTTGCGAGATGCTTTAGGAGTCAGAAAAGGGCTTGGAGCCCCGTCCACGTCACGTCAGTGTCTTTCATTGGTTCGTGGGCTTGCCTGTTAATATCTTCTTGCTTTCATTAGCGGAAGGCACGCATACGTCATGCCTTTTCTGGTAGTTAGCCCTCCTCGAGAGCAGCGACCAAGTACTGAAAACATGCGAGGCTCGCTGGGTTTGTGGACTACGTTTTCTCTATTTTCGCAGCGCAGTCTCGCTTGGCGAAAGTCGAGCGCTTTGCATAATATCGACCCTGGTACATAGTTAATTGCACTTTTGCCGGTTACGTGGATAATTGCACTTTTGCCGATAGGTTTCATTACGAGTGAACTGTAGCAGCGCGATCACGCAGTTTTTTTCTTTCAATGTGGCAAGAAAAATCCGGTTGGGAGCTTACAACTGGTAATTGCTGTAACTCGGACAAACCCTAATGCATTGCAAATTCTTGTTTTCTGTTGCCACTGGATAAAGTGCCTGACCCTCTGACCACCATAGTCATTTAGGGGTCACCAGGGGTTGCACGTAAGACCCCTGGCTTGCCCCTTGCGACACCTGGCACTGTATTTACAACCCCTGGCCTCAGAGGTAGAAAAATAAGTTCCAGGAACACAGGGAAGCTCTTCCTTATGAACATCGGTTGGGGCTCCAATCTACTTGTTTTTAGTCCGTTTTTATTACACAAATAGTAAATAATGATATGTTGAATGGTGAATTGACGTCCATGTCCGCCGTCTCCTTTTCCCTTTTCCTTCTCAGTAGCCCGTCTGAACACGCCCACTGTCCTCCACGTACCCTCGCATGTATTCTAGAAACCCACTGCAGCACAAAATGAGCTTTCTATACGCACAAGGCTTTCTCCCAAACTTATAATAAAAACTAGCAGCTTGTGAAAACCACAAGAACGTGAGTAGTTGAGTTTTTCCTGAATCCACTCATCCAAAAAGCTTCAGAATGCTCCCTGTAAGAGCCTCCCCGACTGCATGCAGTAGTAGTATTTTTTTGCACAGCAAACGTCAGTGCAAAGGTGCAAATTGCAACACATGTTTTCAGTCGCAGAAGCTACGTGCCCAATAAATGCAGCGTGTTTCTGGACTGCACTCAGTTTCAGCGTACTCGGATCTGTCACCAGCTACGTAAAGAACCGTGCGATACTCAATATTTACTGAATGGTCTGCCTGGCAGTGGGCTGGCTGGTACAAGGGGGTTACTGAGTCATTTCAAAACCTGATCAAACACTTCCTTCTGACATGCCGAGATCTGCAGCCCACCCCCCTATGTATCTGTGAGGACTTTACACTGTTTTAAGACTAAAGTGGTACCCCCTGATCTGCAAGTAAAATGCTCCTATAATTTATGTGCAAACGTTGCAGTCTACTAACTGCAAGTCACCGCGAATATCCGAAGAAAATGGGAGTCATGTGGAATGTTTATGTGTACAAGGCTCCATATATTTCCAAGTTTTAGCAACTCCAGCAGAAGATGTCCAAATGTTTTCCCTGGCTATATCTTCAGAGGCTAAACTGTGATTAATAGCAGTGAAAGAAGCCTTTGAAGCAGGATTGGTGACATCAAAGTCCTAATCCATGGGTGGCGGATCTTTATAATGAGGGGGAAGCATTTTAGCACATTTCAAAGGCTTTGCAGCATGAATAAACAATAGCCCTCCGCAGATGTAGCGCACACCTTTCAGAAACATAATACAAATGCATTTCAGTTTTAATTTAAATGTAAATAAAAGTGCCAATACATCTTGCAGATGTTAAACGTTCTGTTTGCATAGCAACAATGTTTAGCTATTTAGTGGATCAAAGTCTTCTGACTTCAAGCAAAAAGTGAACAGTCTTAAATTATGCATTTTTGTACAGTCCAGAGCACACAATTTTAGATTAGCTCAGTACGATTTCAGAATACGTTTGTCTCTTAGGAAATCAAGACACATTCATTTCACCGAAGACTGTTCGGTGAACTTTAAGCATTTCATATCTGTATTGCTTTTTGGGAAATGCTATTGTACTTGTGGTCCGACACGTTGCCAGTAAAACTGAAGCTGCACCATGTCAAGGGGGAGACAATGTCATATTCCTGAACCATGTGAAGGGGGAGAAAATGTCATATTCCTGCAAACTCCTCAAAGATTTTAATACAATTGAAATAATTGAAAACATTTAAATGTAAGTTTTTCATATAGCCCTGAAAATTCAGAGCGTCAGTTTTTCGAACTGTTTCTACGTACATCCGCCCTTAAAGCTGCTGAGACACAGCGAGATATAGCAACGCGCCCATCCTCGCGAAGCATGAGTTTCTTGTTACACGGACAAAAGTTTAACCACCGGACCATATCGCCTCGTGCGGAAAATCAAAGAATGAAAATTCCGTGCGAGAGAGATACTGGCCAATGCCAACAAACGTGCTTTTTATTCCCATATTTCTACGAGTTCCGCTCGGATGAGGCAGGAGCCGGTGGCTTTTAATGGGCCTGCTGTGTGAGTGTTCGGGCCCACACAGGTGCACACCACAAGCCCCTGCAGCGCACGGGGCGCCCCTTCAGAGGCTCCCCCAACTCTCCGGGGGACCAGGGCCAATGAATATCTTTGAGATATGGGCGATTCAGGGCCCCGCGTTCCATGTCCCATTAGCAAGGGGTATGAGGAGGAAGAGGGGGCGGGGGAATCATTTTACTTTACTCCTCTGTGCCCACTTTGGATGAAGTGGATTCACTTCCAGGGTCAGAAAGGCGAGGTGAACAAGAGCATGGTCTCCTACAGCACCGGCTAGAGATATGTAAGTCAGAAAAAGGGGGCAGTGTTTGCTCTTAACTTGAATAACAAAGGGACCATTGGCTTCTGAAAAGACGGAAGTCCAAGGGAAAACATCATGCCACATTCACTGGCGCTGGTTGAGGCGGTTCCTTGTAGTCAGTGTCATCTTAAGGATTTCTGGGGCCTTGGAAAAGGCATATTTTAGGGACCCCAGTTCAGAACAACTTTGAATTGTATTGCCTCTCATTCAAAACCACAAGATAACAAACAATATTGATTTTTTATGTTAAATTAGCAGAAAAGGCGTCACACAAAAACGGCTAAATTGTGTCCTGACTGAGGTGCCAAAATCCTTATGATGAAAGTGGGTAGCGAGAGACAGTCTGAGGCAGGGCAAGGCACACAGAGAGAAGGATGAGAATCAGAAATAGAAATGATATGGAGAAAGAAATCACTATCCAATGGGGCCCGTGGAAGACAAGGGTACTAGCCAATTGCCCACTTTGATCATCTATGCTTGTAGGTCACAAAGTCACAAAACACGGATGCAAATTTAGTGGGGCGTCATGCTTGGGGCGTTCCATGGAGTCAGCAGCAGTGACCGGAGTGCTGGAAAAGCTGTGACTTAGGAGCACAACATTGTAGAGGAGATTCACATCAGCTTTGCTTTGCAGGAGGGCTAAGCCCATAAGGTGAGCACAAGATCAGCTTTTCAAATTCAGAGGGAGACTCAGCAGCTGCTGAACGTGCGGCACGGGCAGGGGGATGCACTACATCACCTCGCGCAGGCACTGGGAAAACATTCCTAGAATGGGCAGCACATATTAAGTAGTAGTGGAGTTTTTGTTCAGTTCCTGAATGAAGCCAGTTCTCATACGTAGCCAGTATGTTGCTTGGTTGCTGTCCCTCATTCTATAGTCAGTTAGCTTTAACATGGCTAAGTGCAATTTCTGAGAAGATTTTTCCAGTGATCTCTAGTTACAGCCTTTGGATAAGAGATCTAGACTCACTCTATCTTAAGACGTGGCAGCCTGTGTTGGCAAGGGGCATGACCCACCACCTTCTTTTATGCTCCCCAAAAAGGTAGGCGCTAATATTGACAGGGAAGCAAGTTGGATGTAACCTTTGCAGTGAAGAGACTGAGGCTATGGCAGACGCTGCACTGAACCTAGACCTGTTGCTGATGCCTTGGTGGACTTACAAGATATCAAATAATTGGGGGACAAATACATTTCCTAACAACCTGAAAGTAGTAAGGGGGGAGGTGGCCGCGGTGAGGGAAAGAGGAGATTGTTGGGGTCAGAGAATGATGTAAACACAAATAATATTCAATCTTCGAAGAGAGTGAGATGAAAGCTAACAAGAGTAAGCTAAAAAAAACTTGGAGGATAGGGCAGAATATGTCATAATAATGTCCTCTTACATGGACTGCTGAAGAACTCTGAGAGGGAGCAGATGGAGCCACTTGTACCAAAAACCTGAGTTCATCACACTAGAAACTACTAAAACCCAAATGGAATATGATGGTTGTGCGACAAAGAGACTAAGGGAGCTGAGCACAAAAGAAGCATCAGTTGATAGGGCCTAGATGAGAGTAGAAAGTAAGACTGGTTGGAAGTATTTAAATAATTTCCAACAGGAGAAGACATACCTGGATATATAGCCATTAACAAATACTGTGAAATAATATTAATGGAAATCAGTGAGAGGTAATATGCTGTGATCATTTATCTATATTTTTTCTGTGCTGCAGATGGTCACCAGAAATCGTGTTACCATTGGGTGTGGTGGAGGCATATAGGTGATGCTGCTGTTCAAATGACTGTTGCATCAGAAAGAATTGTAAATGTACCCAGTTAATATAGGTCGCACTCAAACTGTATATAACTGTCTGTGCCCCAGCACCATGCAACCTCAATTATCATTACTTATATGAGGGCTCTTTTTGCAACCTAACCCTTCTATTGATATTTAATGTGCATAGGTTTAATTATAAAACATTTATTTCATGATATATTGCAACCTGTATTTGTTGTGAGCTGTGAGATACCAAACACATAAGACTCATTAATTCTGGACAGGCAACACGTCACCCTCTTTGTAATCGTGCCCCCTACTCCCTACTATTATAACAATTTAGCTACATCTTTCCTATAGTTTATTTAAAAGAGATGTGTCATACTGCACCCAAACATATCAAATATACCCAAAGCTTTGTGCATAGTAACTCTTGGCTAAAATGATCTCTGGGTAGGCCATTTAGCAGCATACGTGTTTCAGTGGCAACTAAACTCAGCTACCTCAATGTTAGTGTCCAGGAGTCAAAGTACGATTCGGAACATGGCATGACTTAAGATAGAACTATTTAACCCAGTTACCAATGGTTCTCGGAATGATGTTTTGGATACAGGCCCAGTGGGTTTATCAGACTCTATGCACAAAAGGTATATCATTATTGGGGATTTTAATATAGTGCTTAACTGCCACAGAAACTTTAACAGGGAAACATAGGAGGATGTGTAATGGAATATTAATCTTTCTATTATAGCCCTTCGTGTGAGAGCAACCTCAGGAAAGTGTTTTCTTTGCACAACTATTATCGCCCATGGGCTCACAAAATGTAATGAAAGGGAATATTTTGCTCCCTTGTCTAAAAATAAAAAAGATTAATTGGCAGAAGTGTTCACTTACTACCTTAATGAAGAGTAGTATTATTTTGCAAACATGGATGTTTTATCAAAACCAACTTGGAGATTGCACTTCTACACCTTAGCTGCATTAAAGCCATTTACACACTGTGCATTAATGTGCCCTTATCCTCATCACTATTCCTTTATTATGCCCCTTCTCTGCTCAGCACCATCTTTGATTTTACCTCCAGGCCAGCCAGTCTTGTTTTTCCTCCTGGCAATCTTCAGTTTAGACACCAGGAACATGCCTGCTCTGCTCACTTGTACTGAAACCCGTTACTGCCACCAGCTAGCGCTGGTTTACACCCTGCCCAGGCCAGCTGCTGTGGTTGATTTGTCTTCTGATTTCTAATTCCTCCAACCCACTCATGGCATCTTTCCACCTATACATTTCATCTAGTATTCTTGTTACACCACTCATATCTTTTGAACTATTTCCCTACTCTCTCTCCACTCACAACTCCATACTCCCACACATGTTGTACACACTTTTCTCAGATGCAAGGTCACTCCTCACAGAAGAATCCACGCACATTTTTCTTTGCTAACATCCCTCAGCATTACATCTTGTAACCCTGCATTACTATAAGTCTGCGTTCATCTTTCCATAATTCTGACCAACCAAATACAATTACACCATCAATTCACGTATTTCAAAATCATCACTTGCCTCTTAACTCGCCCTACCTTCTCTGCTTCTGTCACCTTCTTCATGCCCCTACCTACACTAAATCGGCCATCCACCTCTCTACTTTCACCTCATTCCTCCACCTCCTCGCCATCCCCTCAATCCCTGCACAGCACTCGTCCCTCTCCCACAGCCCAACAGTGACCACTTCTTAAGTCTTTCCTTCACTGCGCTTCCCATAAACCCTCTACTATCATCCCTGCAACACATCACTCATGATATCATTTTTTAACATAACAATTAAGCAGTTGCACACTGGAACATCATATATCAGCATCTTTTTCTGACTGATCATATTCCAGCTTTGTTTTAATGTTACATGCCTTTAAATGTCGAACTTTATTGGGTACAGCTGTGAAGTTCTTTAATCACAACCCTGGGCGAGTTGTTTGCGGAGGTGGTCCCTCTCACATTTGTGGAGCCCCATATCATGTAAGTTATTCCATTGAGGCAGTTGCTGACAAATGCGGTGTTTCGGGACTCAGTAAGAGGTGACATAGAAGTGCTCTATATTGCGTGCATTCTGGACTTAATACTGTGACTACCTCCCACATATAATGGGTAGACACCACATCAACACTCTGAAAACCTACCTGCCGAGCTTGATGCACTGCCGCAAGGCAGACTAGGCTTTGACCTGGCCCTTGCCTTGGCCAATAGAGTGATTGCAATGAACTGGAGGGAGGCTTCTTCCTCCCTCGATAACTACCTTGAGACCTGAGCTCAGCTGCTGGGCACAGGCCAAAGACAACGTTAGGCAGCAGCTATAATATAGGACCAGACAGAGCACAAAAACTACGAGGTGGGAAGTAATATTAGTGGCCCTAGAACCAGACTTGGAGTTATGGCTGCTATGACCAATGGATGCCTGTCCTTGCCTCCCCACGCCACTGGGTAAGCACATTGCTGGTGGCGCCTGCTGGCTGCAGTACTGATCCATGTGCTACAGCACCCACCACCATTAACACTCCCAGCACATTCCCTTGCACTGATAACGATGACCAACGAACTCTGTTAGGACACAGACCACATGGCAAATTGCATCTTTAACACATGCTACATGCATTGTTCTGTTGCATGCCTTTTCTTTCTACACTGTTTAGCTGTGACTGATTGGACAAAAGATGGACAATATTCCTTTTGCCCACTAGCATGCCCATGGCTATCAATGTGTGAATTCCCTGGGGTCCCTGAATTCCCCGGGGTCCCTCACATAGATTAATTATTCCAAGGAGCACCAATTTGAGGATACTCCTCTGTTGTGACGATAAAGAATCCTATACCATCTTACAGCGTAGGAAGGTGAGGTTATGGCACCTCTTTATGATCCTAAGTCTTTCAGGGTTACAAGAAGTCCAATGGAAATATTTGAATTTTACTAGGTGAAGGTGGAATGAAAATGTTAAGGAGCCACCCAGGTCCTGTTGCCAGTGGGCTCGCAGATCCTTCAGTTGGTCAGATATATTGAGTACTAGTGATAAGTAGATAGATCCTGAAGAAAGGAGCATCGCCATAATGGCAGGTCCCAGCCACAGGAGGTGCCGACACCTGGCCCAAGGGAGGGGTACATCAACGGCGGTTTTTGTTTAAAATCTATGTGCTTTTCATATTTTCTGGGAAGCTGCACTTAGCACCTTTTGGCTGCCATAGGGAAGTGGGGTTGCCTGAGTGGTAAACAAGGGCACTGGAAGGGGCATTTAAGTTGTAGGTTGCTTTGAGTACCCATTTCCCTGTTCCATGCGACCATCGAAGCGACCCACTGCCCTGGATACAAGCTTCTTTACCAACCAACCCATTCCTAGTTCAATAATTGTGAAATGGGGGCATTGAACTGTTTGCAGTTGATTTTCTACATCTTGGGTTTCCTTTATGTGTATGCACAGGATTTGTTGTATTTATTGTGAAGATGGAGGCAGTTTTGGACACAAAACTAGTGGACACCTTGGCATCCCTAACAAAAACAAAGGCAAGTTCTGGGTACATTTGGCTTTAAACCTTTGATAAAGTCAAAGAACTAAGTCAGGGTCAGGGAGATGCACCACAGTGATTGCCCTCGGCTTGCCGGGTACTCTACGGTATTGCAGAGTATTGTGGGGAGCAGGAGCTTGAACACATGGACCAAGACCCGGCCTGGTTTCCCAGTCCCAACTCCCAAAAAGTGCCATGGGGATCCCATTCTGATTTTCTCTGGCATGAATGCTTAAGCTGCTCAGTTGACTTGCTAGCCTTTGGCTTCTCTCCTTGTGACGAAGCAGGAGATTTTAACTTGCAGAGATTATGGGGCATATTTATACTCCGTTTGCGCCAGAATTGCGTCGTTTTTTTTTACGCAATTCCGACGCAAAACTAACTCCATATTTATACTTTGGCGTTAGACGCGTCTAGCGCCAAAGTCCATGGAGTTTGCGTCATTTTTTAGCGTGGACACCTACTTTGCGTTAATGATATGCAAGGTAGGCGTTCACGTCTAAAAAATCGACTCTGAGGCATGTGCGTCGTATTTATACTCCCGGGCAAAATTCACGCCCCGGAGTGGGCGGGTCAAAAAAAATGACGTACGGCCGCTTTTGTGCCGTTTTTCAGCGCCTGCAAAAGGCAGGCGTTAAGGGACCTGTGTGCTCTGAAGGAGCCCAGAGGTGCCCTCCCATGCCCCCAGGGACACCCCCTGTCACCCTTGCCCACCCCAGGAGGACACCCAAGGCTGGAGGGACCCATCCCAGGGACATTAAGGTAAGTTCAGGTAAGTGTTTTTTTTTTTTTTTTTTTTGTGGCATAGGGGGGCCTGATTTGTGCCCCCCTACATGCCACTATGCCCAATGACCATGCCCAGGGGACATAAGTCCCCTGGGCGTGGCCATTGGGCAAGGGGGCATGACTCCTGTCTTTGCTAAGACAGGAGTCATTTCTATGGGGGTTGGGAGTCGTAAAAAATGGCGCAAATCGGGTTGAGGCGAAAAAATTGCCTCAACCTGACTTGCCCCATTTCTTGACGCCCAAGCCCCATATCCCCCTACGCCGACGCTGCCTGGTGTACGTCGTTATTTTCCACGCACACCAGGCAGCGCCGGCGGCTAACGCCGGCTAACGTCATTGATTAAATACGGCGCCCGCATAGCGCTTCAGAATGGCTTTAGCCGGCGCTAATTTTTTTGACGCAAAACTGCGTTAGCGCAGTTTTGCGTCAAAAAGTATAAATATGGCCCTATATCTGGGAGGGCGCACTGGGATAGCACTTGTGCTTATAAGTGAATTTGCTGGTACCCTAACGACCAGCAAGGTGGCCAAACATGCCTTCAACAATGTGGGCAGGTTATTCCACTGCATAGAAGTTCTCCAACTCTTTTCCATTTTATAAGGCTCTGGGGAATGCCACAATTGCAAGTAACAGTATAATTTGGATCAGGATTTAGTAAAGGAAACTTTTGATATTAGTTGCTTGAATGACTTCACATGACTGTTAGACCCCAGGATTGAAATGTATTTAAACTAGCAACCTAGGCCAATGATGTTCCAATGTCATAAGGTAAGTGTACTCTGCCACTGAATGTGCTTTAAAGCATAATTTCAGCAGTTAATGGGTATTGTGGTTACCAATAGCAGGGTGTGCATAGTCCATACTCTCCACAGTAAGGGCTGCAGGTTAAGAATTCTAAAACATACATTTTTAATCCACTAGAAGGTTGCTTCTATCTCTCTACAACAAGTCATTGAAAGATATCAGCTTTGTTACACAATAATATAAGTTGGTATCTACCCCCCAAAACCCTCATCATAAGGTGGCTGTACACATTTGTGGAACGAAACCCTCAGGTGGAATCTCACCCATAAATATTACAGAGTGAGGATTGCAGGTCAGTAAGAAAATTAGATAGGATTATGTATATATATTTCTTTAATGTGAATACAAATTGAGGTAGTGAAATAATTCATACATTGCTCTTTTTCCATTATGGGGAGTGGAAGAGTACTTCAAGTCATGTATAGTATGTTGGAGCAACGGGCCTATGTTCAGATCCCAACATTGCTGTTTACCGTTTGAAACATTCAGGCCCAGCTATCCAAGGGGTGTTCCCCCTCAATATTGAATCCACAATATCAATAGTAATAAATATCGAAGACAGAATATTGACAGTATCATTAGCTCGAGGGAAGTAATATCATTGGTAAGTATATTGTTTTCCCATTTTATACAATCATATTGAAGTTTTAAACCTCTAAAACAAATACTTTTCTATAATACTTTGTTTTCATGTATTATTTATATGTAAATTGTTACATTGTTTCATTGAATGTTAAATCTGTTTATATATTTATAAATATGTTTGCTGTACTATGTGAGTGTGTGTGTGTGTGTGCATATGTGTGTGTGTATATATTCACTGAAAAAACAAAGGTTAAAGTAATGTGATAGGCAGGTGAAATGTTCATTAACATTGTAATGTTTTAATCTCTAAAGAACACAGAAATTCACCAGTTATAGTTATCTCAATTAACTATAACTCGTGGCTAAATTAAACTATACTTTGTGCCCCCACCATGCAGAGTTTTCTCATCAATACTGCAAATGTTGCAGTGATATCATCAATCATGCCATAGAAAATGGAATGAGTGATGTAATATGTGGGGTAATTAGCTGTGCATGGCAAGGGCATGAGTTATAGTTATCTTTAGACCCTGTAGACCCCAGCACCCAGAGCCCCTACTTAAGATTAAGGGGCAGGGGCCACACTGCTCCCACCATGAGCCTTTGAAATGCCTTTGGGTAACCATCTCCCAGTGCCACTACATAAGAGTAAGGGTAATGGGGCCGTTTTTGGTCCCGGGGACCCCATTCCCCAGGGCCTGTATTATTAAAGATGGGTGCCCGCCCTAGCCCACTCCACTGTACACCACTTCACTCTATGCTTGTACACTCTATCCCACCCCACAATACTGCACTCTAGTGCTCGCTGTACGCCACTCCACTATATGCTACTACACTATACGCTATTACACTTTACACCACTCTGCTGTCTGCTACTACACTATATGCTATTACACTCTACTCCACTCCACTGTACACCACTCCACTGTATGTTACTCCACTCTGCCCCACTCCAGTGTACTCTTCTCCACTCTATATAACTCCACTATATAAAACTTTACTGCACTCTATGCCAATCTACTCAACTCTACTCCACTCTATCTCCATACAATACACTTCCCAAATGTGCACTCACTTTTATGCCCACAACACTATATTGTGCAACACTCTACTCTACTCCAGGACAGATTTCAACACTGCAACACAGCACTCCACTCTACTGTATGAGATGGCACTCCAATTTGTAAAAGTTTCCTTGACTCTATGCTACGCTACTTCAGTGTATGCCACCCCACTCTCTGCTAATTCACTGTACCATACTCCACTCTATGCCACTCCATTGTATACCACCCCACTCTATGCTATTCCACTCTATGCCACTCCCCTTTACACTCTACTGTAGTGTATTCCACTGTATGCTATTCCATTGTATGCTAACCACTCTACACCACTACAGTGTTTGTCACTCCACTCTACATTGCTCCATTGTATAAAAATCTACCACACGTTATGGTACTCTACGACACTCTACTCCACTCTGTCCCCGCACACTCCACTGCCCAACTCCATACTCCACTCTATGCCCGTACACTCCAACGTACAACACTCTATTCCACTGGAACACTTTTCTATACAACACAGCACTCCACTCTACTGTACAAGACCCTACTCCAATTTTTAACAATTTACTACATACGCTGTGCCAGTACTCTCCACTCCATGCCACTCTACTCTATGACATACCAGCGCAGTCTATTGTACTTTACACAGTTACACTACTCCACTCGCCTCTACTCCAGAGTACACGACTTTACCTCACTCTATGCTACTATACAACAATCCACTCTACATAGCTCCAGTTTCACACACTACTGTACTCTATGCAACTCTACTCTAAAACACTCTACTGCACTGTATGCCACTCTCTAACACTTTACTCCTGCCTGTACTATACTCTATGCCATTCTATGACACTCTGCTGCACTCTATGTTCATCCACTCTACGCCACTGTATTACACTGTATGACACTCAACTACAAGCCTCTGAACTTCTTTCTACAATACGGCACTCCACTATATAATGAGGCACTTCTCTCTACTGCACTCTCTTCAACTGTACTCTATGTCAATCTACTTGATGATACTCCACTCTATGACACTATACTTCACCCTTTTCCGTTCTAAATTACTCCAAACCACTTTATGACAGTCTACAACACCCTTCTCCTCAGTTCGACACACCATTCCACTGTACAACTCGCTGCTCCAGTATACAATACTTTACTTCACTAAATGAGACACCATGCTACTACACTGAATAACACTTTACACTACTACACTCTTCTATACTCCACTTAATACGAATCTACAATACTCAGGTCCATGACAATAGACTTTAGAAAGCTCTTCTCCACTATACTGTATGACAATCTACATAACAACTCTCTACTTGCGACACTGGACTCTGCGATTTGAAACACATTTTATTACAAATTAAAAAGAAAATTGAAATTCAGTGATGATGAATGAATAATTTATTATACAGATAATAAAATCCGATACAATTAAAACATAAGAAGAAAAAAAAACAATCAAGAATACAAGTACAATCAATAGCTGAGTTCATGCTAAAAACACACCATGATTTAAACACACATGCCATAATAAAAGAGAGACATTCCTGCCTGGTAATATAAAATCCTCGATGAATACAAAAATAGAGACAAACCGCCAAAGCCCAGAACCCCACATGACACATAATAAACAAAGGGGGGTCGCGATACACAGGCCCTAAAGTGCATCAGTGCGTTAAATAACCGTTAAGTTAAATACCAATGGCGGTTGAAGTCCTACATCGAACGTTCGGACTCCACAACCTAACCTATAACGGGCAGTTGGGCAAGAGCGGGAGACAAATCCAATTATACTTATCCATTGCTCACAGTGCCACTAAATTTGGTTTGGGCAATTTTGATAAATTTAGTCAATAACACATTTAGCATTGAATTCGCTGGGTCCAGAGACTGAATAAAAAAACAAACCAACACTAAAACTATAAACGGAGAGAACTTCCTTCCTACCTGGCATACGCAGGGCATCATGCATCAGGAAGGAAGGTCTCTCCGTTTATAAGCTAAATGAGGTTTAATCTGAAGCCTTTTCCTAAATACGTCAAGACTTCTGACAGCTAATAAGAAACACTCTTATCGTTCCTTAAAAAAAAAACGATAAGGTATCCATGTTTTGCTATGTCCTGAGGAGGCTTGAAATTTATTGGAGCCGAAACATGTCGACAGACAAAGATCCTTGAGGAGAAATGAACATTTGTAAATTGGACATAAAAGCAAAAAGATGAGTCCACGTAAAGGAATCAGGATATCATAAGAGTCAATTGTGCTGGACACTTTCATTTTCGCCCCCAAAGGAGATGACTGCTTGGTGAACTGTACATATAGCAGTTTACTTGAAATTAAGGAAAACTTTTTTCTATTCGTGATACCTGTTTTTTAAAATACATGTGATTTTGTCTTGTGTATATGTTGTACTTTGTCATGTAGTGATATTGAATAAGTGATGAATAATTGAGGTGCTTATACTAATTCCATATGTGAATATAGAGGCAATAGTCATTTGTACAAATAGAAGAGGATTCTATAATAAAGTGTGTAAAGAAATACAGGCCACTCAAGTGATCAATTTATGTGTCACTTTTGAAAATAATGATAAGGTATTTGTCCCAACTACAGTTGATTTTTAGTGTTGGTTTGATTTCCAGTCCACAGGTAGTGGGGTTATAGGGACTGGCCCCTATTTGGTTCTGAATAATAATCTGACGGCAGGAGCAAATTCCCAATCCGTTCCATTTACTCTGAAAAATAAATGTATCTTCCTTAAGTAAAGCTGGACACAGACAGACCACATGTTCAATAGTTTCATCCGCATTGCTACAGCCTCTGTACATCATGTCCTCCCCAGGAGTTAACGGCGATGGGAGTAGATATTTCAGAAAACCCCAATCGCCCATCCTTAAGGCCAGGAAGGCCTTTTTCAGTTGGAGCCCATAAGAACAAGAGAGATAGCTAGAAGGCATACCTGACTTACAGGATTTAGTTACTGACCAGGCATGCTTACGTTTAGCAAGGAGGGAGCGATCCAAGTGATATGAATGTAGTTGTATGATCTTTTTCACACCTAGTTTAAACAGAGAATGGGGGGGTTGCTTGCCCAAAGATCGTCGGCTTCCAGTTGCTGCTTACATTCAACCAAAAAGTGGGAGTAAGATCCCTTTGTTTTTGACTCACTGATTTCTTCCCACAAAACTGCCTCCAGGCAGCCATCCGTAGCCTGAGGCTGAGGCAGATTATGAGAGAGCTTCAAAAAGGCTCCTGCACCAGCTCCCAGCTGATACGGAAGCCCAAATTCCATCTGTACACGGGTGAAGCAAGGCATGGTACAAGGAAGACTTGTAGATCTTATTTACCAGCCTATTTAATAGGCAGGAGCCTTTACCCAACAACATTTCATGACCATAGGCCAGTGAAGGAATAATCTTTGCTCTCATAACTGCCATTAGGGGAGAGAGGTTCGGCCCCTTTAGAACGTTGGATAATTTAGAGAAGGCCACCAGCAGTGCCACAGCCTTGAATTCAATCTCCTTCTCATGCTTAACAAAGCTGCCCCTAGAATCAAAGTGGACCCCTCAATATTTATAAGACTGGTCTGAAACGAGTTTACAGCTTTTGTAATACCAACTGGATCCCGAATGTTTTTTCCTTCCAAAGGAGACCACTTTGGTTTTAAGCAAATTAACTTCCAGTTGGCTTGCAGGAGTATAAGATGCAAGTTGGTTGAGCAGCCATTGAAGGCCAATCTTAGTGTGACTGAACAGTGCAAGATTATCAGCGTAAAGCAGATGGCTGAGCCTAAGGCCACCAGTTTTACGGGGGTGGGAATTAACAGCATCAAAGGACATTGACATATCTGCAATAAACATACTAAAAAGAAGGGGAGCAAGCACACAACCTTGTTGGACACCACAACTGGTAGGAATTTTTCCAGAAAGAGAACATCTGTCACCAAGCTTAATACGGACCCAAGTATCTGTGTGTAGTTCTCTGATGGCACCCAGGAGGACTGGAGGAGTAACCCAGTTTTGTAGTTTTGCCCACAGGGCACTACGTGGGATCTGGTCAAATGCAGCCCTTAAGTCAACAAAACAGTAATGCAGCATTATGCTTTGGGATTCAGGTAGCAGCGCAGGATAACCTGACTCCTTATAGGGAATAACTGTAATACCCCAAGAGTGGAATAGGTCTATCTTGGCAAGAATGGACTGAGCTATTGAGGCAGGAAATAGCGAAACCAGAGTGGATTCCCTTAATTGAGACCCCCTTGAGTCAAGGAACTCAATAGAGGCAATGTCCTTAAAGCCAAAGTTATTCAGATCCGAGATGGCATTGAAAAGTCGTAAGATGTTCCCCCTATTCTATATATATCATGGGGCCCTTAGAGTAATATTCTGGCATAAACACAAGCTTGGTGGTTGTGCACTCCAATGAGGCCATTGCGAGACACAGGGGGAGGGACCTCAGCCCCAGGCCCGGGGTATCTGTAGGAGAAGTTTGGTGGCTTGATGGCAGGATTAAAGGGTGGCTGCTGGTATGGTCAAAAGGCAACTTATGAGGATTAGAAGGACCGGTACCCAGAACTTTGCCATCAATACTTCCATGAGCAGCTTTAAGATTGAGCAGTGTGGCAGCAGTGCAGACGAGCATTCCACCCCCAGGTGTCGAGCAGTCGGATCAGACACACTGCCTGTTTTGCCTTTCTCGGCTAGGATCATAGGGGCCTTGGGGAGGAATTCAGATTACTGCAGAGTGATACCAGCCGGAGGGTCCTTGACATACTCAGTGGGAGGGAGGAAACCGCCCAGTAATGTCAACAAGGGATTGATCAATGGAGTTGCCCTGGGAACCTCCTACAGCTGAGGGGGGTGCTGTGCCTCAGGACAAACCAACAGTTGAGCATTGTTTGGGGATCCTTGAGGTGATAGGCTTCACCTTTTGTTCCGTTGTTTGCAGAGTCTTTTTTTTCCCTCTGGCTCAGTGGATGCTGAGCCACGGAATCAGCTCCTGAAGGCGATGGGTGCATAAAAACAGGTTATGCAGGAATCCAAGGGAGATGAGACAGGGCAGGCTCCGTGGACTCAGTTCTAGGTAGAGGAAAAATCTTGTGAACACAGTTGGCCAAGATGACATGCTCCGAGACTCCAGTAGCAACTGGCCGAGAGGGGTTGATGATGGTTGACCGGAAATAAATAGTCATCCAATGTTTTTCGTTTAGTAGATTTCAGAGCCAAATCAGAATGGAACCTTGAATTCGGCAGGGACACCAATGGCACAGGAGCTGCGGATAGCCTCTTGATTTCACATAGAAACAAATTCCAAAAGGTAGGCAGAGATGAGAGGCTTTCAATAATTGGAGAGGAGCAGCACATTGCTTGCACAAAGTTGAAACTTGCTTTGGCTCTAGTAATTAGCTGGTTTAGAATTTCTATTTTATGGTCAATACCAGCTACATAGGTGGCCAGTGTATTCAGAAAATCAACTTGGAAGTCTAGCTTATCAGAATGGTAGTTCAAAGTCAGCACAGTGGATAGGAGAGTTTCCAAATGCAGTGGCCAGGCAGAGCCACTTGCAGTGGTCATAGAGGTAGGCGCAGGGATGGATTCACTGTCGACACCTCCCGTGATTTCGGATTGAAGGCAGGAAAGATCAAGAAGCGATTGATCGTTGAGCTCGTCCTTGTTAAACTGAATTTGGGAGCTGGAGTCACCAGCCCTACTGCCATTTGGGCTGTGAGTCCATTGTGCTGTGGGGGACTGGTTAACAGGGCAATGCTGCAATCCTGTGGGTAAGCTTGACAACTCGCGACTGTCAAGAGCAGCAGGAGAGGTAGCTAGAGAAGTTATCCACTCCCTGACACCAAGGAATGGTCACATGAAATAATGATTGGGGAAAGCTCGTGCTTTGACAAAGATGCGGTTGGCTGGCCCTCCTGGGATGGAGAATGGCTCACTTCATCGTGAGATACTGACTGAGAGAGGGCAGAAGAAGCAGGACAATGAATTAGCACCAGTGTTGTCAAAGATCCACATGCGATGGGGAGAACATCTGTAACTGCAGACTCCGTGAGTTCGCCCCAACCTGGCGCAGGCTCGATTTCCCCACGTTCACCTTGGATTCCATCTATGTTTTTTTCTTAAAGGAAGCTAGAAGAGAGAACTCGAGGGTTTCAAGAAGCATGGATGCGACGAATGAACAACAGAGAGTTGAGGCTTCAAAGCTGCTGAAATAAGAGGATCAGCAGCCAATGGTGAAGGGGCCGGTGTAATTGAAGTAGGGGAAAGGGGGTGAATCCGCTTTTCGGGGGCCGGTGATTACACACATCGACACTGTGGCGACATTTCTTACGCTTTTGAGGACTGAGATGCTTCATCCTTACTTTGCTTGATCTCATAAAGTAGCAAGTTCCAAAGACCTTCCTTCAAGTCTAGAGAGATTTAGGTCAGGGATTAAGGGCCATATGTACGAAAGCTTTTTCCCATAGACACAGAATGGGTAAAATCCTTTTGTACATCTGGCCCTAAGTTCCTAAGAAGACACTTTGCAGCTCTAGTAATGGAGTGTCTGAGCGCCGCGTGGAAGCTTGAAAGAAGAAGAGGAACAATGAAGGCCAGTTGAATTTAGGAGATGGGCAGGACGATGCAGGCTCTGTCAGAGACTGGTTGCCTGCAGCCTAAGCTTCTGACAGTCCGTTCACCGCCACCCTCACTTGGCCCTGCTTGCAAAAGTGCTGGACACTTGCCTTAGCCCACAGTGGGGCATCCACTCCCAGTGTTGCTCTGGTCCTGGCTGGTCCTGAGAGGATCGTCTAATACCAGGCCAAGGACCCCAGTATGGAATCCAAGGGGCAGGACCAGGGTAATTTTCACACGCCCCTCCAGGGACCCTCCGTCGTGGAGTGGCCAACCCACCAGCCAAGGGCCAGAACCGGGGCCAAGCAGCCAGAGTCCGCCAAGGAGACCAAAAGGAGGTCTGGGAGGAGCCAGGAAGCAACCCAGGAGCCCGACCGAGGGGGTTTGGGGCAGGCATGCAAGAGGAACAAGCAGGAGGGGCAGGTCCAGCCCCCCCAGCCCTACGGGCTTTTCTAAGCACCACCGAGGGGCCACAGCAGCTCGACTGCACAGCAACCGCCCCTGACGCTGCCACCCACGGCCAGGGGCCAAGAAGGCCAAGGGTACCAGGAGGCCAAGTCACCCCGGTGGACCTGGTGGACTCGGATGGCCCCATTGACACAGAGGTCCGCAATCCCCGACGGCTGCTGTGCACTGGAGCGATCCGGCGTTGAGCTCCGCGACTCCGCCCCCGCAGCATCCTCTCGACTTACTGGCGTCTGCTGCTGCTCTGAGACCATCTTCATTGAAATTCAATGAAAAAACTAAGGTAAAGTTTAGTTATAGTTATTTTCCACATACAAATTAGGTTAAAACAACACAAACTTTAAAAATTCCAAAGATATATTTATAATTGTAATTTACAATTTATCCTCCACCTTCTAATTATTATATGTAGCAGACCCCATTATATACTCTTTTCAGCTTGTTAACAAGACCATACTAACTAGAACTAACTTGTCACTGCCATGCTATGCACTGTGTTCTCACAAATAATGATACTCCACTGTAGAACATTACACTGTACCAGACTTCCCACCACTCTAATGCACAATATTACACTTGGCAACACTGAACTATACAAAATTCTACTTCACTGAATTTCACTCTACACTCTAGAACACTCTGCTAGACTCTATGCCACTTTATAACACTCTACTTAATCAGACTCCACTCTAACCCAATCCATTTCATGACACTCCAGTCATTGACACTCCGCTGTACAACAATCAGCTCTACTTTTCGACACACCACTACACTGTACAACACGCTGCTCTACTCTATGAAACTCCACTCCACGACACGACACACCTTGTCACTTCACTGTATAACACTTTACTCCACTGTACACCACGTCACTCTACTCGACTCCACTCTACAGTACTTCACTCTAAGACACTAGAGTCTAACACTATCCTTTACTGTACTGTACTACACTCCACTTTATGACATTCCATTCAATGACACTCCACACTGCAATTTGAAACACATTTTTATTAAAAAATAAAAACCATGAACATACAATGAAAAAACTAAGGTTAAGGATAAATTATAGTTAGAAATACATTATGTATTCTTTCTACACAAACCCACTTTAAAATACACAAACATTAAAAATTGTAAAGTCAGAATTGTAACCTCAATGTATGATTTATGCATCACCTTCAAATTACTATAAATCCTCCACCCTTAAACCCAATCTTGTAACCTCACTCACCACACTACATGAACTACAACGCACGCCTTTTAAATGCACTGTTTATACCCTTGCATACTACATCACTTAAAGCATGTAAAATCATTGTGTTCACAACAATGCTTATACTTTCTCAAATAACATTATTTGTCACAACACAGTGCATGGTTAAGTGGTAAGTTATAGTTAGTGTTGTCTGGTTAGGGAGATGAAAAGAATGAGCAACAAGGTCTCCTACTTATAATAATTTGAAGGTGGGGGATACATTGTAAATGAAAGTTATGACTATAATATTAGACATTTTAAAGTTTGTGTAGTTTAAACTTGGTTTCTATAGGGAAAATACATTTCATATATATATATATATATATATATATATATATATATATATATATATATATATATATATATACTTCCATAGACAGAGAGATAAACTGCCTGCATATGGTGCACCAGTGGGCTTGTGCACTGAAATTTCGATAGATTACCGACATTTTGTCTCCCTTTGACGTTGGTGAAGAAAAGAGCCTTTGAATCGGCTAGACTTCCAGCTGTAAAACAAATGTTTGGGGAAATACTCAATAACAGAATGGGGTTTTATGTGCAGAATCCCTTTAAACCAATTAAGCAAGATGACTTAATGAATAAACGCTTACCACTCATATTTGCAATGATCTGATGATCACAATTTCATCTCAGAATTCCATCCTTCCAAGGTTGCTCACAAATGGCAGAAGGGCAATATGAATGGATCTATTTTTAGCTATCAGTATTACTTTCGCTATTTTATTACTTTTGTTGATTGAATGATGTGGTAAGGACTCAAAAATGCGTTAACTGTAAAACACATATTGTGTGTGAGTGGGTCGGTATGTGCTAAGGGGCTATAAGACTGTATGAAAAGAAACTAATTATCTCATTTGACCTGTTTTTTGCACATTTTCTTGGAATTCTCCACAGAGACCATCTCTTTCAGTTTTGGCTATTCTGTCCTGTGCGCTAGAACTGACATTTTGAACTTCCGACCCCCCACTTTTGAAATCCACCAGTTGCCACTGGTTGTAGGTTTCCAGGGGCACTCCTGTAAAAGTTAAAAGTTTCTAATTACTAAAATGCATGGGGATTTCTGCAACTATATTTAGTGTGCACTTGCACCGGACAAATCCTTTTGCATTTGTGCTATTGTATTTCTTTTTCTCCCCGGGGAAAACATTTTCCCATAGAGAAATCCCTTCCCTCATATCCCTTCAAGTTTTGGAATTTTCATTCAGATTGAAGCTCTAGAATATAATTTGCAGACATCTGCATAACAATTATGGTTGAGTTTTGCAGAGAAAACAGGTATTGCAGTTTACCTCCACAAAATTCTGTCTGGGGCATAGAAAAGCTCCTCAAAATGTGCAGGTGCCGAGAAAACAAATCTGCATATATTTTCCAACATAAAATCATGTCACAGTGAAGCAAATATAGTGAATCACAATGGGCCAAGCATCTTTGGTTTGGGAAACATTGATTAGATCAGGAAAAATCGCCGCAAAACTTTGTGGCCTACAAAAACACACATAAAAACACACAAATCCAAATGGCCATGCTTAGAAATATCCAGACATCTGCATGGATCTCCCTGAAGCAAGCCAATGTTCTCTCTGGGCTCAACAATGTAGATACCTGGGAAACACACAGAGCCCATTGACGAGGTTATAGGACTGATGGGTACAAGATATAGGAAACCTTGATGAGGAGGACTGGAATTCCCAATGAAAGTGGCAATAAAAGCAAGCTTTCGTCTGATCCAGATTAAAATATTACATAGAGTATATTATGTGTGCACCTTGTTTTGTAAAGTAGGCTGTAAAAGGGATGCAGGCTGCATACAGGGCTGCGGACTAGAAGGCTTTTTTATTCGTACACTATGGCATTGCCGTCCTATCCAAAAGTTCTGGGAGGGGGTGGAGAAATCACTAGCCACGGTGCCAGGAACAACTTTGGATTTGTAAAACCGATTAACATTGCTGGGAATATTGGAGGCCACTGATCATTCACGCTATCAAAAAATGCTTGTCAATATGGGATGTATGGTGGCCAAACGGGATATCGCTCAGAAATGGGGAAATGAGAATGAACTACTGCAGGATTATTAAAAAGTAAGAATATAAGGGTAGCAGATGCATAAAAACATATGGGGAGGCTGGAACAAGAAATTGATTTCAGAAGAACAGTAATGAAGGTAACGCTACTTGAAAAGGATATAATATGCGTGCCAGAAGATGGGAAGAACCATGGGAAATGTCATATTTGAGATACACCTTTGTACATGTAACGGCTTCAAATTTGGGAGGGGTCCGGGAGGTAATGGAGGTGTGCCTAGGTTGTTCTCAATGTTGGGTGTATATACCATATACCATCTGTCTAAAAAGGCTATTGATCTGTTGGACCTACTCATTTTATTGCCTAGTGTTACAGTGAAGAGGCTAAGAAGTGTCAAGGAGAGATTGGAGCCAGATTTAGACAGCAGAAGTGTAAATGTGCTGCTCTGCTAAAATAGCCAAGGAGCGACAGTGTGTATGTCTAGGGTGAGTGCGCACAGGGAGCATGCATGCAAAAAGAGGAGGAGAGAGTGAAGAGGAGGAGATGACGCTCACAGGGAATTCCTTTTTGTCCAGTTACATTTGGTAATGTGAACATAATCGGCACAAACACAGGCTTTGGACACAAACACGGTCTTTGGGTTAAGTGAATAATAGAAGACTTTGGGGGTGATTCTAACCCTGGCGGTCGGTGTTAAAGCGGCGGCCAACCCGCCAACAGGCTGGCGGTAAAAAAAATGGGATTCTGAGCCTGGCGGGAACCGCCAACACAGACAGCCACCTTAACACTCCGACCGCCACGGCGGTACAAACAAACAGCTCGGCGGTCACCGCCAACAGACAGGCGGCAGACAATGTACTGCCCACACTATTACAACTCACCAATACGCCACCTTTTCCGGGGCGGGAGCACCGCCGATAAAAACACGGCGGAAACAGACTACGGACGGGAAAACGCTCACCACTACGCACTCCAGGAGGAAGGAGGACAGCATGGAACCCGAATTAAACATCCTACCTGCTCTCGTCTACCTTCTCATCTACCACGAGTACGAAGTCCGGCGCAGACGACAACGGTGAGTACTGCACCTACGACACACGGGAGGGGGAGGACGAAAGGTTACGGGCACACACATATGCGACCCCCCCCCCCCCCAACTATGTACTCACCAATGCAGAGCACCAAGTCACAGTGACACCACCCAAACACCCCTGAAAAATGCTAGGACATAATCATATTTGGAATAAATATTTATGTACCAAAAAGCTCCAGAAAATTATCGTACAACCATGAAAGATATTCACAACAAAACTAATGACATACACATCAGTGTATAACTGAAGTACCAAGTCCTGCACATCCTACGAATTCAGCATGTCCGTGGGCCAAAGTCTTGAGAAACAAGGGCAAAGCCCACACAGGAGACCTGAGTCCTTTGGAGAGAACACTGCAGGGGCATCAGATGTAAAAACTACAGGCACCTCAGGGGGAAGGGAAGGGGGGGGCACCACAGCCACATGAGTCCACGACGCCAGATCCACGAGGAGCCACCATGCCCACTGGACCATCCTGGGGAGTGCAAAGCCACAGTCTCTCAATGTCTCTACAGTGGGTGGGCTGCCCACTGGACCATCCTGGGGAGTGCAAAGCCACAGTCTCTCAATGTCTCTACAGTGGGTGGGCTGCCCACTGGACCATCCTGGGGAGTGCAAAGCCACAGTCCATCAGGTGGATGACAGTCTCCACTGGTCAAGGAGGAGGCATGGTGGGCACAGTGAACCATAAACGTTGCTTGAGACGGCGGTGCCCAGCGGAGCGGTGCTTGAGAGGAAGGGCCCAGCGGAGCGGTGCTTGAGACGGCGGTGCCCAGCGGAGCGGTGCTTGAGAGGAAGGGCCCAGCGGAGCGGTGCTTGAGACGGCGGTGCCCAGCGGAGAGGTGCTTGAGACGGCGGTGCCCAGCGGAGCGGTGCTTGAGAGGAAGGGCCCAGCGGAGCGGTGCCTCAGAGGAAGGGCCCAGCGGAGCGGTGCTTGAGACGGCGGTGCCCAGCGGAGCGGTGCTTGAGAGGAAGGGCCCAGCGGAGCGGTGCTTGAGATGGCGGTGCCCAGCGGAGCGGTGCTTGAGAGGAATGGCCCAGCGGAGCGGTGCTTGAGAGGAAGGGCCCAGCGGAGCGGTGCTTCAGAGGAAGGGCCCAGCGGAGCGGTGCTTGAGAGGAAGGGCCCAGCGGAGCGGTGCTTGAGACGGCGGTGCCCAGCGGAGCGGTGCTTGAGAGGAAGGGCCCAGCGGAGCGGTGCTTGAGACGGCGGTGCCCAGCGGAGCGGTGCTTGAGACGGCGGTGCCCAGCGGAGCGGTGCTTGAGAGGAAGGGCCCAGCGGAGCGGTGCTTGAGACGGCGGTGCCCAGCGGAGCGGTGCTTGAGAGGAAGGGCCCAGCGGAGCGGTGCTTCAGAGGAAGGGCCCAGCGGAGCGGTGCTTGAGACGGCGGTGCCCAGCGGAGCGGTGCTTGAGACGGCGGTGCCCAGCGGAGCGGTGCTTGAGAGGAAGGGCCCAGCGGAGCGGTGCTTGAGACGGCGGTGGCCAGCGGAGCGGTGCTTGAGACGGCGGTGCCCAGCGGAGCGGTGCTTGAGACGGCGGTGCCAAGCGGAGCGGTGCTTGAGAGGAAGGGCCCAGCGGAGCAGTGCTTCAGAGGAAGGGCCCAGCGGAGCGGTGCTTCAGAGGAAGGGCCCAGCGGAGCGGTGCTTGAGACGGCGGTGCCCAGCGGAGCGGTGCTTGAGACGGCGGTGCCCAGCGGAGCGGTGCTTGAGACGGCAGGGCCCAGCGGAGCGGTGCTTGAGACAGCGGGGCCCTGTTCAGCGGTGCTCTTCTGCACCGCGGGCCCTGTTCAGCGGTGCCTATCTCCACGGCGGGCCCTGTTCAGCGGTGCTCTTCTCCACGGCGGGGCCCTGTTCAGCGGTGCCTATCTCCACGGCGGGGCCCTGTTCAGCGGTGCTCTTCTGCACCGCGGGCCCTGTTCAGCGGTGCTCTTCTCCACGGCGGGGCCCTGTTCAGCGGTGCCTATCTCCACGGCGGGGCCCTGTTCAGCGGTGCTCTTCTGCACCGCAGGCCCTGTTCAGCGGTGCCTATCTCCACGGTGGGCCCTGTTCAGCGGTGCTCTTCTGCACCGCGGGCCCTGTTCAGCGGTGCTCATCCAGCAGGTCAAGGGAGCCAGACCTGGCCTGGACTCCCTGCTCAGTCGCCCTCGGACCGTGACGTTTCTGGACCCTTCGGGGACGGACTCCTGGCCTCCTTAGTGTCCTCCTTCCCAGCTGGGATGTGGCATGTGGGGTCCACCTTCTCCGCGCTCCTGCTGCCCTGTTCAGCGGTGCTCTTCTGCACCGCGGGCCCTGTTCAGCGGTGCCTATCTCCACGGCGGGCCCTGTTCAGCGGTGCTCTTCTCCACGGCGGGGCCCTGTTCAGCGGTGCCTATCTCCACGGCGGGGCCCTGTTCAGCGGTGCTCTTCTGCACCGCGGGCCCTGTTCAGCGGTGCTCTTCTCCACGGCGGGGCCATGTTCAGCGGTGCCTATCTCCACGGCGGGGCCCTGTTCAGCGGTGCTCTTCTGCACCGCGGGCCCTGTTCAGCGGTGCCTATCTCCACGGCGGGCCCTGTTCAGCAGTGCTCTTCTGCACCGCGGGCCCTGTTCAGCGGTGCTCATCCAGCAGGTCAAGGGAGCCAGACCTGGCCTGGACTCCCTGCTCAGTCGCCCTCGGACCGTGACGTTTCTGGACCCTTCGGGGACGGACTCCTGGCCTCCTTAGTGTCCTCCTTCCCAGCTGGGATGTGGCATGTGGGGTCCACCTTCTCCGCGCTCCTGCTGCCCTTCCGCTCCTTTGATGGGGCTCTCGGGCCCTTGCCTCCCCTAGATGGTGTGGGTGGTGAAGTGGCCGCACATTGCTCCTTGGGGGCAGCCCTGTCGGTCCTCGCACGGCGGTCCTTGTTTTTGCGGGTCCTCTTGCCGGGGGGGGGGCTGGACGTGTCCTTGCTGCTGATCGATGTGTCACTGCTGGCAAAGGGTGGGCTCCAGAACCCAGGCACAACAGTGACACCCGAAGCTGGGCTGGTGGTGGCTGCGGTGCTCTTGGGACTCTTTGAAGATGGATGGGGGAGCTCATCGGGGGGAAAGAGGTTAAGGTTAGCCAGGAAAAGTTTTTTAGGGCCAAGGTAAAGGGTAGGAGAAGTGGAGATGGAAGTGGAGGTAGAGGAGGTGGTTGTAGGAGAGTCAGGTGTGCTGTCATTGGGTGAAGGTGCTGGTGCTGTAGGCTGTCGTGAGGTGGATGGCTGTTGGGTGGGTGGCTGCCTGCGTTTGAGTGTCTTGGAAGAGGGGGTGACAGACACAGTGGGAGAGGACACAGGGGACGTGTAAATGGCAGTGGGGGTGGTGACTGCACGAGTGTGGACTGTCCTGGAGGGTGAGGTGGTGATGGAAGCACTGGCTGATGTTGGGGTGCATGCAGGTGTGAGTGTAGACGTCACAGGGAGGGAGGAGGGAGACGAGGAGGAGGGGGACACAGGGGTGGCAGTGGCTGTTGGCATGTCTGCATCTGGGTGTTGCTCGGGTGAGTGTTTGTGGGATCTGTGGTGCTTGTGTTTGGATGAGCTGCTCTTGGGTGTTGAGGTGTGTGCAGGCTGGTCTGATGGTGTGGATGGGATAGGCTGAGGAACAGGAGACAGAGAAAGGCTGGAGGCAGTAAGAAGAGGGAGGCTGGAAACAGGGACAATGGCTGCCGTCAGTGCTGAGGCCAGAGCAGTGAACGCTCGTTGATGGGCAGCCTGACCCGAATGAATGCCCTCCAGGTACGCATTGCTCTGTTGCACCTCCCTTTGCACACCCTGGATGGCATTCAAAAGGGTCGTCTGCCCAACAATGAGCGTCCTTACCAGGTCAATGAGCTCCGCACTGAGGGCAGCAGGGGCAACAGGGGCAGGGGCTGAGGTGCCTGGGGCGAAGGAGACGCGCGCCTTCCTGGGCGAACCGGCACGGAGCGAAGACTGAGGGGCTGCTGGGAGGGCGGGGCTGGTGCGCTGGGTGGCGGCTGTACCTGTAGAGGCGGGGGGCACGGATGTTGCCGCCACCCCTAGGGAGCTCCCATCCGAGGACGTGTCGCTTTCGCTGCTCTCACCAGCGGTCCCCGTCGTGGTGCTCCCCTCGCCCTCCGGATCACTGGTGCCCTCGTGTCTGTTCCTGGGCCCACCGGGGCCTTGTGTCCTGCAGCTCCCTCGTGCTCCGATGCCATATCTCCTCCGCCTGATGATGCTAATGCACACATGCACAAGAAGATGAAGAGAAAGGGTGTGGGGAGAAAAAAGAAGACCAGGTTGAGTGCATGCAATGTCAACACCGTTGGCGGAGAGGACAGACACAGGTGCCTAATGCACTAAGCCGCGCATTCGGGGTACACTACTCAGTACTACTGACTAAGACAACAGGCCAAGAGACGTCAAACGCGCACATGGGAGATGCTGGACCTTCAATGGCTGTACTTGTCACCCTACCGAGGTGGGGGCCGGGGGCACAGGGCCATGCCTAAGGGAGAGGACTACACTACAGAAAGCGCCCTGGCCTAATGTCACCCACAGCCCTCCTCCCCCACCCAGACGCCTCCACTGCGCAGAAAGATAGGAGAATGTGCTGATACTCACCCCCTTGTGTCTGCTGTGATGTCTTAAAGCGCCCATCCAATTCAGGGTAGGCCACCGCCAGGATCCGGGACATCAGGGGGGTCATGGTGCGACTGGCACCCCTCCTAGGTTGGGAGGCCATCCCCAGCAGTGTTTCTGCGGTCTTCCTTGTTCTGCGGCGGATGTCCTCCCACCTCTTGCGGCAGTGGGTGCCCCGTCTGTTGTGGACCCCCAAGTTCCGGACTTCCTTGGCGATGGCACGCCAAATCTCGATCTTCTGATGGGCGCTGACCTATTTGACATGTACAGGGTGGAAAGGAGGAAATCATCAATGACCTGCATGTTAGATGTAATTGGCCCCCCCCACCCACTTTGCCATATGGCACATGCTCTCATCTGTCGGGCGTTGCACTCCTCATTCGCCCCCCACCCCACAAACTTACATCCACCCCAATCCACACAGGCATAGCCCATTCCATGTGCACCCGGTGTACTCACTTGTTGGTCTGGAGGACCGTAGAGTAGCGCATACTGGGGGAGGACCCCATCCACGAGCTTCTCCAACTCTTCAGACGTGAAGGCAGGGGCCCTTTCCCCAGTCGCAGCAGCCATTGTATCTTCCAGACCGAGGTCACAGCAGCACTTGCAGTATAGGTCCTCTCCTGTGGATGATCAGGTCTCGAGTGATTAAGCAGATAGAAAATGCCGGTCACGCCCGCGGCGGTGCGTACCGCGGCGGTGCGTACCGCGACCGCCGGCGCACTTCGTCATTGGCTCCTGAAACCCATAGGCTTCAATGTTAACCAATGCGGCTTTGCGCCGCGGTCTTCGACCGCCTACCGCCACGGTGTACCCCGCCAGCGCATTGACCTCACATCCCATTGTCCCACTTCACAGGTCAGGCAGCCGCCATTTCAAGGGCCTACATGGCTTAATTTTGACTGCGACACACAGGCCTAGGCCTTGCATTGCCACACATACACGCCTTTCAACCCATTGCCATTCTTTAACTGTGCAAGCTGGCTGTACGTACCTGTGGTTTGGCTGACTCTGTGCTCCATGTTGTCCTTCCTAGGCACCGTCCGCTGGGACTTGCGATGAGAAGGAGGAATCCTTGCGTGTACCGACCGCTGGTGGACCTGTCGACAATGGAAGAACGCCATATAATCCTTCGATACAGACTTGACCGTGCCACTATCCATGAACTGTGTGCCCAGCTGGAGCCAGCCCTGATGTCCCCCATCCGCCAACCCACAGGGATTCCCCCTCTGGTGCAGGTTTTGTCAGTCCTCCATTTTTTGGCCAGTGGGTCATTCCAGACCACAGTGGCCATGTCATCTGGAATGTCTCAGCCTATGTTTTCTAAGATTTTGAGCAGAGTGTTGTCTGCCCTGATGAAACTCATGCGGAGCTACATCATTTTCCCCGAGGAGGGTGACTTGCCTACAGTGAAGGGTGATTTCTATGCCCTTGGACATATCCCCAACATCATTGGTGCCATTGATGGGACCCATGTGGCTTTGGTACCCCCAAAAGACGATGAGCAGGTGTACCGAAACAGAAAAAATTATCATTCGATGAATGTCCAGGTGGTCTGTTTGGCTGACCAGTACATCTCCCATGTAAATGCCAAGTTCCCAGGGTCAGTGCATGACGCGTATGTGATGCGAAATAGCAGCCTCCCCTATGTGATGGAGCAGCTACAGAGACAACGTGTGTGGCTAATAGGTGACTCTGGTTACCCCAACCTGCCGTGGCTACTGACCCCAGTGAGGAATCCCCGGACAAGGGCAGAGGAACGCTACAATGAGGCCCATGGGCGTACTAGGAGGGTGATTGAGCGAACCTTTGGCCTCCTGAAGGCCAGGTTTAGGTGCCTGCATATGACAGGTGGATCCCTAATGTACTCACCAAAGAAGGTGTGCCATATCATCGTGGCGTGCTGTATGCTTCACAACCTGGCTTTGCGACGCCAGGTGCCTTTCCTGCAGGAGGATGGTCCAGATGGTGGTGTTGTAGAAGCCGTGGAGCCTGTGGAGAGTGAAGAGGAGGAAGACTCAGAGGACGACACAGACAATAGGGACAGAGTGATACAACAGTATTTCCAGTAACACCCAGGTAAGAATCACCCACGCCATTTCCCAATTGCTTCTAGCCTCCTGCATCTGTACTTTCTGTAGTTCCCACCAGATATTTTTGGGTAATTTTTGATTTTCCCTTCCCTTCTCAGTGCTGTATGACGCAGTGCCTGACTTCTGCTTGGTTTGCCCATGAACTACAGCGTATTGACATTGGTATGTTGTCATCACTAATTGACAGAACAGATATTGAACAGTAATATGTAATACATTTGCTAATAATACAGCATGACTCCAAACTGATTTGTGTGCAATATGTGATTTATTTACAGGGCTAGATATTGGTACATGTGATTATAAGGGTGATGGGTGGGGGTGGAGTAATGTCCATGGCAGAGTCCAGTTCTCAGTCTCACAGGTGCATTGTCCTTTTGCCTGTGGAAGGATGGAGCAGAGGCAGTTCATGGTTGGACAGGGTGGCAATGTGGGACAGTGGGAAGAGTTCAGGGGGTATGTCCTGCTGGCGGGGGTCTTGACATCCTGCTCTGTCTTTTTTTTGGATCTCAGGCTCCTCTTACGGGGTGGTTGTTCTTCAGCAGGAGGTGGGGTTCTGGTGGCCTGCCGTGGTGTTGGGGCCTCCTGTCCACTAGCGCCGGCGGAGGTGGTAGGCTGTTCCTGGTCCGGGCTAGTGACAGGGGCCCTGTGTGGTGCCACATGGTCCCGCAACGCCTCTTCTATCCTGTTGAGGGCCAGGACGATGGTCCCCATTGCGGTCCCGATGATTCTCAGCTCCTCCCTGAACCCCATGTAGCGTTCCTCCTGCTGTGCCTGGATCTCCGTGAACCTGGCCAGTACCATCGCCATTGTCTCTTGGGAGTGGTGGTATGCCCCCATGATGGTGGTGAGGGCCTCTTGGAGAGTGGGTTCCCTGGGCCTCTCCTCCCCCCCCTGTCGCACAGCAGCCCTCCGAGCTGCCCGGTTTCCCCCGGCCTCTGTCCCCTGGACGGTGTGCCCGCTACCACTGCCCCCAGGTCCCTGTTGTTGTTGGGGTGTTGGGTTAGCCTGGGTGCCCTGTAGTGGCAGACACACCGCTGATTGAGCTGTCCTAGAGACAGAGGCATGGGCCCGCTGGGTGGGAGCTGTGCTGGTGTCAGCAGAGGGGGTCGGGTCTGGTGTGGCCTGTGGCTGCCTGAGGGGAACCGACTGCCCAGAGGTCCCCGATGGTCCGGGCTGGTCATCAGGTTCACTGTCGACAGAGCTGCTATCCTCAGTGTGGGCCTGTTCCGGTGGTGGGATGGACACTTCTGGACCCTCCTGGCTGGTGTGTTGTCGTTCGGGTCCTGCATGGGGTAAGAGAGTTTGGTTATTGTTTCTGTGTGTGCAATAGCGTGTGTGTTATGGGTGCCCTTGTCCCCCAGTGCAGGCATTCCCTGGAGGGAGGTGTTGTGAGGGTAGTTAGTGGGGGGGAGGGGTTAGTGCAGTGGTCATGCTTAGGTGATGGGTGCCCATGATTTGTGTTGGCATGCAGGAGTTGGTGTTGGGATGGGTGGGTTGTGCTGGTGAGACATTGTCAGGGAGGATGTGTGCTGGGGGTTTGGGGGTGAGGGTGGGGGTGTGGGTTGGCATGCTGGTGGGGTGGGGGGATATAGTAGTTGAGATGGGACTTACCAGAGTCCATTCCTCCGGCTACTCCAGCGAGGCCCTGAGGATGCAGGATGGTCAAGACCTCTTGCTCCCACGATGTAAATTCGGGAGGGGTGGGTGGGGGTCCGCCGCCAGTCTTCTGGACCGCGATGTTGTGCCTGGAGACCATCGATCGGACCTTCCCCCGTAGGTCGTTCCATCTTTTGCGGATGTCCTCCCTATTCCTGGGATGCTGTCCCACCGCGTTGACCCTGTCCACGATCCGCTGCCATAGCTCCGCCTTCCTGGCTATACTGGTGTGCTGCACCTGCGAGCCGAAGAGCTGGGGTTCCACTCTTAGGATTTCCTCCACCATGACCCGGAGTTCTTGGTCCGAAAAGCGTGGGTGCCTTTGGGGTGCCATGGGGTGGTGTGGGTGAGGTGTGGGGTGGTGTATGTGATGAGGAGTATGTTGGTGAGTGGTGCTTTGTGCTACTATGTGGTGTGTGTGATGGTGTAGTGTGCCTCAGTGTGTCTTGCTATGGATTGTCTGCTGTGTCTCTCTCTCCTTCTCTCAGTAATTATGGTCGCAGGGGTTTGTGGGTGATGTGGGTGTGTGTTTTATAGTTGGTTGATTGTGTGGGAGTGGTGTGTGTATGTGTATCAGGTGTGTGTATTTCAAATTGTCCAATGTGGCTGTGTTTTGGTGATGTGTGTGTATTCTGACCGCGGCGGTGTGTAGCGCCAATGGAATACCGCGTTTGAATGACCGCCGTGTGGATTCGTGGGTCGTAATGGCATGGGCGTATTTCTGTTGGCGTGACGGTGGAGGTTTGGTCATCTCCAGTTTATCGCTGCCCGCCGATGTGGCGGGCTGCAGTGGAGGACGGATTTTTGGAGGTTTGGCCGTTGTGGGTCAGAATGACCGTGGCGGTTGACCGCGGCCGCGGCGGTGTTATGGCGGTCTTATGACCGGCGGTAAGGGCATTTTACCGCCGAGGTCAGAATCACCCCCTTTGTCTCATAAAAAATAAGATCATACTTGAACAGTTTTAGGACTTGGCAAACAGCGTGGAAACTTGTTTCATTGAAATAAATATATTGGTTCTCATTATGACATTGGCAGCAAATGGCACCAACCAACACGGCGACGGCTGCCAACATCCCATCGCCATGGCTACCAGCCGCCAACCGCATTATGACTGTAGGCAGAATTCCGCCAGAAGGCTGGTGGAATTCCGTCGACGGTCATGGTGGAGGATGGCAGTAAGGTGGCGCTGCTGCCAGCAGCAGTGCCACACCAGCAAGACACCAACTACTGTATCATGTTCCATGATACGACCTGGCGGTGTTTTGGCCGCATCTCGTCTCCTGCTGGAGGACCCCCTGCAAGCAGGTAAGTCGGGTTTTCCGAGAGGATTGGGGAGTGGGGGGTGTTGTGTGAGTGTGTGAGGGTGGTTTGTGTGTGTGTGGGGGTGTGTGTCTGTTTATGTATGCGTGCATGCAGGTGTGAGTCACATGGAATACGTGCATGAATGACTGAATGTGAGTGTACGTGTATGTTGTGTTTTGTGAATGCGTGTGTGCGACAATGTATGTTAGTGTGTGTTGCGGTGTGTGGGTATGTATGTGTGCATGGGTGGGTGGAAGTGGGTATGCGTGTGTGTATGAGTGTGTATGTGTGCGCGTGTGGGTGTGATGATGTTGAGGGGGTCGGGAGGGGGAGGGGAAGTGTGGGGGAGCATTCTGGGGGGCGGGCAGGGAAGACCCCATCAGTGCAATGGAATTCCCTGGCACTGATAGTGCCTACCGCCATGGTTTTCGTGGCAGTAAGATTGCCTCGAAAACCATGGCAGTAGGGGAGGTCATAATCCCGAGGGTGAGATTGTGATGGCCGCTGGACTGGAGACTTCGACGGCCGCCTGACTGGAGACCGAAGTCTCCAGCCCGGCGGTTGTTACCACCCTGGCGGATGGAGTGGTACATTGGCGGTTTGGCTTGAGCCAAACCGCCAATGTCATAATTTGGGGAAAGGTACCGCTAGTCTGTTGGCAGTACCTTTCCCCAATTTACCGCCGTCTGCCAGGGTCGTAATGACCCCATTGTCTCCTCCCAACCTGTCTATAGTAAACTCAGTTTCGTGTGAGTTCATGTTTATCTAGTATTCCTCAGAATAACCTATTGTCTAAAATTAAAAATACGCATTCCTGTTTAATAAGATATATCTGTAGTTTTATTGTAAAGATGGTTATTTTATGGTTTAGGATTGAAACCAATCTCGACGGAGAGGAAAACAGTCCCCTTTACCAAAGGTATTGACTTGTGATTGGGCACTGGAACTGCTTTCTCTGAAGCATGCAACAAGTCCTATGTCGCCATGACAGCTTTCATAAAGCACTTTACATATTGCGTGCAGTATCTCACCATGTTTCCATGAAACAAAAGATCATTAGCGTTGAATGTAAATTATTAAACACAATTAACAGCAAACACCAAAACACCCAAAAGTGCTACGTTTTGACTAGTTTGCACATCGAAAGTTTTGAAGTGATCCGTCAAGAAAGGGCCAAGAAAAAGGGGAGGTTCCAAAATGCGTTTCCCCCATTCATTTTTCAATAACTTTAGACACTGCTATAGTCCAAACCGTTGAACAGATTTACACCAAATTTGACAGAAAGCTAGGTCCAGAAAGAGTGTTTTTTCTGTTTTGGTGTAAATCTGTTCAGTAGTTTGGGAAAAATTAACGTAAAGATTTTTTTGTATATTTCACGCTGCAGAAGAACCGCGGAAACAGCAGATCACAAAAGTAGATCTGGCTGGGACTTAGGACTCAGAAAACAGACATAAGGGGGCGGGGTGGTGACACCTGACCCCCTAGGCCTGCTAGCTAGGAAACAGAGGACAATGCCTAGAACAGAAAATGTTTGGTGGTTTAGACTGGAATAGTGTACAGTGGAGTGGGGTAGAGTGAAATACCATATAATGGAGCGTCCAAAAACTAGCATAGGATGGAATGGCATAGAGTGGAGTGGGGTACACTGGAGTGGCGTAGAGTGGGGTAGCATATAATAGAGTGGCATACAGTAGAATAGCATAGAGTGGAGTGGTGTACAGTAGAATGGTGTAGACTGGAATAGCATATAGTGGAGTAGCACACAGTGCAGTGGCGAATAGTGGAGCGGTGTAGACTGGAGTGGCATACAGCGGAATAGAGTAAAATGTAATAGCATACAGTGGAGTGGTGTATAGTGGAGTGGCAAAAATAGAACAGGGTAGACTGGAGTGGAGTAGAGTGGAGTGGCATACACTGGAGTGGCATAGAGTGGAGTAGCATACAGTGGAGAGGCATACAGGGGAACAGCATAGAGTGGAGTGGTATACAGTGGAATGGCATAGTGGGGGATAGCATATACTGGAGTAGCGTATAGCGGAAATGCATACGGTGAAGTGGCGTACACTGAAGAGGCATTGAGTGGAGTTGCATACAGTGTAATAGCCGAGAGTGGAATGGCACAGAGGGGAATTGTGTACAGTGTAATAGCGTAGATTGGAGTGACGTGGAGAGGAGTGTTGTACAGTGGAGTGGCGTAGAGTGTAATAGTGTATATCGGAGTACCATACAGTGGAGTGGCGTATTATGGAGTAGTGCAGACTGCGGTGGCCTACAGTGGCCTAAGGTAGAGCATAATAGCATACAGTGAAGTGCCGTACATTGGAGTGGGGTCCAATCGAATATCGTAGAATGAAGTGGCATAAAGTGGAGTGCCATACACTGAAGTGGAGTAGAGAGAAGTAGCATACAGTGGAGTGGCATACAGTGGAATAGTCTACAATGGAGTGTTATGGAGTGGATTGTCATACAGTGGAATAGAGTAGAGTGGAGGGGCATACAGTAGAATGGTGTAGGCTGGAAAAGCATATAGTGGAGTAGAGTCCAGTGGAGTGGCATAAAGTGGAGTGAAATAGGCTGGAATGGCGTACAGTTGTGGTGCCTACAGTGTAATTGCATAGAGTGGAGTCTTGTACAGTGTAGAGGCATAGATTAGAGTGGCATAGAGTAAAATAGTGTATAGTGGAGTGACTACAGTGGTGTAGCATACAGAAATATGTGAAATTTAGCAGCATTGTAGATTATGATGTACAGAGTAACGCAAATACCGCATTGCACTGCCTTGCATTTTTCCAGATTTACCAACCAATGTGGAGCCATGCATGGTGGCCCTGCGTTCCTTTGTAAATCTGACTTAAGTATTGTATTGGACGTGCAACACCGTGAGTGAAGCAAGGGTCCTGCAACCCAAAAATACAGCTAGGCCTTAGCTATATTTTGGGCCATGGTGCACTGTGATAACTTTGCAGTATACCATGGTACATGCTCATGACAAGCCAGTATATAATTTGTGTAGGAAAGTAGCCTCTTTCTAGCTTTGTTACCCCCACTTTTCTGCCTGTTTGTCAGTGTGTTTGACTGTGCTCACTGGGATCCTGCTAACCAGAACCCCGGTGACTGTGCTCTCTCCTCCAAATTTGGTTGCTGGTAGCATACTCTTCCCATAATTGGCATACTGGTCCCCCATGTAAGTCCCTAGCATATGGTACCTAGGTACCCAGGGCATTGGGGGTCCAAGGGATCCCTATGGGCTGCAGCAGTTATTCTGCCACCCATAGGGAGCCCATGCAAAGGGTTCTGCAGGCCTGCCATTGTAGCCTGTGTGAAATGGGTGCAAGCACCTGTTTTCACTACTGGCCACTACACCAGGTCACAATAAGTCACCCCAATGGTAGACCATCTCAGCCGGGGGGATAGGTGCAGGTACCTATGATTGAGGGCACCCCCACACTAGCAGAGGTGCCCCCACAAGCTCCAGATCCATTTTCCTGGACTTTGTGAGTGTGGGGACACCATTTTACAAGTGTACTGGACATAGGTCACTACCTATGTCCAGCTACATAATGGTAACTCTGAACCTGGGGATGTCTGGTATCAAACATGTCAGAATCATATCCCAATACTGTTGCAAGTATTGGAAGTATGATTCCATGCACTCTGGGGACTCCTTAGAGGACCCCCCCAGCATTGCTACCACCAGTCTTACAGGGTTTTCTGGGCAGCCCAGCTGCTGCCACCCCTCAGACAGGTTTCTGCCCTCCTGCTGCTTGATCTGATCAAGCCCAGGAAAGCACAACAAAGGATTTCCTTTGGGAGAGGGAGGTAACACCCTCTCCCTCTGGAAATAAGTGTGCCTGGCTTGGGAGGGGTAGCCTCCCCAAGCCACTGGTTTGCTTTGAAGGGCACATTTGGTGCCCCCGTGCATAAACTAGTCCACACTGGTTCAGGGACCCCCAGTCCCTGCTGTGGTGCAAAACTGGACAGTGCAAAGGGGAGTGACCACTCCTCTGTCCATCACCACCCCCAAGGGTGGTGCCCAGTGCTCTTTCAGAGGGTCCCTGGGTTCTGCCATCTTGTTTCCAAGATTGGCAGGGAACTCTGGGAGCATCTGAGTGGCCAGGCCAGGCAGATGACATCAGAGCCCCCTCCTAATAGGTGCTTACCCGGTTAGGTGACCAATCCCCCTTTCAGGACGATTTAGGGTCTCTCTCTTGGGTGGGTCCTCAGATTTGGCTTGCAAGATTTCAGCAGGACTCCTCTGTAACCTCTGTTTGGACTTCTGGCTACTGGAACTGAGACTGGACCCTCCAGGAACCGACAAATGCTGCTACAACGAAGAAGACTCTTTTGCAACTTTGTTCCCACATCTCCTGCCAGCTTTGCAACATTTCCCCGGCCGTGCATCCTCAGAAGACTGCAACTCTTCAGCTTGCACAAGAAGAAGAAGAAGGACTCTCCCTTGGAGTGAAGGAGTCACTCCCCTGCAACCGCAGACACCTACAACAAGTGATGGCCAGCTGCATGGATCTCCTCTCATGTTGAGCTGCATGGATCCTGCATCACGGGTGGTGGTCTGGAGTAGTCCTCTTGATCCTCTCTGCCAGCTGTCCAACTTTGGTGGAGGTAAGCCTTTGCCTTGGTGTACCGCATCTCTTGCAGCTGCCAAGGCTTCTTGGCATCTCCTCCAAGGGATCTTCAGGCGACATGTAGCTCCTGCCCCCAGCACTAAATCCTGCAAAACACAGCCTCCTGTGTGGTTCTTCTGGGGTGTGGGATCCTCTTTCATAGTGCTCCGTGGGCTTCTTCTGTGACTCCTGGGTCCCCGTCCTTTGGGACGCCTGTGGGTGCTGCCTCTGCTCCTGTGGACTCTTTGCTACGTTGAGGGTCTGTTGTGACTCACCCTCCTGGGTTGTGTCCTCCTGGGCCTTGCTGGTCCCCGGCGGCACCTCTTTTACACTGACCGCGAGTTTGCCTTTGCCAAGGCTTGTTGGTGGAATTCCTGTACTGACACCCATCTGCAATCTTCCTTTCAGGATGGGGCTTCATCTGCATTCATCAGGAACTCTTCTCTGGCTCCAGGGCTCCCTTGCGGACCTGTTCTTCATCACTGTTGACCAACTCCTGCATCCATAGCTAGGTGGGTAGAACCTCCTACTCCTCCTGGACTCCCCTGTGACTCTTGGACTTGGTCTCCTCTCTCCACAAGTCTTCTTTCTTCAGGAATCCACCATGGGTTTCTTGCAGTCTTCTCTGGGTGTCTTCTTTTTTTTCTTTTCCTCCTTTTGGGGGGTTTGGGGAAAATCCAGTGTTTTACTCCTACATTCCTGGTCATTGGGGAGTACTGTGTTAGTTACCTCTGTGGCTTTCTAGTACTCCCAGCTCCCCTCTACACATTTTACTTACCTAGGTGGGGGCACCTTGTTCGCATTCCATTTTTTTAGTATATGGTTTGTGCTCCCCCTAGGATCACTATTGGTCATTACTATTTGCACTGATTTCTAACTTTTTCTATGCCTATTTTTGATTGCTAGTGTATATATTTACTGTATTACTTACCTCCTAAAGGTGGGTTACCTGTCTAGCATTTTGTGGTGATTTGTTCAAAAAATAAAGTACCTTTATTTTTTTACAACTGAGTGTTTTCTTTCATGTGTGTAAGTGCTGTGTGACTACAGTGGTACTGCATCAGCTTTGTATCGCCTAGATAAGGCTTGGCTGCTCGTCCACAGCCACCTCTAGAGAGTCTGGCTTCTAGACACTTCCTGCACTTCACTAAGAGGGGATACCTGGACCTGGTATAAGGTGTAAGTACCATAGGTACCCACCACTCACCAGGTCAGCATCCAACAATTAGGTAATGGTTGTTTTTAGAGAATGAGAAGGCAACCATATTGTTTTTGCTACTCTTTGGCTGTGTTCAGTGTTAGAGTCTAAGATATAGGTAAGTAGTAAATCCCTACCTATTACCACTAGAGTGGTAATAGGTAGGGATTTATTAATATATTTTAAAATAAGATTACGGTCATGTACTGTGGTAATTTCACAAAATGTTTTGAAATTCTGTGGTAACAGATATCACATAGTTTAAATGTCTTATAGCGTAAAAAATATTTACGATACTAAAATGCAAAAAGCATCAGCTCTGCGCCATAATGTATAATCCTGCCAAATTTCATGTAAATACATTTCAGGAGTTTTTGTGCAACTTCAAAAACAATAGTCTATAGAAAACACATTGGTGGAAAAATACATTTTTGGAGTCCTTTTTATCTTTGCACCCCCTTAACGAATATCCACAAAATTTTACATCATCTCAAAATGTAAAAAAATGCTATAGGCCTCGAAAGATTTGTAGAGATTCATCAAACGGATGGAAAGTTATTAGGGAGCTAATATAAAAGGAATTCATATCTTTAGGAATACTAACTATAACTATAAAGTGGAAATCAGATTTAATGTGATTTGTGTCTTTTATTCTATTGTATTTGATATGTATTTTGTTTATTGGTTTACATAATCATGTGACCATAAATGTGTCTTTTAGTTGTTCATGTAGTGAATCTGACTTTACATATGCAGTCTAGTTTATTTGTTGGGCTTCCTTGCTACTTTTAGTGGAATCACTACATATGAAGCCCAAAGTGTATGAAAGCGAATCACTGTGTTAAAAATTTAAGATTATTCTTTTTTTTCTTTTTTTACTACTGGCCAATAATCATGTCATTAATATAGTAGTTTGTGTATTTCCCTGCTAGGTCATGTTTCCATTTGCATAAAGTAGATGTTTTTTTTGTTTTGTTTATTTGTTGGGACACTTTTAATTTGTGAGCCAGCAAGCATGTAAAGAAAACTTAAGTAGCTTATGATGTATTCTAGTCCTTATGGATTTGTTTACAAGTTTCCATTGGCATGTGACCATAAATGGGTCATTCAGTTGTTCATGTAGTAAATCTAAAACTTTACAATTGCAGTCTAGTTTATTTTTGTGCTTCCTTGCTGCTTGTAGTAGTGTTGTGCTACAAGATATCACTAACTTGAAAAGCCTTATAAGTTAACATTCACTTACTCTACTTACCTGTAGTACCCCATAGAATCATTTGCACCTCCAATATGTAGTATTGCCAAATTTCCTAAAATCCAGATGAAGTTTTTTGCGCTATGTGAAATACAAAAGTCAAAGTAAATTGAAAATGATTGGATTTGAAGCCTGTTTTGGGACCACTCTTTTTCTTTGCATCCCCTTCACCAGATGCTATGAAAGTTTCAGTCCTCCCAAAATGAAATGGGGGCAGCAGGTCTGCAAGGTGTGACGCATATTTGTCAAACAGGTAAAGGTTACAAAGGGACAAAAATAAAACAAAATCCCTATCTTGGTCACCCTAAGTATAACTAGAGAGTGGCTATCAACACTCTGTAATTTATGTATATATATCAGTCATGACATCTTCTATGGCATAACTGAAATTATCACAGCTGCTTTGGCCATCAAATTAACGGTATATATATATATATATATATATATATATATATATATATATATATATATATATAAATAGTTGCCGCATAGTTTCCGCACCAATACTTGTGACAGATGATGGATTATGTGGCAAATGCGTCAAATTTGCAATTATGTGAAAATTGCCATGGCCGCACAATCGCATAATTCCAGTGGTCCTGAATAGATGAGGTAATTAGTAGCGCATAGTGAATGCACAAATTATAGTGACCTTAAGGCACGAGTTATAGTTACTTGAAATACCTCTAACCATATCTGCTGAATTTCTATGGTTTTATAGGTTTGGAATGTGCCCCTAATTATAATGTCCCTGTAACCTTTGTTTTTTTTTAAATGTAACCTTTGGTTTTTTCAATTGAATTTCTACGTTTTTTAATTCTATTTCCTAACTATAATGTCACTGTAACCTTTGTTTTTTTTAGTGAATTTCTATTTTTTTTAAGTTAAGTAATTTTATGTACTTTATGTTAATTCAACCACTGCTACACACGGCTGAGTCTATTAGTGTGTGCATGAGTCTCTGAGTGTGTATGTGAGTGTGTGCATAAGTACCTCAGTGGGTCTGTCAGTGGATGCATGAGTCTCTGAGTGAGTATGTGAGTGAGAGAGTGCATGAGTCTCTGAGTCTATGAGTGCATGCATTACTCTGCGAGTGGGTCTGTGAGTGTGTGCATGAGTACCTCAGTCGGTGTGTGAGTGGGTGCATGAGTGTCTGAGTGGGTCTGTGACTGGGTGCATGAGTGCTCAGTGGGTCTGTGAGTAGGTGCATGACTGTCTCAGTGGATCTGTGAATGGGTACATGAGTGTCTGTGTGGGTCTGTGAGTGGGTGCATGAGTGCCTGTGTGGGTCTGTGAGAAGGTACATGAGTTCTGAGTGGGTCTGTGAGTTCTTGCATGAGTACCTCAGTTGATCTCTGGGTGCATGTATGAGTCTCTGAGTAGGTCTGTGAGTGTGTGCATGAGTGCTTCAGTGGGTCTGTGAGTAAGTGCATGAGTGTCTGAGTATGTCTGTGAGTGGGTGCATGAGCACCTCAGTGCGTCTGTGAGAGGGTGCATGAGTGTCTGAGTGGGTCTGTCAGATGGTGCATGAGTGCCTAAATGGGTCTGAGTGCCTGAGTGAGTGCACAAGTGTCTGAGTGGATGTGATTCTCCTTTTTTTGTTTTTTTGTGTTACTCGCAAATCCGCCACAACATTACATGGGGGACCACACTGGGTGTCATGACGTATTTGCGAATATCACACACAGGGCAGAAAAACTGATCTTTGACTTTTGATGCCCTTACTGTGTCCAAAAACACACCCCTATGTCCTACGCATGGGGTCAGATTACATCCAACCTGACGCCCTATACGTTTTTCTGTTTGTTTGCTTTTCTGCCCTGGGAACCGTGACCGTGATATAAAAAGGCAGCCACAACTTTCTGGTGAGGTTGCAACCAGTCAATCAGGTCCATTGTGTGACAGGAATGTTTGTGAACCCCCTGCAAATGGAGTCACTAAGTTTTCGCATCTCTAGATATACAAATTTGGTTTTCCTTTAATATCTCCAAAACTACTAAATGGATTTACACCAAATAACAAAAAAGTGCGCTTTCTGGACCAAAAGTTACCTTTCTGCCACATTTGGCGTAATTCTGTCCAGTGGTTCGGGATGTAGTTGTGTTCGAAATCCCTATGGGAATTAACATGGGAAAAACACTTTTTTTGACCCCACCTTTTCTTGGCCCCCACTTGACGGATTACCCCTAAATGTTCCATGTACAACAAGATCCTTGGGCACACTTTTTTTGGGAAAGTATCATAAAGATTCATCAAACTGCACCAAAGATATAGCCAAGTCAAAAAACGTTTTTCCAATGGAAACTAGGTCCTAATTATAACTTTGTACTGGCAATCAACAGTAGGTAATAAGCACACACACACCACACGGACATATACACACAAACACACATATGCATTGTCTCAGGCATGCATATGCACACACACAAGAGCTAGTAATAACACTATACCTTGAGACACAGCATTCCACTGCTACATGATCCCTACTCAAAGATTCCGCTTCCACAAAGTGTGTGCCATAATGAACAAGCAGAACCTGTCATCAATGGTAGCTTTTGTTTGTCCTGGCCTGTAAAATGAGCTACTGGCCATCTGATACCAGGATAGGGCAGGAGGCGGGCCCTCCTGCTCTAACGTGACTTCTGATATAAGGATGTTGAGTGGCAAGCCCTATTCAAGCCTCCTTAGCAGACATGCTGCATTGCCCAATGCTAGTGGACCATGTCTGCTATGTTTTGTGATTGTGTGAAGTTGGGTTGTAGAAGCCAACTCCTGATGTACAGTGCTATAGGGACAGTGGATCCCCTTTTGTAGCTGGAATAATGTTGCACTTAAATTTACAAACAAATTGTTTTCCAATAAAAGTGTTATACCATATTAGTAAGTAGGTGGGGATGGAGGCAGGCCTGGGCCATGTGTTGGTGGATTGTCGTCCTTGTGCCCACCATGGGCAAGCCTCCATTGCCTATGACTCTTTCAGGTTTCCATGAACACTCTTGGAAGGGATTATCAATGCCAAATATTTGCATTTTACACCCATGAGACACTGTAAACCTGTGGATGAGGAGCTACGAATATATCTATGTGAATCAGATTCTCTGGATTTGACTCTAAAACAGAAACTCTTCAAACGCCTCTCCTGAATCCTGTTGGAACACTCAGTATTCCAATTACCCCTGAAAAGGAACTTGATGACGCAGTGCGTGCCATGAAGGAGACTGAAATTCAAGACCACTACTGTGCTGCATTTTCTAAGATGTTGAAGGACCAGTTGTCACTTTCAACACCCATGGTCACTCCTAGCTATTCCACAGACTGGCGTGATGGTGTTAGGGGCATCTTTAAATGGTTGGAATAGTTTTGTCAGGATGCAAAACCACAATCAAAGTTGGAAAGGCCTCATTTCAGACCATCTCAGGGAAATGTGAGGTAACACAGGTTCTTTTCCTTTCTCCGCTCTTGTTTAATATGACAGCACAGTTGCTAAATCAGCTACTTGTTAATTTGGTTGTAAGATTTCAAAATGATGCAGACAACATGCAGATTGTATTTTATCTCTCCAGCAATCCTACGGTATATCATCTCAAAGTTCCTGAAGGCTGCTTACTCATTCAAAAGTTAATGGATAAGAGCTAGTTGGAGCTGAATGCAGCCGAAAACAAGTTCCCACTCATAAGCGCTAACCACTGGTTAGACTACAAAAGCTCTGATGACCACTCCTGAGTTGGTAAAGCTGAAATACATATCAAATATAAGGTAAAGACCTAAGATTTTATCGTTGATGAAAGACTTAGGGCCTGATTACGTGTACGGTATCTCATGCTTCTAATTAAGTCCTGATTTCTCTAATCTCAGGAAAACATGCGCATATAGCCAGAAATGTATTTGGAGTAAGATTAGACTAGGGGAATGCCTAGAATTACATGCCCACATTGTAATGGCAGATAGAGCAGTCTTCCCTTTCAGAGACACTAAAAACACATTTATTGCAGGACATTTTTGTGTGCTGCCTTTCAGCAATTAGCCAATCCTGGTCTTTAGGGCCAGAGGTACAAAAATCTAGAATTGCGATTTCCTAATTGTGATTCTTACCGAACCGCAATTAGGAAATCGCAACTCCTGGTGTAAAAAAACCTACAGCCATGTGTACAGATTTTAGGAATAGTGATTGCCTAATTAGGATTTTCTGCGAATCGCAATTAGGAATTACTATTCCTAATGCATGAAACATAATCAGTTTCATTAAGCGATTCCTAATGTGGTTGATAACAGACCTACCTCATGAATAATAATGAGGTAGGTCGCAATTTGTGACTCATCAGGAATTGCAGCGATCAAAACGATGGTGCCCTGCTGGAATCAGCAGACCGCCATATCTGTGACTCCTTTTTAATAAAGCAATCTTTTTTTTTTAATATAGTCTGTTTTCCTTAAAGGAAAATGGGATGTGTTTAAAAATAAAAAATGAAACATTTAAGCTTCATTTTTAAGAGTAGGCAGTGGTCCATAGGACCATTGCCTACTCTTAAAAAATATTTATATCAACATTCATAAAGGGGAATGGGCACCATTGGGACACCTTCCCATTTGTGAATGGTTACCACCACCCTTGAGTGAATGTTTTACTGCAATAATTTGGTCGCAAAATATTTACACATACCACTGCAAATCACTATCAGAAAGGGACAACCTAGACATTCCCCATCCAAATATTGATTCGAAAACCCAAATTGCGATTCGGTAACAGGTTACCAAATCACAATTTGGCTTTTGGACATTTCAAAAACACATTTTCTGTGAATTGAGCCGTTTGTGACCTGAAAAAAGGTTTTGTACATATGGCCCTTACATCTTTTAAATAGCAATTCCCCCGAAAATCGATGTACTTCATGAATATGAATGAGGTATGTCGCAATTTGAGACCCATTGCGAGTTGCAGCCATCACAGGAATGGGGGCCTGCTGAGGTCAACAGACCACCATGTCTGTGATTGCTTTTTGATAAAGCAAACTTTTTTTTAAATGCAGCCGGGTTTCTGTAAAGGAAAACGTGAAGTGTTTAATAAGAAAAAAATGAAACATTGAACTTTCAATTTTGAAGAGCAGGCAGTGGGGCCACAGTCTGCTCTTAAATTCATTTATTTTTTACATTCTCAAAGGAGAAGGGGTCCTTCGGGAACACCTTTCCATTTGCGAATGGTTACCAATACCTTTTAGTAGTTGGTAAAAAAATAATGTTTTGTGACAGTAATTCAGTTGCGAAACATTCATACATAGCACTACAATTATGTATGTGGAAGTGAAGACTTCCGAATAACAAACACGAATTGCGATTCGGTAATGTGTTACTGGATTGCAATTTGTGTTTTGTACATAGGCAACAGTATTTTTACAGTAGGAAACGGCACAATTGGGCCCTTTTCCGTCCGCAAAAATGGTTTGTACATATGGCCCTCAGAACTTTATCAGACTCTGACTATGATGATGAATCACAGAGGATCGGATCTGTCCATTAAGACATTCTGGACACCAATGAACTCACATGATGTCTCACTGATTAAAGCAATTATGACTGCGCGGCTACTACACAGAAGGAAAGATAATCCAAAAATTGCAGTGGTTGACCTCCTAGGAATAACTCACGGGCCTTTTTGCAGATCAACTACTATGGTGATTTTTGCATTTGTACATCACAAACCGAGGTTAAATCTCAAAGTATATTTGTGTACACACATCAGAAGCTTTGCGTATGGCAAAGTAAACATCATAGGTGTGAGCTGGGACACAATAAGATGTTTGCCTTGGCCAATGGAGGGCATCAGAAAGAGACAAGCATCCACGTCCTCTTCCTGTGGTCTGCTTGCTTTAGCACAAATTCCTGCTCGGATTATGTATTACAAAACATGTGGATCAATCTTGTGACCCTCGATCGACTGTGCAACCACATTATAGATAATCGCCAAAGTTGTGCATCAACCAGGTTATGTTGTATATTTGTATGTGCGGCTCCATGAATTTCATGTTCATCTCTTGGAAAAAGGTAGAAAAAATAATCTGCACTGCCTGTGTTTAATCCCCGTGGTGGCCCTTTAGGGGGCACTTTTAGGATTTTTGAAAGAGGGAGGCTTGTCTCACAAATATTCCCTTTCCCATTTGGCACAAGGGAGTTTCTGAAAATGCAGGAACATAGGAAGAAGTTAAAAGGAACAATGACGTGGTAATGAGAAATCACATCGCAGTTCATTTGGGATAAGGGGAGGGCTCACCTGTTGATAGCAATGAAGAAGTGATAATTTCGGGGAACAATGATTGTTCCAATTTTTGGGCCTTATAGAAGAGATTAGGAAAGAGTAGCTGAGCCCACAATTGCAAGACGAAAAAAGGCTGAGGGAGGGGCGAGAGTGAAGCATCACTTAAAATACCATTTCCTCTTCTGAATGGGGATGAGTGACACGTAGTCACATATGTTGTAGGTATTCTTGGGGTTACTGCAAATGAGGTTGAACGGAATGCAATACTGGATGTAGGCTAAAGTTCACCTGTGAAAGGAAGCCCTGGTATAGGAATGTGGTGGGATCCTTGGGGAAAGAAGGCGTCAAAGGCGACAGAGAGTTGGAGAGAGGTGAGTATTACCTGTGAGAAAGACATGCGTGATCTTGATGAGGTATATTTACCAGTTGATAAGTATTCATAGAGATGGTTTAAGCACGATTGGCCAGCGGAGAAGAAGGAGAGCAGAGATGAGAAGGTTAAAGGATGATATAGATAAGGGGCTGGAGGGACATTGGATAAGAAAATGTAGCACGTCAATGAGAAAACACCCTGTTGGCTTGTGTTTTCCAAATAGCAGTGTGGATTACAGCGACTCCTTCACTCCTATCGGAAACTGACAGTGTTGCAGGCTCTACTTACAGGAGGACGCTCTTCACCGAGGCCTCCATTACTATCAGCCCAGATCGAGTTCTGCAGAGCAGTGTTCACCATGTTGATCTCCCGCTTCTTTTCGGATCAAAAACAGCCAGGAGTTCAGATGTGTTGATAGTACTACCTCCCCCCTGTACTAGTACCGGTGATGCTGGCGATGGCATCTAAGAGACACTAGTTAAACATTCAAAGACTGAAGGGAGTTAAAATGAAAACAATGTGCTGCTTCAGACACAATTAGAAAAGTAACACTCACCCCAGGCACAAAGTCAGCAGTCAGCGAAAAATCACAATATATATGCGTGAGGGACAGGATCAAATGGAGATCAACAGCTGGATGGAGCAGTGTGAAGGTTCCATGACATCACACAGAGCACTGATTCTGTGATTTGTGATGTCTCAGCCTATCATTTCTTCCCATTTAAAGCCACAACTGTATTGCTCACTTTATATGCCAGGATGGAAGTGAAATGTGTTGCTTTTTGACTTACATTAGGTTGCTAGTGTATTGCATATGAACTGCTGGCAAGGTTGTAGGTGAGGTGCGTTTCTGTGCAAGTTTCTTGTCAGGATAGACTCTGCACAGGAAACAGTGTGAAGCTTTATAAACCCCAGTGCAGTTACATCCTCTCATTCACTTTCTGTATGCTTCCTTCTCAGCAGTGAGAATGGCAACTTCAGACATCAACCCCAAAGGAAATCAGTTTGCTGTTTACTTACTGGGGATCAATACACAATATGGAAATAAAGATTATTGCTCAAACGTTGGAATTTTCCTGTTTTTGGAGATGGAAAAAGGGCTCATTTTCTTTGCCCCTTCTCTGGGACTATGCTATGGTTTGATATAATAAGAGGCATGTCACATGCAAAAATGGTTGCAAGTTGCACACTGACATTTGGTACCCTATCTCTGCATAATGACCTGCTTAATCAATACAAATGAGGCAGCTTGCTATTTGTGACTGTAGGAAGTTGGCTCTGTATATACTATTTCAAAGTAAGAAATAGTGTGCACAGCGTCCAAGGGTTCCCCTAAGAGGTAAGATAATGGCAAAAAGAGATCATTCTAATGCTCTATTTTGTGGTAGTGTGGGTGAGCAGTAGGCTTATCAGAGGGTAGTGTTAAGCATTTGTTGTACACACACAGGCAATAAATGAGGAACACACACTCAAAAACTTACTCCAGGCCAATAGGTTTTTATAGAGAAAAATATATTTTCTTAGTTTATTTTAATAACCACAGGTTCAAGATTTACAAGTAATACTTTAAATGAAAGGTATTTCACTGAGGAACTCTAGGAACTTTGAATAATCACAATATCATGTACAGTCTTGGCAAAAATGGCAATAAGCTATTTTAAAAGTGGACACTGCAAAAATCAACAGTTCTTGGGGGAGGTAAGTAGAGGTTAAGTTCACAGGTAAGTAAAACACTAACAAGTCTCAAAGTTGGGTCCAAGGTAGCCCACCGTTGGGGGTTCAAGGCAACCCCAAAGTTACCACACCCGCAGCTCAGGGCCGGTCAGGTGCAGAGGTCAAAGAGGTGCCCAAAACACATAGGCTTCAATGGAGAACAGGGGTGTCCCGGTTCCAGTCTGCCAGCAGGTAAGTACCCGCGTCCTCAGGGGCAGACCAGGGGGGTTTTGTAGGGCACCCGGGGGGACACAAGCAGGCACAGAAAGTACACCCTCAGCGGCACAGGGGCGGGCGGGTGCAGAGCGCAAACAGGCGTTGGGTTTTGTATAGGAAGTAATGGGGAGACCAGGGGGTCTCTTCAACGATGCAGGCAGGCACAGGGGGGGCTCCTCGGGGTAGCCACCACCTGGGCTAGGCAGAGGGTCGCCTGGGGGGTCGCTCCTGCACTGGAGTTCGGTTCATTCGGGTCCTGGGGGCTGTGGGTGCAGTGTTGGTTCCAGGCGTCGGGTCCCTTGTTACAGGCAGTCGCGGTCAGGAGGAGCCTCTGGATTTCCTCTGCAGGCATCGCTGTGGGGGCTCAGGGGGGTTGTCTCTGGCTACTTACGGGCTCGCAGTCACCGGGGAGTCCTCCCTGTAGTGTTGGTTTTCCGCAGGTCGAGCCGGGGCGTCGGATGCAGAGTGGAAAGGCTCACGCTTCCGGCGGGAAACGTGAAGTCCTTAAAGTTGTTTCTTTGCTTCAAGAAAGTTACAGATTGTTGAACAGGGCCGCTGTTCACAGGAGTTTCTTGGTCCTTTCTTTGCAGGTTCTCTGAGGCTTCAAACGTCGCTGGTCCCTGTTGCATGCGTTGCTGTTGCAGTTTTCTTCGAAGTTGGGAGACAGGCCGTTAGGGCTGGGGCCAAAGCAGTTGTGGTCTCCGTCTTCACCGCAGGGCTTCAGGTCAGCAGTCCTTCTTCTGGTTGAGGTTGCAGGAATCTAGTTTCCTAGGTTCTGGGGAGCCCCTAAATACTGAATTTAAGGGTGTATTTAGGTCTGGGAGGGCAGTAGCCAATGGCTACTGTCCTTGAGGGTGGCTACACCCTCTTTGTGCCTCCTCCCTGTGGGGAGGGGGGCACATCCCTAATCCTATTGGGGGAATCCTCCATCCACAAGATGGAGGATTTCTAAAAGTAAGGGTCACCTCAGCTCAGGACACCTTAGGGGCTGTCCTGACTGGTGGGTGACTCCTCCTTGTTTTTCTAATTATCTCCTCCAGCCTTGCTGCCAAAAGTGGGGGCAGTGGCCGGAGGGGCGGGCATCTCCTCTAGCTGGGATGCCTTGTGGCGCTGTAACAAAAGGGGTGAGCCTTTGAGGCTCACCGCCAGGTGTTACAGTTCCTGCAGGGGGAGGTGAGAAGCACCTCCACCCAGTACAGGCTTTGTTCCTGGCCAAAGAGTGACAAAGACACTCTCCCCATGTGGCCAGCAACATATCTGGTGTGTGGCAGGCTGGCAGAAACTAGTCAGCCTACGCTGGAAGTTAGTATGTTTTCAGGGGGCATCTCTAAGATGCCCTCTGGGTGTATTTTACAATAAATTGCACACTGGCATTAGTGTGCATTTATTGTGCTGAGAAGTTTGATACCAAACTTCCCAATTTTCAGTGTAGCCATTATGGTACTGTGAAGTTCGTGTTTGACCAAGTCTCAGACCATATACTCTTATGGCTGCCCTGCACTTACAATGTTTAAGGTTTTGCTTAGACACTGAAGGGGCATAGTGGTCATGCACCCATGCCCTCACCTGTGGTACAGTGCACCCTGCCTTAGGCCTGTAAGGCCTGCTAGAGGGGTGACTTACCTATGTCACAGGCAGTGTGAGGTTGGCATGGCACTCTGAGGGGAGTGCCATATCGACTTAGTCATTTTCTCCCCACCAGCACACACAAGCTGTGAGGCAGTGTGCATGTATTGAGTGAGGGATCCCCAGGGTGGCATAAGACATGCTGCAGTCCTTAGAGACCTTCCCTGGCATCAGGGCCCTTGGTACCAGGTTACCAGTTACAAGGGACTTACCTGAGTGTCAGGGCTGTGCCAATTGTGGAGACAAAGGTACAGTTTAGGGAAAGAACACTGGTGCTGGGGCCTGGTTAGCATGGTCCCAGCACACTTTCAAATCATAACTTAGCATCAGCAAAGGCAAAAAGTCAGGGGGTAACCATGCCAAGGAGGCATTTCCTTACAGTGACCCACTGTGATTGGCTACAGATACGGGAATGGTAGCCTGCAGGGAGCAATGGACTAACATCTTTGGGACCGATTCACAAATTGCATTTTACAGCACTTAAAGTAGCACTACCATAATATGGCTCAAATCACAAATCTGCAGCCAAAGACTTCTGCCCTGGCTATCTTTTCAACGGGGACATGCCAATACTAAACACACACTCACAAGACAGTAAGATAATTGCAATTCACAAAATACGTTTGGGAATACAGGAAGGAGCAGGAAGTGGTTTCCTGGACTACTGTTTACTCCCCAAAGCTCGTCAAATAGAATTTATGTAAGGGAAGATGCCTTCTCCTCTGTGACTCTCTCAACTTCCCATTGAGGTGGCTATAACTGATCATTGGCTTGCAACTGCACTTGCAAATGACTGATAAATGTTTCAAACCCGAATTTTGTGAGTCAAAAAGGCTTTTCTGATTCACAAAATGGCTTTAAGAAATATAAAGAAGTCATTATGCAGTGGCAACTCCTGTGATTATGTGAATGGCAGGGTTTGTAATTGAAACATGGCTTTGTACATCAGGCTCTAGGTACTTAAATGTGCCACAACCAGTCCCAGAGAAACAAAAGTGTTTGACACTATCTTTCTTTAATTTCTTCACTGTATTTATTTCACGAGGTTGGTAATACATTGGATAGGGCAATTAATGTGATAATTCATTGCATGTGCACCACATATTTAAGATTGAACTAGGGATTCTCTCTCTGTGAGTCCCTTAAAGTAAAAATGTTCTACATTGTAACCACAGGAGAAACCCTTGAGGTCCTTCGTAGAAGGACGTCCACAAAAAGGTGGTATTAGGATGATAGAAAAACAAAACACTATTTCTCTAAGTATTGTTTTCAGCTGGATTACTATTTATGGGGCCAAATGTACGAAGATTGTTTGCATTTCTTAACTGTCTGAATGAGTATTTCAGGCTGTTAAGAAATACAAACTGGGCTTTTCAAATGTACAAAGCCCTTTAAGGAATCGCAAGTTGCGATTTCTACCCTGCAAAAATAGCAATTTGCGATTCCTAGAATGGGAAATGCAAAAAAGGATTTCCTATTTGCATTTCCTATTCTGATGTACCATGCATTTCCAAAATACGATTTGGGCATTTTGGAGATGCAATTACCACTGACTTGAAGTTGGTGGTAAACTGGTGCAATTTAAAAAAAACACCTGAAGGTGTTTTGTTTTAATTGCAACAGAGCACACACATGCCCCTTAGGCATATGTGTGCTCTACAGGTGCACCCCTATTTTTGGGGTGCTCCAAGGGGCAGCCTTTTTCCCATCGCCATTCCTGGTTTTGCATGTCTTAATAAGAAATCGCTATTTAGAAAATGCAAAACTGTCCCTTTGACTTAAATCCAATGGGATTTCTCAAAACTGATTTCCTAATAGTGATTCGCTATTAGGAAATCAGTATCTTAGTTCATAGCATTTTGCATTTCTTAAATAGCTAATTCTATGAAGTTGCGATTTAAGAAATGCAAAATTGCATTTTCATACATCTGGCCCCATATGTAGTGAAAACAAACATGCTCAGTTCTCCTGGAATCAGTGCTTAATTTGAGGTTTCCGGTGGGGAGCACCAGCACTTATTTTGAGTGGCTGGTACTCATTTTTCTGCATCAGGCATTTACTACGAGCAAAAGACACATATAGGAAAGATGGAGGAAGAGAAAGACAGAAAAGCGTCACAAAGTGAGAAAGCAGAAAGCTGCAAGAGTGAGCTGAAGGGCATGTAGTGGCTGTAAATGGATTAAAGAGGCCCGAAATGGCTTTAGGATTATGCTGCCTCAGTATTCTGTTCTCATACATTTAATTGCAGCAGTCAAATCTTTCAGAGGAGAACTTTGGGCACCAGCACATTTTATTTACAAATTAAGCACTGCCTGGAATGAGTCTTAAACTTGGGTTCTGTTACCATGTGCTACCAAGCTCTCTAGTCAACTACCTAGAGTGAACCATACCATCAAGAGAATTATTGATGAGTCAAAGACAATCATGACCTTGGTTCTTGGTTTTATGATATTTTTAATTTAAATGTTTTTCTCTATTTTCATTAGTATTTTTCTTCATCATATCAGTAGTTATTCAGATTAGTTTATGTGCTTTGACAAAATTAAGCTATAGCGTATTTACCTCTACAAGTGGCCAGATATAATACAATACTACACATGTAGACAGTAGCATTGTACTGGTGCCAATATTTATGCACACTGGCAGCTTCTTTAGTGAAATGTAATCGATTTTATTTTTACTCTCAAAGCAATCTGTACATAAAATGACGACCATGCAGCAGAAAGAGCAAATTTCTTTATTTTTCATTATAAAAATATAGACACTAGTTTTAGGAGCTATTTTTAGATCTAGGTTAATAGCTCCACTGCTTAGATTATATTTAGGACCTGATTACAAGCAGCCAGTTATTTACCATTCTGGCACATCCATTGGCCTTTCAAGTAGCACTGTGTCATTGGGCCTGGAATACTGAACCCAGTAATTACAAGCCCAGACACACAAGACCAGAGGCCAGATGTAGGAAACAGTTTGCGACTCGCAAACGGAATAAATTGCCGTTTGCGAGTCGCAAACCGGAGTTTGCTATGCAGAAATGCATTTTGCGAGTCGGAACCGACTCGCAAAATGCATTTCCGACTCGCAAATAGGAAGGGGTGTTCCCTTCCTATTTGCGACTCGCAGTGGGATGCAATTCCATTTGCGACCGCGTACGCGGTCGCAAATGGAGTCGCAGTTACCATCCACTTGAAGTGGATGGTAACCCACTCGCAAATTGGAAGGGGTCCCCATGGGACCCCTTCCACTTTGTGAATGGACCCAAAAATATTTTTTCAGGGCAGGGAGTGGTCCAAGGGACCACTCCCTGCCCTGAAAAAATACCGAAACTAAAGGTTTCGTTTTTTTTTTTAAGTGCAGCTCGTTTTCCTTTAAGGAAAACGGGCTACACTTAAAAAAAAAAAAACTGCTTTATTTAAAGCAGTCACGAACATGGAGGTCTGCTGACGACAGCAGGCCTCCATGTTTGCGAGTGCCTATACTTGCTATGGCGCCGCAATTTGCGACCCACCTCATGAATATTCATGAGGTGGGTCATTGCGACCCCATAGCGAGTCGCAGTCGGTGTCTGAGACACCGTACTGCATTGCAAATTGCGACTTGCAATTTGCAAGTCGGATGGACTCGCAAATTGCAAGTCGCAATTTGCACTATTGCTACATCTGGCCCCTAGTTTCACCGAGTGAAGATGTACATGTGGTGAAAACAATGCATAGCTCGGCCACCACTGGACTACCACAGAGGGGCATACAATTCTTCCCCTAATCAGGGCAAATCCCTACAGGCTTTGCAAGTACAAACCTGGCCACGTCCAGAGCCCCAAACGAATGGTGGTGGCCCAGGGGGAAACAGATATCCCACCTGCCCCAAGACTTGCATGAGGAGAGCACGCTGCAATCCCCAAGAAGGCCAAATGCCCCCCTCTCAGCAATAGCACTGCCTGCCATCATTCACTCCACACCACCCACTGTAAGGTGCGGAGCCCGAGGTTGATGGCCACACCACCCCTTGCCCCTGCCTTACAAGCATAACAGTCCTTTAGTAAATGGGCCCTCATCTGCACAGAGTAGAACACAGGGAAGCAGACAATCCTCCTCCTGAACTGACCCTATCCTGCTCTACCCTGACTTGCTCTTGCTGATCTCCACCCGTAAGCAATACCCAGAATGTGCAACAAAACATAGGAGCCTGCATTTTTTGGGCATGTGTAGGTATTCCCAATTCTGGGGAAAATCCTCATAATTGCCAAATTTTGCTTCAGCGATACAGGCAACAATTGGAGATTCTGGGCCTTTGGTATCACCGTAATTTAGCAAATATTGAAGGCCCTAAGGGTGAACTTCAGGGTCACTCCTTCATCCATTGGGTCTTTTGAACAGACTCTTTAAGGCATTTACTTTAGACTCACAGCTTGGGTCAGCCAAGAGTATTTATATTTCTGAGAAAACACAAGGGATGATGTGTGGAATGCCTGCAAATAGTCTCAGACACTTGCAAAAGCGTGTGGCCACACACTAGTCTGTAATTTCTCACTTACTATGCCACTCCAGACAAAGACTAGCTGTAAGCAAATAAGTCTGAGTCTTATGGCAGTGAGCACTAGGCCCTATGCCCACATCTGGGCATCACACTCTTGTTCAGGGGTGTAAGTGAGTTGCAGCCATGCCTGTTTTTTTAATGGCTCTTCAGAATTGGTCATATACGTCAGTACATGGTGAATGTCACATCTGCATTGATGTCAATGAACCTTGACAGATTGCACCATGTTCTTGAGGTGTCTTTTTGTGCCAGCAAAGTGTTAATCTGATAAAACTCATCATAATGTTCTGTCATCCAATACATCCTAACCAGGTTTGTGTGCTTGGAGCTGGCAACAAATTTGCTCAATCGTTACTGACACACTGGGGGTCATTATGACTTAGGAGGACAGAAAAGCCTGTCCGCCGAAGTCCAGATGGACAAGTTGCCACCAGTGAGGCCGCCTTTCCGTGGGCCCCATTACGATTTTCCTGCTGGGTCACCGGGCAGAAATGGGGTTTCTGGCTCATAATAGAGTTGGGGGCAATGCTTTAGTGCGTAGGGTGCACCAGCACCCCTCACGATGTTCTGAACACCGTAAAGGGAATGGCCCCTGTGGCCCCCGTCTTTGCCAGCCTTTTCATGGCAGTGCTACTGCCATGAAACCGCTGGCGGAAAGGGAGTCCAAATCCCAGGGCAGCGCTGCCCTGGCAGATTAGGACCGCCAGTACCGCCATACCGATGAAAACTCGTAATCTGGTGGTGCTGGCGGACCGACTGTGCCACTACCACCACAGTCGTAATGTGGCAGTCAGACCGCCGGGGTCGTAATGACCACCACTGCGTGCATTACGTACCTAATGCATTGCAATTGCATTGTTTTACACAGTCATCCTTATTGTTGAAGGACTGAAGATTATTTGCATGCTATGACTACATACATATTTTCACAGTTTGAGCAAACAGCATATAAAAATTGTTTAAATTCCAAAATGGGGCACGGTTTTGTACAAATATTTTTGTGTTTCCTCTTCTGCTTTACTTAGCTTTACGATGCAAGCTCAGTTTTGAAAATACACAAATTTATATTCGCTGATGCACAATCCAAAATCGGCCTTTTTTTAAAATTGTTTGTTAGTGAGGGAAAAAGAATGAAGCGTAGTGACAGTTGTAGGGTTTCAAATGGGTCAGAACCTGCCGGCGCTCAGACCCGACAATAATTAAAAACTGACTTTCAAACAGGTCCCTATCAGATCGTATATTGATGCCCTTAAGTGCATCAGGCACAAACCTGAACGATTTCTCAACAGTAACTGCAAAAACCCTCAATGTTATCCGTGCTAACAATGCTTTCCCTATTTACATTTCTAACTTTATACTTCATCTTGAATTCACTAAGAGTGTTTGCTTTCTCCAGGTGTTCTGTTTTTGTATGTTTTATGTGAACCTTGCATAGTGCTAACTATTAAGTGAGCCGCCACTTGGTGTTTGGGTGAGCTCAGGTTGTCAGTGGGTGATATTGACTCCACGTGCATAAGAGCTCTGGAAAAGAGCATGAAGGCAATGTGAGTTTCCAATAGCACTTGCCAGTGGGTCACAAAGGTATTCACAATAGATGCACTTGCAATCATTGACCTCTTTGTAGAGCGCACAAAGCAATGATCAGTAACATGGCAATAGTAATTAAGATTCCATGGGAAAGTGTCTGAAGGAGATACGCAACTGTCGAAATATGGACAGGGCCATAGGAAAAGGCAATGCAGTGCTTACAGGTGTTAGTGGAGGTGACAGAAGTAAGTGCCTGCAGAAGGAAGTATGAAAAGTAGTGATTAAGAGGTAAGGGTGAGATATGCAGATGAAGAATTCCAGATGGATGTAGGGAGAAAATGGGGGCAAGATGCTAACAGTGAGGGACTCCAGAAGAAAGTGGTTTGAATGGCAGTGAGTGAGAAACGCTGAAGACCACTACACCTTTCTACATACCTTATTAATGTTTAACTCACAGTTTCATATTTTCAAATAATTGAAAAAAAACAATTATAAGTATTCATGCTAAAATCATAGTTGTTACTCATTTATTTGATACTTCTAACAAGCTTTTGCAGAGCAAAGAGGGCGGGCTTGTTTTAAACCTATGTTTGTTGTTGGGTTATAGGTTGCAATAAAAGCAAAAAAAATCACAGAGGCACCCAAGTACTTGTCAGGGGTCTCATTGAGTGAAGCAGAGGATTTTAGTTCACAGGTTTGAGCCTTTGAGAGAGGATTTCTAGTTGGGCTTCATTAACCACTGTTTATAGAGACCCCTGCCTCTACTTCATCTCACTTAAAGCAATGAACAGTGGGCATTTTGGAAATGGTTAAAATACACAAGTACAGTTTACAGTTTTCTAGGGTGTTGTGTTATACGTCTTTCCTGGCCATAACTGGAATATTTATGATGTATGATACAGAAGACATTCTGCAAAACGTGTATTAGTGGGTTTACTCTACCGTTTTCCTGTAGCTCAAGGGAGACAGAAAAAATTCCGGACCGGAAATTGACCTCAGTTTGCCAAATTCAGTGAATTTACCAACCTGTATTTCTTTCAGTCATGTGAAAAGCCAAGGTTGCATTTTGTAACAGAACTTACAATAGGTACCCAGATCTGCAGAGGATGCCTAATAGCTTCGACCTACAGCAACATATTTGTATTAACAGTATTGCTTGCTTAGGGCTCAGACTGCTCGCATTAAGTGCATGACAGCGAAAATGTCAAACAGAACCCCAGCAAGAGGAATGAAGAACATTACACGTAATGAAGTGCACATTGGGTAAATGTGCAGAAATTGCTCTGCGTTGCATTCCTTTGAGCCTGACTTCATTGGCTTAAAACTAAATCTCGCGGGGATACTTAACCGACCAGAAGAATAGTACTGAATTTTATGACAGGGCAGCTTATTTTGCGTAGAAATCGATAATGTGCTTATTTCCATGCAGCACGTGTTCTGATATTTGTTTATAATGGACCCTTTTCTGAATGTGACGGCTAATTTCCACAGATGAATTAGCATAGGACTGAAGCAGAGTGACTGTATCCTTGCCTCGGAGAGATTAGAAGAGCAATTTAGGATTCCAGAAGATTGGATTGCCAAATTCGTTTTTGCTTGGTTATAAGTGGAATGGATAATTTCACCCCCCAACCATTGTTTGCAGAGGCACCACCGTTATCAATTGTGTGGAGTTTATAACACCTGGTGATTAATGGATGAGACTAACGTTTATAGCCCTGCAAATTGTCCAGTTATGAATTGGTGGAAAATGCCCTGTAAACACTGGTATATGCAGGTTTCAGTAGGGAACGCACCAAACTCTGCATGTCATGTTCTGTATTGTTGGACTCGACCACTGCTAATCAGTGCCAAAGTGCTTGTGCTCTCCCCTTTAAACATGGTGACATTGGCTTGCACCCAGTTGGCACATTTTATTTACTTGTAAGTTCCTAGTAAAGTGGTATTACATGTACCCAGGGCCTGTAAATTAAATACTATTAGTGGCCCTGCAGCACCTATTGTGCCACCCTCTTAATTAGCATTTTTAAACATGTCTCTTTTCTGCATTTGCAGCCTGTGTGTGCAGTCTTAAACTGCCATTTCGAGCCGGCAAAGTAAACCTTTGCCACGCCTAAACCTTAATTTTGAACACATATAAATCATTCCTATGGTAGGCCCTAAAAAGCCCAAAGGACAGGGTGGATTGTATTAAAAATGTTGGATATGTACTTTTAAGTTTTACATGTCCTGGTAGTGAAAAGACTCCTCAATTTGTTTTTCAATACTGCAAGGCCTACCTTTTTCATAGGATAACATAAAGTTATCTTATTACATTTACTGAACTTTGGATTTAGAGGAGGTAAGACAGTCTTGTTTGGTGTCTGAGGAATTTTTATTTGAAATATTTAAAAATCCTTTTTACTAATAAAGTTGAATTTTAAGTCACAATTCTGAAAATGTCACTTTTAGAAAGGTTGTACTTTCTTGTCCTAAGCATTTTGTGCCTGTAGCCTGTTTTTGGTACCATGAGTAGGCAGAGTTGGCAGTTGGCCTTTGTTTAGTCCTCTCAGACACCATCATAAAAGAGGATCTGAGTGTTGGCAGGATGATTCTTCTCTGGCAGGATGAGGGGTGGAGTTGTCACCTAACACCCTAAGATTCAATGGGGCTGCCTCAGCGCACACACAAAGGTCTCCACACTAACTGACTGGGACCAGGACCGGGAGGCAGGAACTTCCAGACACCTCTGTGGAGGAAAAGTCTAGGAGCTTCTCCACTTCAAACTGGGCACCAGGTGTAAATATTGGACCCTCAGACCCACTCTTCAGTACATTCCTGGACATGTGGATACTACAGAAGAAGGATGTCATTCTGCCCTGCTGCTTGAAGCATGCCCTGCCTGCTGAGAAGGAAGACTGGACCTGCTCCCTTCATCCAAAGCTGAGTGACTCCAAGTGTCAACCAACTGACTTCCTGTTCTGATCTACAAGGACATAACAAGTTGCAGAGCCCTCCTTGTATCTGCCCCGTTGACCTGCTGTACTGGGCCTGCAACCGGAACTGCCAGAGCTCTTCTGACCTCCCCAAGAGTGAGTCCCTGATTCCTAAGGTGTGTCTTCCTAGGCCCTGGGCCGGCATCAGAGTACACTCCTCTGACTCAAACTGTAGAAGTTCTGATGTTTTGGGCTCTTTGAGACCGCAAGAAGGACCTTCGCAGCATCTCACCATCCACAGTGACCACCAATGCAAAGCTCTAGTAAACCCAAATCTTTGTGCTACGGCGACTGCCAGTGCTGACTGGCAATGAGAGATTGTAGTGAGATTGAAGTGAATTCACTACAAAGAGTGAGGCTAGGTCCTTTAAGTAATGATGGACCAACGTGGCCTATGTTTGCCACATACACACCACACCCAGGCACACAAAATATGCCAATAGCAGATCTACGAAATTTATATAATGAGTTAGTAACACATTATAGACGACTAGTCCAGTTCGGAATGCGAACTTTGAACACAACACCAGCGCATCCAGCTCCACCAGCACCTGGTGAATACCAATTGGCTACTGAGATTCATCCACAAACAGTGCATACTATCATGGGTAAAATACCCACTGAACGAGAGAAAATAGCGTTCTGAATAGCCCAGAAAACAAACCAGCTGGAAGCTGTGTTGCCCCATACGGGACCACAGGAAAAACATAGACTTCTCACAATGTGCTTGCCCTTCGGGATGGTTCCCTCGGTGGGTGACTGCGCCACATGGGGTAAAAGTCTTTGCTGCACTATATACTACCACACATGGTACCTCGACACTTGCCAATTTACCGGAAGTGTTAAAACAAATACAGAATGAGCACGGGCTACACCAGCCTTGGAGTTGGAGGATGAAATTAATGCATAACTTTGACGCAGTTTCCTCAATAATACTCAGTAACATTAAAGGGGAAGCGCTAGCACTGGCTATACGCCAGCGTCTCTGAGAAACTCCACAACTGGAACAGGAGAGCCAGCTACCAAAAATAATTTCCGACCCATATACTAGTATAGGGCGGGATAGTTTGGGAGCCAAACCAAAGAAGTTGGAATTACAAAGTACCACCCTTAAGGAAGGTACGAAGCAGGCACAAGAGGGCTCTAAAAAGCACTGGGAAAAACAAAACAAATTTAAGGATAGATGAAATAAGAGAGCTGATTCTCCACACCCGGAGAACTCCGAAAAGAGATACAATCTCAGAAATAGGGAAAATATAAAAACTCCTGATAGATATACTGATTCACGTCCCTCTCATTCCTTTCAGGACGCACAGGATAGACGTAGTGAGAGAGGGGGCCATCCTGATCGACGTCCTGAATACGTAAAACAAAAGAAAGACTTAACGCAGTCTACAGTAAAAAAAGAAGAAAAGACTCCTCAGCAGAAGCCACAGTTTAAAAAGAAAAAGGTGGCAGCACTGTCATTTAAAAATGCCAGTAGACTTGAGAACATTGTTGAAGAATAAGACGTGGGCAGTGACACCATTAGACAGTGCAGCAGAGGTCACGATATGTTGCCAGAGTCTGAAAGATCATCTGGATGTGACAGAAACTAGTGATTTTATTGCAGTTGAGACTGCGGATGGTCACGTTCCCCCACCGACAGGGTTTATGATTTAAAATTCAAATAGATGGAGACGTAGAGCGCACCATTGGTGTGATATTCTGGGATGCACTTACTACTGAAAGAGACTGGCCACCAGAGCACGTCCGTAAGCTCCCACGTGGAGAAGATTTCATTTTGCCTTCTTTCTCTAATCTTGTTCCAGAAGCAGAAAAATAAGCCTATGCTGTTGAATGGGCTTTAGCTCAGGCACCTGTGTTATACCACAATCATGTAGGTTGGGACAAGGACTCTCCTTGTCATGTAATTCCTATTAGGTCTACACCCCAACCTCAGCCACAATATCCTGTTAAACATGAAGCAAAACTCCGGTGAGGGAGATCCTCACTCAGCTCGAGTACCAGGGAGTAATTGAGCCCTGTACATCTGCAATGAATAACCCGTTATTCCCCGTTGCAAAGCCAGACAATTCCTACAGAATAGTCATAGATTACAGACATTTAAATAGTCATACACGTACATATGCTATACAAAACTCACATAGCACGGCACTAATAAACAATATAGTGCGTAAAAAATATAAAACAACGTTAGATATTTCTAATGGGTTTTTCTGCCAAAACTTAGCACATGAAAGTTGGAACCTGAGTGCATTCTCATTTGGCTCACAAAAACGCTTTTGCCCTTTACCCCAAGGCTATAAGAACAGCTCAGGGCTATTCTCAGCCCATGTAACATCAATATTACAAGATATTGATCCCGAGGCGTTATCCTACGTGGATGACATATATATCTCATGGACAACGACCTCAACATTCATCTTGTAAGGGTCGATCAGATCATTTTGGGATTTGCAGACCTCGGATACAAATTCAACTTTAAGAAAAGTAAGATTGCCTTTCTCAGTGTATTGTTCCTGGGATACCAGCTAGTGAACGAGGGGAAGAGTCTGGTCCTGCACTTTCTAGAGAAATGTGCACAATTGCACCCTCCTAACACTCTCAGGAAACTACAGTCATTACTAGGTTTCTTCAACTTTGGCAGAACATATATTCCAGACTATGCACAGCGCATCAAGCCACTTTATGACTTTATACTGCCAAACTTTTCTAGCAGACACTGGACAGTTGAACACACACACATCCTTAGGGAATTGCAACAGGACATGCTAGAAGCTAAACACTTGCACACACGTAACAATAAAACTAATTTAGTCATCAGAATAATTGCTGGTGCCATTGGATTTACTTATGTCACCTTCAATGAAGGTGACATGGTACCCGTAGCATATAAATCACATTTATACTCAAATGCAGACCAACGTTTTGCACCTACAGAAAAGATTCCGACTGTAGTTCAAATGGCTGTCATAAAGAAGAGGTCACTTGCCCAAGGGAAATGCATTATTGTCGTTACCACTGTGCCGGCCTTAGAGGCTGTCACCAAAGCAAGCGTTCCCAACCCCAAAGCATTACATCCACGTTGGATTCAGTGGGCAACGTCTCTAACCGCCACTGATGTTGATTACATCTTTGATCAAAAACTTCAGACACAAGAGTTTCTCCAGTATGAACAGGAGTACCCCGCTCCTCTAAATATCTTGCCACTTGACATATATCATACTGTCATCTACACTGATGGTTCAGCACAACCAGCTGTAGGTACTAAACATCAATACTCAGCCGCTTGCGCAGCCGTGAGCGGTGTGATGGAAAATGGAGTCTTCCACCCTCACAACACCTACACGCAGACCCTAGGGGACTGCACAGCTCAGTTGGCTGAACTTAAAGCTCTTATATTAGTGCTAGAACACACAGAGCCAGGATGCCTGACTTTAATAGTCTGCAACTCGTACTACTGCGTCCAGTCAATGATTATCTTAATCATTGGAAGCTGAACAGGTTTAGAGATTCCAAAGGGAACACCATAAAACACAAAACATTGGGGGGGAGGGTGGCTGATCTTAAGGATAAGCTACCGTGTGTCCATGTAGTACATACATTGGGCCATCAACGTGTAGGAGTACACGTTATCAGCAACACTATGGCTGATAAAGCAGCCAAATTTGCAGTAGCTACGGCTTCTGTGGCTGCAGTGAATCATTCACAGACGAGATTGGATAATGAAATACTGACTGCCGTGAAAGCTTCGGTTGAAGGCAAGTCCCTCCCGAAAGGATACCCTACAAATTACTCTTATCATATCAGTGCAAAATTTTTTGCTTACGCAACAATTCCTGGGGTTGGAAATTGAGTGATCCCCAACAAAGACCAGAGATTAGATGTAGTAAAAGCAGCGCATGAGGGTGTCACTTCTGCACATGCTGTTATTTTGGCCACAATAACATTCTTACAGAAACGCTTCTGGTGGCCTGGTCTGTGCAGACGGACAAAAAAGTATGTCCTTTGTTGTGACATTTACCAGCAAATAAAAGGCTCCAATATAAAAATGCCCACCACAGACATCCCTCTTAGTGTCCAGCAGGCCACTACAATGTGTGTGCCTGGACCACTGCGGTCCACTCCAACCTGATGGTGCATACAAATACATCTTAGCTGCTGTAGATTCTTGTTCTAGATTCCTGTGGGTATGGCCGCAGGTGTCGCGTGGGCTCTCATTATCCTAAATGAGACTACTGGATTTCTGGGTAGCAGGATCGTTCACGGTGTGGGGGACTTAGTCTAACCCACTTGGAAGGACCTCTGTCACCCTAAATCCGGTTTTGCTCCGGCTAACTAGCAGTGCCTCATCTCTCCCAAGGGATGATTCGGCAGCCGAGCGCATGACATCTTAGAACTTCTCAGGGAAGTCGTGGTCACTCAGATCCAAACCAGCTCTCTCATTTACAGTATGATCTCATATACAAATGACAAAGGCAGTTTGAGTTTTATAGATTGTTTTAATAAAACAAGTGCATTTTAGATATTAAGGCGTGAGCCGCAATAACCAGAACCATACAACACAGTAGGATTTAAATAGTCACGAGGAGAGTGAAACATAAGAATAACGCTATCATGGTGTTAATAATTTCTACTCTCTCTCAGCTAGTTCTATTTCGAGCACAGCATGTTAAGCTTCTAACTTGCCTTTCAGATTCCCTGGGAAGCCATAACCCCTCATACCTGAGCAAAGGCCTGTGATCTGGTTCAGCATCTGCAACGAGGCAGTCAGCGTCTACTTGTGGTTCCCTGGTCGGAATCTCCCTCTCTCGTGTATTGGCACAAGGAAGTGTTTTTATAACTAACATGTCAGTGTGATCACAAAATGTCCCTATGCAAGAATGCCAAAGACTAAACTCCTACCACGTCTATCGGCAATGTACCAGACTGTATCCTTGACTAAAGCACAGAGTGAACAAGAATGTGTTATTGAGGACTCCAGTGCTGAAGTAGGCTAAACACTGTGATATAAAAAATAAAACAAGACCGTAGAACTGGTTATTTGAAAAATAACAGTACGAAGCCGAATAAAAAGCATTTAGAGCAAAGTGCACAGAGGCTCTAAGCTGCGAGCAAAGGAATAAAATACATCCAGGGCAAAGTGCACAAAGGCCTAAAAGCCTGAAGCTAACGCGCAACGGATACATAAAACTGATCACACTACACCCTCCCCTTGTCGGTAGCAAGTGGTTCTAATAATAGAAAAATATGCCCCAGATACAAAAAAATAATAATACTTCAAATATATTTCGACAAGTTCAGAGGACAGCAAAGTAGAAAACAAATTTATATTTGGGAAGCATGTGACATTAAAGCCAAATTTGATACTATGTCAATTTCAACAAAAAAATCAAATTCTTAGACAGAAGCCACGGAAAGCAGGAGATCCTCCACTTCGACAGATGTCAATATCGGAAAATCCACGCCAAAAACTATCATGGAGCAGGTGTGTTCCAAAGCCCCAAAACCATCCAGGGCGGCACCCCGTGCAGGGCCTATGAATGAGACAATACCATCTTCCTCCAGGAAGGGAATCTCATAAAGTGCCTCATGAAGCAAACACAACCGCAGTGCACAAGTCTGGGAATGAGCCCTAATCGGGAACATCAACAGATCAGTATCGACCACTGGGGGGCGCTGCAGTGAGAGACAGAGAGACAGTGCATGTTCAAACAAGCACCAAAGGCACCGAAACACGGGTTGCACACAATCCAAAACCGGTCGGAATGACAGGGACCAGTCACACTCCAATTGTCCCAGGAGTGTTGCTCCAAAAGGCTGCATCATGCGTTCACGACACAGCTGCGCTGACGGGAGCACCAATATGGGATCTCGTCGCGGTGGGACAGCCATTGCGGAAGAACAGCAGCAACAGCAAAACACCAGCCAACAAAGCCAAAGTAATCGGAAATCCCCCCAAAATGCTTCCGCAAATAGAGTGAATAGCCGAAGGTATTAAACCGAATATGGAAGAGAAGGTATGAGCAAAACCAACACCAACGGCTTTGAAAAAATGTGCAATTCCAGCAGAGCTGGACGCATTAAATATACGTCCCACGAGTTCACCAAAGTGACTCGGAAAGTTAGTATTTAAAAGGGACTGTATTTCCGCTGATGACCTTGCCACCTGAAGTGCGTAGGTCTCGCTAGCAGATGTAAGGGCCACATGCTTTTGAAACAATAGAGCTTTCAGTCGACTCAACTTGTCGAAATTCACCTTGGAAGTAGCAATATGAGGCCAGATGTCCGCTACCTCCTTAATTCGAGTGGGGGGAAACAACACATTCCCGCAGCACGTAACGGCCTTGGTGACAACGACCACGTAAACTATTCCGGCACGCATGCCACAACAGGGTTCACCATTAAGAAGGATGTAGCTGCCGTTTGAAAGCACCTGGGAAGTGTTTTTAATTACCGGGACTGGAACTCCCTTAAGATAACAAGCTAAGTTAGCAATCGAGGCATTGCACGCCCCGTGCAAAGACAGCTGTTTACAAACCATCGAATGGCTGACAGAAGTTTTGCATTCGCTACCGCTAAGAAAAACCTCCCTCATACCATTAAGACATCTGTATAGAAAGGGAAGCTCCCACACCTCATGTATGTAACTGTCTCCCAACCGTTCATATCTACCCACCAGAATGTGTTTTAAACAAGAAGTAAATTGCAGAGTGGAGATAGGCAAATTAATAACCCTGTAAATCAACCACTCTGCTGACGGAATCTCAGCCACAGTAAAAGGCAATTTCTCCAACTTTTCAATATTTAACATAACATACGTCGCTTCCTTCTTAGCCATTAGTTGTTGTTGACGTGTCAAATTAAAGGAAATGAATATCTCCCTGGCACAAATGTGCTGCCACGGAACGCGACCTGCCTTCAATGTCTGTAGAGTCCAACCCAACTGCATGATGGACCGCGTTTGACTCTGCCCATGATATAAAGAAGACATATCCGATTTAATAATGTCTATAGCAGAGGAAACAACATTGTCAATTGTGTATACACGGTCTGATAGGGTATGCATCCCATTATCCACAACAGACAAAGCTTGAATCAAATTTTCCTGATCAATTTGCCTCAACCGGGCCGCTGCCTCCTGTTGTGAAAGCTTCCAAATCTCATTATATACTTCATACAAAAAATGTTTCTTCCGTGGTACCCTTGGTCCTGACAAAAAATCTTGCAAGTCAGTATCATTAGACAGTAACGTGAGATGTGTCTTAACTGCATCCAGCGTGGATTACCTCAACCATTGTTGACAAAGTTTCCCTACGCTGTATGTAGTAATGATGTCAGCATGTTCTGGTGATATGTAGCGAGGGTCTGCCCTACTAGTCCTGAATCCCCCCGAAGAGGTGACAAAACGTTGATGACACCTATTAGTGTCTATGGGCCACAATAACCACCCGCCTGGACGTGTCAATGAAGTGTTAAGTGTACCATTCTGGACCCAGTCTGTAAGCTCACTAAACGCGGCATTAATATATTGCTGCCAATTTTTCATTTTGGAAGGGACAGGTATGCCAGGCAAATTCAATCCCCTAATTGTTGCTAAGCCCAAACAGCTAGTCTGTTGTACAGTGTCATTTAAGAAAATCATCTGGACAGGAATAATACATGCCCTAAACAATGTCTCCCTACCCTGCATTTGCCAATTTTTCGTTCCCCAAACACTTTTCAAATCAACAGTTTTGGACCAGTATTCATACCCCTCAACAGATAGTTTGGACACAAACAAATTTGAATACAGTAATTTAGTATCAGTCAATAACATTTGCTTATTAGCATGCGGAGTAACTCTAAAATAATACGACTTAGCACTTTGTTGATAATGCCCAGAAAAATACGCAAATTTGTCAGAATAAGTTTTAGAACTCCCCTGTGGAGGAGTCGGGCAATGTTCCCATTGCATATACTCAAATATTGATTTAGTGCTACTGGCTTTATGAATAAAGTGGTGTCCATAATAATTGTAACAAAACATGTCACCATAATTATCTCTAAACTGGTAAGCATCTTCATTTTCATAGACAGTATAAAACTGCAATTCTGTCAACATAGAATCAACTGTCTTCACATCCCAATTATCAGAAACAATGCCTGGTATAACGATATCATTCATTGACAATTTGAGAACATACGGTATCTGATTCATCTCAGTGGGACCATATATATCAAACATCACTCTATCCCACACAATCCCATCCGGAATTGGTACAGCAGAAATGTTCACAAAGGACAAGTCTCTTTGAACCATATGTGACGAAAAATGTGGTTTCAACACCGTCTCCACGTGCTCAATGTCAGATCGTTCAGGAAGAAAATGACCATGTATCACCAGAAAAAAGGTAACCACAAACCCCAGCCATAGGAAAAGAGTCATCACAGTCATAAAAAGCCACAGATAGTTCCAAGGAACAACAAAATATGTATGTTTGAGCCAACACAGCAGCTTACGTGGACCCAGGGCTGGTGTTGAAGAGGACGATGAGTCCGACACAATTTCATCAGTGGTATTGAAGCAGCCCGAGGCAGTTCTCGCAAAAGGTGCAATCGTAAACAAAGAAGCAGATGGTGGCTCTCGCCTTGGCACGCTATAAACCACATGTTCAGCAACATCTGTAGAACGTACAGCAACTTGATCAAAGGATTCCAAATCATTTGCTGTCTGTGGAACAATCGCAAGATCAGCTTCCACCCTCCCCAAGCTCGGAGAGGAAATAGCGTCAGTGCAAATCACCTGCAGCGGAACTTCTTCCCCAGTAGTGAGAGGGATTCCGGAACTACTGGGTGTCCCCCTTGGTCTGCTGTGCAGAATCGGCCACATGTTGTAACTTGACATTATCAATGGAAACAAAGCGATTTCCTTTGGCCCCTTGCAACGATGGCAAAATTACAGTTCTTGTGCCGTGGATCCCTAGCACAGGGACAGGCACTCGATAGGAAGGACCAAATTCCTTTTTCACTGCGACCTTTTCATGCACAAGATCCCCAATCTTGGGAATCCAACCAGTAGACGTTACCGGTTCATCCTTAATTCCTGTGGAGGCAGCACTGGCAGAAGAGTTATCTTCACGGAATTGTTGTAAATCCTGCAAAACAGTGACACGATTATTTATGTCAAAGGGCGTATCTGCCGACTCCACACCAGGACCATCTAGATCAGGAACATACATTTGTGTTCCAAACAGGCACTCATATGAAGTACGACCCCCCAGGGACCTTCTAGGCAAGTTATTAAGTGCTCTCTGTACTCCATACAGATGGGCTAGCCAACCATGACCCGTACCTATAACTCTGGCCGTTAAGGATTGCTTTAAATCGCGATTTAAACGTTCCACAACAGAATTTCCCTCGGGATGAAATGGAGACGAGAACTGGAGCTGGACCCCCAACGAAGCCATGGTGTCCCTGAATGCCTTAGAGGCAAAGGCAGGGCCCTGGTCCGAATGAAAAGCTGCAACTGCATATGTATCGACAAAGATGCGCAAATCTTTAATAACAGTTCGAGCGTCAGCCGAGCTCTGTGGCCAGACCCACACAAATCTGGAACACGAATCTACAGCAACCAATATATATTTGTATGCACTATCTGGCGTCAGCGGACCACAATGGTCCAAGCACACACACTGTAAATGTTTATTTGATATGAGGAGGGGCGTCTGCTGCGGGCGTTTAGCCATGGAAACTTTAATTTGTTGACAGATGTCACAACAAAGGACATACTGCTTTGTCTCTTTATAGAGACCAGGCCACCAGTAACGGGCCTGTAAGAGTGAAAATGTGGCTGCCACGCCTGCATGGGCAGAAGCCGTCCCCTCATGTGCTGCAGTAATTAATCGAGGTCGCTCAATTTTATTGGGAATTTCACGTACACCAACGCCTGGTATTTTAACTACAGCGTTTAGCATACCACCCATACAGTAACTATATTTAGAAGGGAATCCTTTAGGAAATGGCGTGCCATCAGCCGTAGCTTTTATAGCAGCCAATATCTCTGTGTCTGGTTTGGAACTCGAACGAGTTACTGCGGCCACAGTGGCAACTGCCACTGCCGATTTCGCGGCTTCATCAGCCAAAGTATTCCCAGCAACGTGTATTCCAACGCGCTGGTGTCCAAGTGTATGCACAACATGGACTTTAGGAAGCGTTTCCTTCAGATCCGCAACCTTCCCCCACAGCAATTTGTGTTTAATGGTGTTGCCTTTTGAATCTCTGAACCCTTTCAACCTCCAGTAGTGTAGATATTCATTGAAAGACTGAACACAGTAATAGGAATCACAAACCAGCAATGTAAACACTGCCGGATCCGCATGTTCCAAGGCTAACAATAGAGCTTTCAGCTCAGCCAACTGTGCCGTACAATCTCCCAAGGTCTGTGTTTAAGTATGTCGGGCAGAACACTTCCCCCTCCATATAGCCGCTCACCACCGCACATGCAGCAGAATACTGTTGTTTAGTCCCAACCACTGGTTGCGCAGAGCCATCGGTATACATGACCACCTGATATTGGTCAATAGGCAATGTACCAGCGGGAACTGGGTACTCCATTTCATATTGAAGAAATTCTTGAGTCTGCAGTTTAGGGTCAAATATGTAATCTACATCAGTGGCTGTCAAAGACGTTGCCCATTGTATCCATCGCGGGTGTAAAGCTTTCGAATTAGGAACACTCGCTTTTGTAACAGTCTCTAAGGCTGGAATCGGGGAAACGACAATGATGCGTTGGCCCTGGGCAAGAGGTCGTTCTTTAATAACAGCCATCTGTACAGCAGTGAGAATTTTCTCAGTCTGTGCAAAACGTTGTTCTGCAGCCGAATACAAGTGGGACTTGTATGCTATCGGGACTGTCTCACCCTCATTAAAGGTGACATATGTAAACCCGACGGCCCCAGGTATAACCCTGATGACCAGATGCGTTTTATTGTCCCTAGTGTGTAAATGATTTACTGCTAAGAAATCAGTTTGCAAATCTCGAAGAATATGTGTATGCTCATCCGTCCAAAATCTACATGAAAAATTCGGGCGAATCAACTCGTATAATGGTTTTATACGTGTAGCGTAACCAGGAATGTAAGTTCTGCCAAAGTTTAGAAACCCCAATAACGACGAGTTTCCGAACCGTATTAGGAGGCTGCAACTGAGCACATTTCTCCAAAAAGTGTGGCGCTAAGCTCTTGCCCTCATTCGACAACTCATATCCCAGAAAAATGACGCTGAGGAAGGCAATTTTTGATTTCTTAAAATTAAATTTGTAGCTAATATCAGCAAATCCCACAACAATGCGCGCTACGCGCCTTAAATGTTGCAGTAACTCATCGTCCGTCAGATATATATCATCAACATATGATAATGCTTCAGGGTCCAACTCGTGCAGAATTTCTGTTACACGAGCCGAAAATAGTCCTGGACTATTTTTATACCCCTGAGGCAGACAACAAAACTTTTTCTGAGAGCCAAACGCACTAAAGCTCGTATAGTCCCTACTTTCGGGCGCTATATTTTGGCAGAAGAATCCATTTGAGATATCTAATGTTGTTTTGTATTTCTTACGCACAATATTATTCATGAGCGCTGCGCTGTGTGAATTTTGTATTGCATATGTGCGTGTATGTCCATTTAAATGTCTGTAATCCACCACTATCCTATAAGAATGGTCCGGTTTAGCTACTGGAAATAAGGGATTATTCATCGGCGAGACACAGGTTTCAATTACCCCCTGGTACTCCAATTGTGTAAGTATTTTCCTCACCGATGCCCTCGCTTCAAACTTTATAGGATATTGCGGTTGCGGCTGAGGTTCGCCCTTTATCAGAATTACATGATAAGGTGAATCCCTATCCCACCCCACATTATTTCTATATAAGGCAGGAGCCTGTGCTAGAGCCCATGTTTTACTATAGGACTCTGATAGTTCTCCTGGAACAAATGGTGAGAATGAAGGTGTAATAACCTCCTCCCCAACTGGACAGTCACGAACAAAGTCAGGAGGCCAATCCTGTTCGGCCAGCAGAACGTCATACAATTTGACAACACGGTCCCAAAAAATGGCGTTTATAGTGCGCTCAACGTCTCCTTCTAATTGTAAAGTTACTGTATAAACTCTATCGGGTTCAGAGACACGCATATCTGCTGTTTCGACTTGTATGAAGTCATCAGTTGCTTTCACTTCCAGATGCTCTTGAAAACTATTGTGACCTCTGCCGCGCTGTCTAACCGTGCTAACGCCCATGTCTTGTTCTTCAAGAGAACTCTCTTCTTGAGTGGCATGTCTAACTGAGACTGCCGCTACCTTCTTCTTTTTAAATTGCTGTTTTTGTTGGATCGGTTTCTCTTCTTGTTTGACAGAAACCTCAGTTGAGCGTTGTGACTCCTGTCTCGGTTTCACGTACTCTGTTCTCCACTCTGATCGCCCACCTCTCTCATTTCTCTTTTCCGAGGAGTCCTGAAAGGAACGAGATTGGCGTGTATCAGTATATTGATATCTATCAGGCGTCTTCAAATTATCCCTATTCCTGAGATTATACCTATTCTGCGGGGTCTCCGGCTGCAGAGATTGTCCCCTATCTTTTTTAGGTGTCTGTTGTTTTTTCTCCCAGGGCTTTTTAGTACCCTCAGGTTGCTGTTGTATAGTAGTATCTTTACTATTCTTACCCTGTAACTGGAGTTTCTGCGGTCTAGCCCCTAGTATCACGACCGATACTCGAATATGTTTCTGCTATTATTCTCGGCAGTTCCCGCTCCTGGTTACCTTGCGGGACGTCTCAAAGACGCATACGCACCACTAGTGCTACTGCCTCCCCTTTGAGATTACACAAAATCATAGAAGAAACCACGGCAAAATTGCCCATCAGCTGCATCCCTAAATCTAAGGCTGGGGCAGCTCCATATTCATCCTGAATTTGTTTCAGCCCTTCCGGTAGATTAGCCAATGTTGGTGTACCGTGTGCTGTAGTGTAGAGCGCGGCAAACACCGTGCCCCAAGTATTACAATGGTCCACAGTAGGAACCATTCCATACGGTAAACACCTCGTCAATATTCTATGTTTATCCTGAGGTCCCGTATGGGGAAACACTGCTTCCAGCGTATTAATTTTTTGCGCCAGCCAAAATGGAGTTCCCTCCCGTTTTGCTGGGACTTTACCCATAACTGTGTGTAAAGTGGTTGGATTGACCCCCGGAACCACTGCATGTGGTTGCGCCAGAGCAGCACGCGCTGGGTTTGTGTTAAGTGTCTGCATCACAAATTGAACCAAACGTCTATATGTAGCCGTTAATTCTGTATTTAAGCGACGAACTTCAGCCACCGCCAATTGAGCAACCGCAGGATGTGGTGTATATGTAGCCAATAAAGGCCAGGTAGGACCATCATTACTCAGTGAACCTAACCTAACAGGTGCTATAGTGTGGGGTAGGGCGCCATCAAGCCAATTAGTATGTTCTTGATATGATAGAGGTATCTCTAAATATGCATATGCCCTGTATTGTCCAGGGACATTAGCAAGAGTATATTCATGAAAAGTGTTTGTACCCCCATCAACTGCTGGAAATACAACCCAAGATTAAAAAAGCTCTGTTCTATAAGCTGCATGGGCGTCCACCACAAACGTGACCGGACCCCCCTGGTTCGTGAGGCCATGTGCTATCAGATGTCCCGTGAGCGGATGGCGCATATTAAGCGCTATGTTCACTACTTGAGGATTTGCCATTATAAAAACAGCACTAGGACAGAGAAGGCACACCAATATCGGGGTTTTCCTTTCAAAGTTCAAGCTTGAACAACTGACCACTAAGTAATAGGAGGCACCTATCTCGTGGTGGCGGAAATCCTCAGCCCCACGGACGTCTCCGTTAACGGAACCGAGGAGTCACTATATATATGAGACCGAGAGAGTCAGCCGGACCCGAAAATTAGAGCCAGACCAATCGTTGGCGGCGCCATGTCGCGTGGGTTCTCATTATCCTAAATGAGACTACTGGATTTCTAGGTAGCAGGATCATTCACGCACGGTGTGGGGGACTTAGTCTGACCCACTTGGAAGGACCTCTGTCACCCTAAATCCGGTTTTGCTACGGCTAACTAGCAGTGCCTCATCTCTCCCAAGGGGAAGGGATGATTTGGTAGCTGAGCGCATGACATCTTAGAACTTCTCAGGGAAGTCGTGATCACTCAGATCCAAACCAGCTCTCTCATTTACAGTATGATCTCATATACAAATGACAAAGGCAGTTTGAGTTTTATAGATTGTTTTAATAAAACAACTGCATTTTAAATATTAAGGCGTGAGCCGCAATAACCAGAACCATACAACACAGTAGGATTGAAATAGTCACGAGGAGAGTGAAACATAAGAATAACGCTATCATGGTGTTAATAATTTCTACTCTCTCTCAGCTAGTTCTATTTCGAGCACAGCATGTTAAGCTTCTAACTTGCCTTTCGGATTCCCTGGGAAGCCATAACCCCTCATACCTGAGCAAAGGCCTGTGATCTGGTTCAGCATCTGCAACAAGGCGTCTAGTTGTGGTTCCCTGGTCGGAACCTCCCTCTCTCGTGTATTGGGACAAGGAAGTGTTTTTATAACTAACATGTCAGTGTGATCACAAAATGTCCCTACGCAAGAATGCCAAAGACTAAACTCCTACAACGTCTATCGGCAATGTACCAGACTGTATCCTTGACTAAAGCACAGAGTGAACAAGAATGTGTTATTGAGGACTCCAGTGCTGAAGTAGGCTAAACAGTGTGATATAAAAAATAAAACAAGACCGTAGAACTGGTTATTTGAAAAATAACAGTACGAAGCCGAATAAAAAGCATTTAGAGCAAAGTGCACAGAGGCTCTAAGCTGGGAGCAAAGGAATAAAATACATCCAGGGCAAAGTGCACAAAGGCCTAAAAGCCTGAAGCTAACGTGCAACGGATACATAAAACTGACCACACTACACAGGGGTTGGCTGACACTCGAACTGTTATAAAAGACTTGCTGATCTTCATCGGTACATATGCGGTTGCAGCATTCCATTCGGACCAGGGCCCTGCATTTGCCTCTAAGGCATTCAGAGACACCATGGGGACGATGGGTATTGAACTCCATTACTCCTCACCATACCATCCCGAGGGAAATTTGGTTGTGGAGAGGCAGAACTGTGATCTAAAGCAGTCCTTAACAGCTCAAGTATTATGTTCAGGCCGCAGTTGGCTTCATCACCTATATGGGGTCCAGAGAGCACTGAATAATCTGCCAAGATGGTCCTTGGGGGGACGCACTCCTTATGAGGTTCTCTTTGGGATACCTATGCATGTCCCAGATCTTGATGGCTCTGGTTTGGTGGCAGCAGAAACACCATTTGACATAAATGAACGTCTCACTGTCTTACAGGAGCTTCAGCAATTTCGTGATGATAAATCATCTACCAGTGCTGCCACCTTAGGAATAAGGGATTTAGCAAAAACTTCGACTGGCTGGATTCCTAAAGCTGGGGATCTGGTTCGTGAGAAGATCGCTGTGAAGAAGGAATTCGGTCCATCATACAGAGCACTTGTCCCGGTCTTGGGAATTCAAGGTACCAGAACTGTTGTCTTACCACCACTGCCTGGTTCCAGAACAAACAGATTCATTTCCATTGATGACGTCTAAGTTCACCATGTGGCCGATCCTTCACAGTAGACCAAGAGGTCCCTTGGGTAGTTCCCGATCCCCTCTCTCTACCCAACAGGACATACCTCTACATAGTAGAATGAACAACACTACTACGGACTATGCAACAATGTCCGATGCTATCACAGAGACCTCCTCGACCATGGGGAGGGCGGAAAATGAACTCTTGCTAGTTCCAGTTACTACTTCAATGACAACACCTGTCCGAGATTTGGCTGTTTTTTACACCAACACTACAAAGACTGATGATGCGGTTTACCATGAGCCTCCACGTGAAGTGGACCAATCTACGAGTAATCCGCCGGCTCCAGCATTTGCAGAGACTGCCTCTGGCTATTTTGTAGACATTGATGATTTTTCTTCAGACTCATCCACTATTATGATTGACAATGTTTCGAAAACACGTAAGCTGTATCAATGGGTTGAAAAGAACTATTTAATTTACCCATGGAACTATTTATGGTTCTGTTTAACATTTACTGCATTATTTTTTTGGGTTGGTTTTGTGACTGTTTTCTTTTGTGCTTTCATTCCTGAACCCTCCTCTGTCGAGCCTGTGGATAAAGTCTTAACCCCATATCATTGTTCACATAAGGTCCGAAGAGACTTGTCCCTTGTGAACATTTCAGCAATACCGATTTCTGATGGGATTGTGTGGGACAATGTTCCCTTTGATATATACGGGCCTACTGAGGTCATTCAACTTCCATATGTGTTCAAAATATCTATGCCAGATGTGGTTACACCTGATGTTGTATCTGATGATTGGGATGTCCAAACAGCTAATTCCATGCTAACTGAAATGAAAGACTATTCCATATTTGAAAGTGATGATGTATATGGACATACAATGAATTATGGGGAAATGTTCTGTTAAAACAATTGGGGACATTACTACCTACACCGTGCCCCTAGGCACAGGCCAGTATTGAACTATACACAGTGGAAACACTGTTCAACACCAGTGGGGAGCCCAAAACACTATAGAGATAAATTTACATATTTCACTGGGCATGACACAAAAAATGTGGAATCATATTATTTCAAGTTACCTCCGTCACAAATTAGGAAAATTTAGCTAACAAACACGAAACTGATTTATTCAGATCCCTTTGTTTCCCGGCTCGCAGTTGAAGGTTACGAATACTGGAAGAACACTATTGACTTAAAAAGTGTATGGGGAACACAAGATTGGCAAATACAGGGTAGGGAAGCTTTGTTTGGAGCATGCCTAATTCCTGTGCAAATTATCTTTTTGAATGACACCATTCAACAGACATCCTGTCTGGAGTTAGCAAAAATTAAAGACATGAACACGCCCAGTATCCCCACACCGGCGAAGTTTAATGATTAGCAATATTTCCTTAACATCACAGAGGAAACGCTAGATGCAATGGTTAAGGCTGGTACCTATAATTCTTCACTTTCCAGTCCCGGCGGGCGGTTAATATGGCCAACTGACACCAATAGATGTCAAGCACGTTTTTTGAACTCTTCAGTGGGTTTTACAATTAACAGGCCAGACCCTTGCTTTGTATCGGGTCAACACACAGGTATAGTTACAACATACAGTGTGGGTAAACTGTGCCAACAATGGGTACAGACTAACACATTAGCCACAGTTAAAAAACATCTTAACACTCTTTCTGAAGATGTAGACTTGCAGGATTTTCTGCTAGGTCCTAGGAAATACCGCTCTAAAAGGTTCCTGTTTGTTATGTATAATGAGATCTGGAAAATGTCACAGATAGAAGCTGCTGCGCGTTTAAGGCAATTAGATAAGGAAAACTTAGAGAAGACTTTAGCAGTTGTCGACAACGGATGAACACTCTGTCCAACAGGATTTATTCACTATCCAACATTGTGTTGTCTGCTATTGATATCATTCAGACAGACATGTCCCGTTTATATCATGGACAAACTCAGCTGCGTACCATCATGCAGCTAGGTTGGACATTTTAGACGCTGAAAAATGGACGCATTCCATGGAAGTATATTAACGGTATTGAATTGTTCACTGCTTTTAATCTTTCCAGGGAACAGCAGACAATGGCTAAAAGGGAAGCTAGTTTCACCATGCTTCATATTGAAAAGTTAGATAAGTTGCCCTTCATGGTAGCAGAGAGTCCTTCACCAATTTGGCTCATACATGGCATAATTAATTTGCCCATTTCAACCTTTTGTTTCTCGAATTGCTTGAAACATCTTGCAGTGGGCAGGTTCGAGCAACTAGGCAATAGCGATATTAAGGAAGAGTGGGAGCTGCCCTTTGATTATAAATGTTTGAACGGCGAAACAGAGGTTTTTCTAAGCGGAAGCGAATGTGAAACTACTGTTAGTCATTCAATGATATGTAAGCAGGTGTCCCTTCACGGCCTTTGCAATGCGGGGGTCGCGAACTTGGCCTGCTTTCTGAAGGTTAATCCCGTCAAGTTGTTGTGGCATGCGACCAGGAATTGCCTACGCAATCTCGGTCTCGAAGGTCGTTACGTGTTGCGGACATGTTTTATTCCCCCCCACACGAGAGATAAAAGTATCTGACATGTGGCCCCACATAGATACTATTAATGTAAATTATGACAAGCTGAGCAGACTAAAGGCGCTACTGTTTCAAAAACAGATCGCTTTGACATCCGCTAGAGAAACTTATGCTCTCCAGATAGCGAGATCATCAGCTGAGATACAATCCCTATTAAATACCAACTTCCACAAGCACTTTGGAGAACTGAAATCCAGAATATTCAATGCTGCAAGCACTGCTGGGATTGTCCATTTCTTTAAGGCTGCTGGGTCTGGATTCGTGTCTATCTTCCAGACTGTTTTCGGCGTCATCACATCAGCCATCCATTCACTCTTTTCAAGCGTGTTTGGCAGTTTTCCGATTATTTTGGCATTGATTGGCAGACTACTACTGCTATTTCTTCTGATTCACAGTGGTTGTTTCTTTACAGCTACGCAGAGCAATGGAGCCGCTCCCACCAACTCAACTGTGCCTAGAACGCATGGTTCAGATTTTCGATGCCTCCTTGCTGGTGGAATTGGAGCGTGATTGGTCATTGTCATTTCAACCACTTCTCTGGTGCGTACAACCAGTTTTCCACTGCGTGTGGTGCCTCTTCGAACACCTGCCTATGGTGTGTCTTGCCGTTGCACCGGCATCTCCTGTGGACCAAGAACTGCTGATGTCCCCGATGAGGGTTCATTCACGGTCGTGCCGCTTGAGACTAAGGCTGCTCCGCGAGGCCACTTATGAGCCTTCGGTTCTAATATCTACTATGGAAAATGGCACTGCTGCAGGTGGACCTGCACAAGAGACTGACACGCACTACTGCTCTGTGGATCCGTTTGCCCGTCCGGTGATCGATCTAACATCTGACTATGTGGACTCATTCTTGAGGTCCTTGATTGGTGACTTCGATAAGACTCTTCGTGATCATGACTATAGCAAATAATTTGATGCATTGGCTTGCCATTACCGATTCAAAGTGTGCATTCAAATTGCCTTTACTTCTGCCTGCTGTGCTTGTCACGGTTGACATTAAATTTCTCTGTATGTATTTTTAACTAATATTTGTAATTACTACCTCTTAACAAATTTTGTAAACGTTTCTAGCTAGTTTTTATTCTTTTAGCTTTTTAGTCCAGAGCAATTTTAGCGTTTGGATTCATTCACCTTCAGTAGTGTCCAGTTATGGCGTCATACTTGTTACGGCAATGGGGAGAGTGTAGTGAATCCTAGTTTGTTCTAATGGGATAACAGGAGTTAGCTTAGCCATTGGCTTGCGGACTCGTACCCCCGTCACCTAGTGACTTTTAACCTACTTAGCTTGCTCTGTTTTAGCCCATTTAATTATTTAATTCTTCTAAGATGGCTGCCTTGTTTATAGTTAGGCCACTTGCTATGATTTGCATTATCAGTGCCACCGCGTTAAGGCATCAAGATCAAGTGACAAAGACAAACAAACTGTAGGTGTTCACATTTAGGGACTTTCCCTCTTCGTGCTTTCGAGGGAATTGTTTATATTAATTGCCGCCCCAAGCATGCCGTTATCTATTGTTTGGGAACACACCTACGTCAGGGGTCCAAGTAAATCTGTATAAATACATCACACTTTACACAGATAATTAGAGGGATTCTGACCAGAGGGCATCGCCACCATCGCTGACATCAATGCTGCACATCGTCTTGACGCTGACTCAGTCTTCGTGTTCCTCCAGAGTCTGAGATAGAGACCTCATTCCAAGGTAACGAGGGTTGGGGGCTCCTCTCATGGACATGGCATTGGCAGATTAGGTTTAACATACCCAGCTCTCCTTTAGGTAGGAGGTTAGGCCTATCATGATAGGGTTTTAGGACATATTATACACTTCATGCCTTCTCATGTTATTGCAAGATGGTGGGGGTCTTTGTAAAAATGACTCTTGTCTTTACAATTCTGTTTCTTGCACTGTTCATTATCCTAAACATTGCAGCCCAGGCAACTTATCGCAGATTGCAGTTGTATTAAATAAAAAGTATTGAAACTTTACTGCATCTTCGTTATTGCCTGTGTTTGGATGAGACATGATATATCTGTGAGAAAGGGGTAATCTCCGTTTAACCACAACACTCCCTGAGATGTCATACTCTCAAGTCCATGCGTAAAGGCTGCCACAAATCACCTTTTATTATTTGGGTTTTTGGTGAGTGCTGCTAGTGAGACGGAAGGGTTGGGACGACAGCTATGACTTGTTGTAGGATAGGCATAGTCGCCTACAAACATAAGTACCAGTTTTGCCTAGAGCAAGAGTCCAAACTACGACAAGATCTGCACTTTGCTGTACAGTATCGACAGCTAGCGGTGACTGCCAACGTGAATCTCCAGCAATGACCGTCCGTGACACCCGACAAGATCTTCACAGCCAAACCATCTACAACACCCAACATGCTCTTTGTGCTAAAGTGACGACCATCTGAGATGCCCTCCCTCCTCCTCGTGGCCTCCTCCACCACAAACGGAACCCTTCGCACTGGACTTTAAAAGGCAACTTATTCAAGAGGACTAACCTTGTCCCTGCATCGGCCTGTGCTCCATCATGGTCGGTGTGATTGTGCAACTTTCACTTGGTCTTGCATGACCAGATAGCTGCAATGGGCGTTTTTGTGACATTTGGCACTATGCGTACCTGAAGTTTTTTAAATTGCATATCTCTGGTCTACTGATTACATTTTTGCTGTTTTGTTGTCAAATACTTTTTTCAATTTTACTATATTTTTCTAAATTATTGTGGGATTTTCCTTGTTTTGTGATTTTACTTTATTACTGTTTAACTGCTGCATAAATACTTTACACATTGCCTCTAAGTTAAGCCTGAATGCTTTTGTGCCTAGCTACCAGAGGGTTAAACACAGGTTAATTTAGTGACTTTTTGCGGTTCACCATGACAAGGATTGTGGATATTGCTTTTGGGTGGGATGGGACCCCACCCACCCCACCCACCCCACGCCCTCAATCAAAAGCCTAATGTCTCACATATTATAGGTGATAAATATCCACCTGATAAGCACTGATCCCGGGAATATTAAATAATTATGTCAAGCCTCACCAAGTTCTAGCATTCAGGGCCTTACTTAAGAACTTCTTTTTTGGAATTTTTAGAATTTCATGTGGTTTAATTCACATCACAGTAAGAAGAAGGGCATAAAAAAGCACTCCAGTTTAAAAAAAAACCTGTAATTCACCAGTTTTACGTAACTAACATAAGTATAACTTATACATATATAACCAAATAATTTTGGGGGGGATTTTTGCCTCCCTGGGGTGCAGGGGGAAGAATCCCTCTGGTATCCTTTCAAAAGGGCTAAGGGGTCAGGGATTCCCTATCCTGGCACTTTATGTGTTTTTTTTCAGGACGCATGAGTCCTAAAATAGCATATACAACATTTTTCTTCTAGTTGTAGGTGCCAATTGCATTGCGTGCTTCGCAGGTGTCAGAATAGATGTTTTGACTTTATTTTCAATAGGAGTCCTGCAACAGCAAATATCCATACATGTTTAACATTAATTCCTCAAAACTGACTGAATTACACCAAAATACAAAAAGCATCCTTTCTGCATAAATATATAGCTTTCTGCCAAATGTGGTGTAATTATGTTCAGCCATTTTTTCTGTATTGTTGTCTAATTTGTCATATGTAAACTGCATTGGAAAAAAGTGTTTTGGACCCCACTTTTTCTCTCCACTCCACTTGACGGATCACCCTGAAACTTTCCAGGAAGGAAGCTGATGTGAATGAACTTCTTCTTGGAATTTTGTAAATATTCTTTAAATGGTACCTAGGTTATAAGCAAAACACAATATGCTCCAATGTCAACCAACTCAAATATAATTACAAAATGGATACCACCAGTGTGTCATATGGATATACACTCCACCAGGGGCAGACATTGGGGGTGATTCTGATTCTGGCGGGCGGCGGAGGCCGCCCGCCAGAATTCCGCCCCCATTATACCGCTCCGCGGTCAGAAGACCGCGGAGGGTATTATGAGTTTTTCCCTGGGCTGGCGGGCGGTCTCCAAAAGACCGCCCGCCAGCCCAGGGAAAAACTCCCTTCCCACGAGGATGCCGGCTCGTAATCGAGCCGGCGGAGTGGGAAGGTGCGACGGGTGCAGTGGCACCCGTCGCGTATTTCAGTGTCTGCAAGGCAGACACTGAAATACTTTGCGGGGCCCTCTTACGGGGGCCCCTGCCGTGCCCATGCCATTGGCATGGGCACGGCAGGGGCCCCCAGGGGCCCCGCGACCCCCCCTACCGCCATCCTGTTCATGGCGGCTTTCCCGCCATGAACAGGATGGCGGTAGGGGGGGTCAGAATCCTCATGGCGGCGGAGCGCGCTCCGCCGCCATGAAGGATTCCCCCGAGCAGCGGTAAGTCGGCGGGAGCCCGCCGACTTGCCGCTTCTGACCGCGGCTGAACCGCCGCGGTCAGAATGCTCGTGGGAGCACCGCCAGCCTGTTGGCGGTGCTCCCGTGGTCGGTGGCCCTGGCGGCCACCGGCCGCCAGGGTCAGAATGACCCCCATTGTGTTTTTTTGTTATAAAATGGCACTGCAGGAGCCCACTACAGCACTTTACTTTTTAAGCATTATGTTTTTTTATTTTTAATGGGTACCCTGATCCACCCGGGCACCAGCAACATGCACTATTGATGGGGGATGTGGGGGAAGGCCCATGGCCCCACTGGCCCTAGTGACTCCCCAGCCAACACCCATCCTGGGTGCAGGTGAGTGCTGGCTTGATTGCTTTCGGCCAGTCCAGCGGGTGCAGCTTTTGTTTTCACTCTTGCCGACTAGGAGCAAAGCTAATTTCCCTGCCTGGAGAGTGTGGGCAGGAAATTAATTTGTATTTCCTGCCCGCTGAATCCTGGACAGGGATCAAGACAGTGTTTTGGCAGAAGGGGATACTATGACCAGGAATGTGGTCCCCAGGGCCATGTAATGGCCTGGGGAGTGGGGACGCATGCCCCCTCCTCAAAATAATTACATTCCCTGGGAGATGGGGTCACGGGGGCCATTTAATGGCTCCTAAAATGGCTGCAAAATATCTATGTTGATGTGAGGCAGCCAATCAAGTCCATCCCTGAAGCCATACTTCAATTAGAGGGGAGGGCGGCATGTGGCCCCTCTCCATGAGCCTTAAGGGGCCACTGGGTACCCATCCCCAAGGCCAAATACATTATTATTAGCTGAGAGGGTATGTGCCCCCCTCCCAAGTCCACATTGGCCCAGGAGACCCCATCCCTTGGGATCATACTTAAATTATAGAGGAGGGGAGTTTGTGTCCCTCCTCCCTGACCCTTAAAATGCCTCATGGACCCCATCCCCTGGAGCTGAATGCCAAAGAAATGGGAGGGGGCACAAGCCTCCTCACCGAACATTAATAGCCCCCAGTGGACCCATCCTCTGCAGCTGAAACTAAGTTATAAGGGGGGGGGGGACACGGTCCCTCTCCCAGAGCCTTAATAGGTCTCAGGGGCCCCATCCTGGGGCCGAACGCTATAATAAAGGGGAGGTGGCATGTAGCGCTTCTTAGATCTTACGATCTTCCCCCCTACTATTTACCTTCCTCCTCCATCTTTTTGCTGATCTTGGTTTTGCTGGCCTTAGGACTCTGTGCACTTTACCAGTGCTAACCAGTGCTAAAGTGTATGTGCTCACTCCTTAAAACTTGGTAACCGTGACTTATAGTCAATTGGCATATTTAATTTACTTATAAGTCTCTAGTAAAGTAGTGGTACATGTACCCAGAGCCTCTAAGTTAAATGTCACCAGGGGTCTGCAGCATTGATTGTGACACTTACTTAATTAGTCCTTTCAGACATGTCTCAGGCCTGAGACTATAACCTGTGTGTGCAGTTGTAAACTGCAATTTCGACCAAGCAAATTAAACTGCACACTAGGCCTAAACCTTCCTTTTTAATACATTTAAGACACGCCTAGGAGGACACAGACAACCCATAGGGCAGTGTCAGTGTATTAGGACATATACTTTTAAGTTTGATATGTTCTGGTAGTAATAACATTGCAGATACCTTTTTACATTTAATGAGCTGTAACTTTCAAATGGGAGCAGGTACTCAGTTTGTGGTTGGTGTCTTTGAAATTGTAATGAGAAATCCTCTCTTATGGTACAGTCAGAATTTTAATTACAATTTTTAAAAAGCCACTTTTAGAAAGTGGGCACTTTCGTACCTTAGCCATTTGGTGACTGCATCTTGCCTGTGGTTTACATGACTACGTGTAGTTGACAGTAGGGCTTTGTGTGCAATAGAGAACTTAAGGGTCCCTGGATGGGTCATCACTGAAAGGATTGGTGGGAGGTGCTGGGCATAGTCTACTTACACTTGGATAGGCTGTGTTCTGCCTACACACAAAGAGCTGCGTACCCCCTGTAGTTAGTCTGGAGCCAGGACCTGGAAGGCAGGACACCTGTACATTTCTGGATATTCATATTGGACTTCAGACACCACTTCTTCAGTACACTTCTAGACCTGTGGATACTCTGCCAGGAAGGATTCCGGTGCTGCTGAAAGGACTGCCACAGCACTGGACTTCTGCTCTGAAGGACTGCTGCCCTGCTGTGTCAACCTGCTGCTTTCTTGCCTGGTAGAGAAGGACATGACCTGCATCTGTTGAACCCAGGGCCACAGAGTGACTTCAAGGGCTAGTTGACTGGCCTCCTGACTAGAGCCTCAGGGACAGAAGGCTTCAACAACCTGGATTCCAGAACTTGGACTTTGTCACCTGTGAATCTACCCTGCCAAGTAGCCACCTCAGTCCTCAATGCTTGGAAGAGGGCCCCAGGTACCCTGCCACCACCTGTGGATCCATTTGAATTAACACATCTCCTCTGCTGCATGGTGCAATGCTGAGCAGAACCAACACATCACTGCTGCTGCATGAATCATCTGCATGGGAAAAATTCAAATCGCAGCCTGTTGCCTCATCAGAACCGTCGCTGAGCAGTCGGTCCTTGGCACAAGCCTTCTCATCTCTCATTGACCGCAGCATTGATGATGACACTGGACTCTGCATCACAGCCTTGTAGTTCCTTGAAATCTTCACATGGCTGCAATTGCATGACAAATCCTCGATGCTGGACTTCGCATCACAAGTCCTCGCCAATGAGATCCTCAACAATGACACAGGACCTTGGACTGCAGCCTCTCTGCATCTCAGAACCAATTCATCGCTTTCGCCGAGGGACACATCCACGACGCGGACCTTCACAATGCTCCACAAACCAATATTTGAGCCACTTTGTTCAGGGGTCTAACTGGGTCCCTGTAGCTGCCCCACGCTTCACTGCAGTCGCCCTGAACTTGTGACTTTTTCCTGGTCTGGCGTGACCAGATGTCCACTGTTGATGCTTTGTGTTTTTGTTTGGTGTTATCTTCACTGAAATCTTTAAAACTGAATCTCTCTGGTTCTACTGAATGGATTTTTGCCATCTTGGTCTTGTATTTATTATAAATTACTCTATTTAATTCTAAACTGATGTAGGATCCTTTTGTGGTGTGTTTTCACTTTATTACTGTTTGAAGTGTTGAACAAATACTTTACACATTGCCTCTAAGGTAAGCCTGACTGCTTGGTGCCAATCTACAAGAAGGTGGACCCCAGGTTATTTTGGGATTTGCTTGTGACTTTATCCTAACAAGGATTGTGGATGCTGCTTGAGTAGGATTTTCTTCCCCCAAACCAGTAACCCCATTTCTTACACTGGTGTTTAGTGGTGAGGATGTCGACTTGTGTTTATGCAATGCCATACAGTAATTTTGTGTTACACTTCCATCCCATACAAATAACTTAAGAACAATTCAAGTTATAAATTCATCCTGACTGCTTCTTCTTGTTTTTTCAAATCACTCTCATTACTAATACTTGACTGCTTGTGACCATACCAGCGGTAATGGAATTTGAGCAAGCCTACTTGGAAAATTATACTGTGGTTGAGCTCAAGCAATTCTGCAAGGAAAGGGGACTCCACACCAGGGCGTACCAAGAAATTGGATCTGCAGAACGATCTAAGGGTTTGGTAGGAGGTTTACCAGTAACTATCAGCCACAGAGCAGCTGGATAATATGGATGAACACAATCAGGATCTGGACATTAACCCTGAAACCCAGCCTTCAGTGGAGGAGGGCGACCCATCACCTGAGTTAAAAGTTGCTGCCAGAGCAGGAAGCTGTGTGTGCTTGCGTAGTCTGACCCCAGAGGAGCTGGCAGACAGGAAGGCAGATAGGAGGTTCAGGCTCTAGATGGACCAACTCAGGATGAAGGAAAGGAAATTGGCTCTGTAGGAGAAAAGGTTAGCTCATGAAAGGAGCCTCAGACAGCTGCACCGTAAAGCTAAACAAGCAGAGTACAACAGTAATGACAATGATGGCAGCAGGCCAGAAGTGTGAGAAGGAGACAAGAAGGTCCACATGCCCAAAGACCTGGTACCCAGTTATATGGTGGGAAATTACATTGACAAATGGTTTTCTGCATATGAGGTGGTCCAGAGGTCACAAAAGATCCCAGAGGAGCGCTGGGAGGTTAGCCTATGGAAGCATATGCATCCAGTGGGAAGGGGCACACTTCTGACCCTAGAAGTAAGGACCCAACCATGTGCACTCCCACAAATGCAATATATCTAACCAAATTTAGTCTAACCCCTGAGAAGTACCATCAGCAGTCTGAAACAACTACAAGCTCCCAAATCAGTCTTGGGTGGATTATGTGGAATACTCCAGTAAAGCACTGAAAGACTGGGTGAGAGGCAGCAAGGCCAATGATTATGATGGGCTATACAATTTGATTCTAAGGGAATACATGCTTGATATTAGTTTTACAGACATGCACCAGCACCTAGTGGACAGCAAGCTGACTGACCCCAGGAATTTTCTGTGGAGACTGACCTTTGAGACTGCACCAGAGTGTCAAAAAAGGCATCTGGGAGGGCTCCCAAAAAGGTTCTCTGAGGCTCCACTAGATAAAAGAGGCAAGAGAAAAACTTAACAGTAAGGAGTTCTCGAAAGCCCCCAAAATGATTCCCAAGGGAACCTTGGTAACCAGTCCCAATCTGAGCCAAGGAGGAAGGAATGTTTGATAAACAGAGAAGGAGGCTTGTCACTCACTGTACTGAGGGTTACAAATATGAGCACTTCAAGGGAGACACCAAATGTCACAATGGGGCACAGCCCCCCCCAAGTGGGCATACACCTAGATTGGTAAATGTAGCACTTGGGGAAGAGAGGGTACCAGTTAGCTTTGGGAAGTAGACAGAGCTTACCCTAGTGTCTCTGGGGGGATAAGGAGATGGTGCCCAAAGCTCACATGCCTTCAAATACTTCCAAGTATAGGCAGTGGTTCACCATCAATGGACCATGGGTGGAGGTTCCGAGGGACACTGGAGCCAGCTTGACTGCTGTGATGTGTCAGATGGTGTCCTCTGAGCAGGTCCTCCCTTACACTCTCCAACAAGTCAAAGTCACAGACAACAGTGAGAGTTCTCAATTGATGGCTCTGGTTCCCTTTGAACATAGGGATGTCAGGTTATCTGAAAGCAGCTGTGTGTCCTGTCATGCCTGTAGATTGTCTGTTAGGTAATGGCTTGGAGCATACTACCTGGAAGGAGGTAGAGCTCAGGTCACACTTGGAGATGTTGGGATTGCCTGAATGCCTCTGTATGACCTCGAGGTCCATGGCTGCCTGTGAAGGAAGTAAAGGGCCAACTGGATCCTGGAACAGTGGCCCAGGCAGCAGCTGAAAAGAGTAAGGGGAGGTGTACAGGAAACCAGCCCCTAAAGTTCCTGTGGTCTAGGTTGACGGGTCACCTGAGGAGGATGCCACTGAGTCTACCGGGGAGGACACTGCTGCCGTGGTTGACCTGCCTGAGGATGTTGGATGTCAAGTTGAAGGTGGGCTCATCAGGGAGGATTTCTGCAAGGCCCAGGAGTACCCCACTCTTGAGGGCTTAGGCTGCAAGCTAATGCCCAGGCAGCAAGTGATATCTCTAAAGATCACCTTATCTATTTTGGAGAATGACCTGCTATACAGTGTGCCTAAGGTTCCTGGACCAGGTGATCCCCCAGTGTTACTGGACCTTCCCACTGGGATTGGCTCATGACATCCACCAGACAGAACATCTGGGGTAAGACAATACCTTCACCTGGCTACTTGTCAGCCTCTATTGACCCCGGGTGAGGATGGCCTTGGATGCATTCTGTAGTTTCTGTCCCACCTGCCAGGCCAGTGAGAAACCAGGGAAAAAGTTCAAGCCTCCCCTGACCCCACTACCCATCGCTGGCACATCTTTTGTGAAGGCAGACATCACACTGATGGACTCTTGGACCCCAAGACAGATTTAGGCTTGGTGGACCCAGAGGCTATTCCTCTGAGGTCGGTGACTGCACCTGCTGTGGCCAGGGCCCTGATGTGGATTTTTACTCATATGGGGTTCCTCAATGACTTTGCATCTGACAGAGGCACTAACTTCATGTGAGGATACATGAAGCCCATGTGGGATGAGTGAAGAGTGACTTACAGGTTCTCTGCACCCTATTATGCCCAAACAAAAATGCTTGTGGAGAGATTCAGCAAGACTCTTAAAGGCATGATAATGGGCCTATCGGAGCCCATGAGGTAAAAGTGGGATGTCTTCTTGCCATGCCTTCTGTTTGCCTACTGGAAGGTGCAACAGAAGGGGGTTGGGTTTAGTCCCTTCCAAGTCCTCTATAGCCACTATGGCCCTCATTACAACCCTGGCGGTCGGTGATAAAGTGACGGTAATACCGCCAACAGGCTGGCGGTAAATATCGCCAAATTATGACCATAGTGAAAAGAGCTCAGACAGACAGCCACTTTACCACACCGACTGCCAGGGCGGAATCAACAGGCACCACGGCGGTAGCCGCCTACAGCAAAGCAGAAGCCAATGTTCCGCCCACCGTGTTATGACAGCCCAATCCATCACCTTTTCCAGGGCGGTACCAACGACATCAAAAGCCTGGCGGAAACACTGCACAGAAGGGAAAGGACTCGCCATTGGAGACTCAAGGAAGAACCACGCCGCCATGGAGCCTGAACTGCAGATCTTACCAATGGTTTTCTACTTCGTGCTCCACCACAAACACCAAAGACGGCGAAGACGACCACAGTGAGTAAAGCCACCTAGCACACAGGGGAGGGAGGGAGGGAGGAAAAAGAGAGTGACACACACACACAACACAAACACACACCCCCAACACCATACACACAATCAGATGTAGTAATAAAACATATTTACCCCGTACCCCTCAGGAATAACGCAAGGACAACATGAATAGATGAAAGTGAGTGTAATAATATAAATAAAGTAGAAATACGTACATCCAATCTAAAAGTATATACATATGTACAAATCAAGGGACACTGCCCAGTCCTCAATGTGCGTGGGCCATAGGGCCACATTACAAACTCTAAGGCCCCACTTGTCTCCTGCAACAACATGGAGAGAACACTGCAGGGGCATCAGTTTGAAAATAGGCAGGCACCTCAGGGGGATGGGGAACAGGGGGGGCACCTCAGCCAGCAGATGGAACACCACCACTGGTCCAGGAGGGGGCAACATGCCCTGAGCCTGGTCCTTGGGAGTGCAAGGCCACAGTCCCTCAAGTGGGTGACTTGCCCACATGCTCTGGCGGTGGCAACATGCCCTGTGCTCTTTGTCCTTGGGAGTGCAAGGCCACAGTCTCCCAAGTGGGTGATTTGCCCACTGCTTGGTCCTGGGGAGTGCAAGGCCACAGTCTCTCAGTTGGGTGACTTGTCCACTGCTTGGTCCTGGGGAGTGCAAAGCCACAGTCTCTCGGGTGGGGGACTTGTCCACTGGTCCAGGATGGGGCATCGTGCCCTGTGACCTTCATCCTGGGGAGGATGGGGTGAGCGGGTGTGTTCCCCACTGGTTCTGGAGGGGGCATTGTGCCCTGTGATCTTCATCCTGGGGAGGATGGGGTGAGTGGGTGAGTTCCCCAATGGTTCTGGAGTGGGCATTGTTCCCTGTGATCTTCATCCTTGGGTGGATGGGGTGAGTTGGTGCCATACCCACTGGTTCTAGAGGGGGCATCGAGCCCTGTGATGCAGATCTTGGTGAGTGCCAGGTCACAGTCTCTCAGGTTGGTGTCATACCAACAGGATTTGCAGGGGGCAGGCTGCACAACAGCCCATGGACGCAGGACTACAGACTGTCCGCCGGCGGTGAGGGCTGCTCAGTGGTGGTGAAGCTGCTGTTGCTGCTGGTGGTGGAGGAAGGCTCCAGCCCATCCCCTGCAGCCTCGGACGGCTGCCCAGTGGTGCTGCTGCTGCTGGTGGTAGTGGTGGGGGGAAGCTCATGCCCATCCCCTGCAGCCTCGGGCACTCGGGCAGCTGCCCACTTCTGGTGGTGGTGATGGTGGTGCTGCTGCTGGTGGTGGTGGTGGGGAAGCTCCTGCCCATCCCCTGCAGCCTTGGATGGCTGCCCACTGCTGGTGGTGGTGCTGCTGCTGGTGGTGGGGGAAGCTCCTGCCCATCCCCTGCAGCTTCAGACGGCTGCACCACCACCAGCAGCGGTTTGCGAATTTGCGGAAAAACTGGTTTAAAAAAATGTTTTTTAGTCCTGGGGAGGTCCCTCTGGGACACCACCACCAGAGCTAAGGGGTCAGGGTGTCCCTACCCTGGGCCCTATTTCTTTTTTGCACATTGTTTAGTGGGACTCAGCTGAAGCTGAATCCTAAGATGGTTGCCAACACTTTCTGATTTGAAGCATTGACAGCCATTCTGAGCTGTGCATTTCCCTGCACAATCGTCTTTTTCGCAAATCATCAAGAAGGATCGGCGTCCCGAGATATACAAATGTATTTTTCCTTTGATATCTACAAAACTACGAAACCGATTTACACCAAATAAGCGAAAACATAATCTCCATACCGACGGCTAGCTTTCTGACAAATTTGGTGTAATTTCATCCAGTGGTTGGGGCTCTGCGTCCCTAGAGATACAAATGTATTTTTCCTTTGATATCTCCAAAACTACTGAATGGATTTACACCAGATAAGCGAAAACGTAATCTCCATACCGACAGCTAGCTTTCTGACAAATTTAGTGTAGTGTAATTTCATCCAGTGGTTCGGGCTGTAGTCGTGTCTAAAGATCTGATGGATATTTACATGAGAAACAACTTTTTTTAACCCCCCTTTTCATCGGCCCTCAAGTGACGGATCACCCCAAAACTTTCTGTGCACAACAAGAATCACCAGCACACTTTTTTTTTGGAAACTTTTGTAAAGGTTCGGTGCCAAAGATCCAGGCAAGTCAAAAAGCAATTTTTCTATGGAAACCTGATCCTAACAATAACTACGAATAACTACCCAGTGGTGACCACCATTAGTGTGTGTATATATATATATATATATATATATATATATATATATATATTCTTTAGGGCCCTCATGTCCCTCTCCTCCAGACCGGAGACCGGGTATCAATATGAAGAACACAAGCAGCACAACTCTAGCTGAAAAATAAAACGGTAATAAACTTTTTTTAAACAAAGTTTATTACCATTTTATTTTTCTGTCCTGGAGGCATTTTTCTTAGCGGGGTGACGCTCCCCCGCTCTCATGGATGGGCTGCCCTTTGTTTAAATACGGGTCTCGGTCATTTAGTGTGGGAAGTACAAAGATGCGTAGCCCCATTGGGATCCTCTCACTTTCTATGTAGTTTCGCAATATCGTCATTTCCAACCATTAAATAATCTCTGTGATCCTGGTCTGTTCCAACTCTTTAATTATTTTCTTGAGGTTTGTTTTCAATCCCCCTATGCCCCTCCTTCATCCTCTTGCTGCTTTGATTTCTTACCAAAGAGCAACTTCGCTTTGAGCTCATGTTTAGTGCACCTTTTGTCATTGTGCCAGTTTCTTTTGTTTGTAATGTGTTTTCCTTCTGGACATTCACTCTTCATCTCAGTTATCACTCATCACGTGCTGTTTCAAGAGAATGCCGGGTACCACTATTTATATGACTGAGTAGCGGTAGCATGGTTAGGATTCAGAGAGATAGGAATTTCTCAGATTTCTGCTTGCTAATAACTTTCCCATCATTTGATGAATCTCCACAAAACATCACCGACCTTTTGCTTTTTCCACATTGGCAGATGTTGCAAAGTTTCTCAGATATTCGTTAAGGGGTGCAAATAAAAAATGGGGGGCCTTAAACATGTTTTTCCATCAATACATTTTTCATAGACTTCATACTTGGGCATAGCGGCAAAACAGGCAGTGGGATTTCAATGTCATTTGCCAAGCATATAATTGATGATGTGTAGATGATCCTTTTTGCTAGCAGAGGTAAGTTTTTTCTAACGTTATAAGGCACTAAAATGTAGTGATAGCTCAGGCTGCGCCATACCACTGTAATTTTGTGGTATATTCCGATGACAATGCAGTATATGATTGGCTGATGGTTGCAATTACAAAAGTAAAAGGCACCCATTTAGGTTTTTGCCTAATTTGGCTTTATTCTTGATTAGAACCCTAGATAAAGGTAAGTAGTAGGTTTGATATTTTTCCCTACCTACTACAGTTTTTTTAATGTGGCAATAGGTAGGGAAAATGATTTATATGTTTTTACATATATTTAAAAAAAAACAATGGAGTACTCCTGTACCACCTAGGAAGTACTGCAGTACACAAAGAAAAATAAAAAAAATGAAACCAATTTAAAAATACACAGTACACGTAGAGAGGAGTGTCGTGAGGTAGATTAGCATGGCACGGAGCAGCATAGAGTGGAGTGGCGTAGAGCTGACTAGCATATAGTGAGGTAGAGAGAAGTAGATTGTGGGATAGTAGAGTCTAGTTTAATGAGATGATGTAGCACGAAAGTGGCTGAACTGATGTAGATTAAATCTGGCAGGAATGTAGATTATGAGGTGGAAAGGGTAATATTTGGTATTAACTCTAAATTTTTTAAGTAGTGTTAAAGTTAAAAGTGACAAAACACAAAGGGGCCACATGTACTGAGCTTTTTCCTGTCACAAATGGGCCAATTTGCAGAATCGGCCCGTGTGGGACTGGAAAAAAGCAATTTGGGATGTATAAAGCCCAAATTGTGATTCGGTAACTTGATATTGAACCACAATTTAAGTAAGCGATTCGGTATTAGGAAGGGACGAATTGACTAAAATGTGGTTGAAAAACATTAGCAATTTATTACCAATGAAAAGCTGGTAGTAACCCATTCGCAAATGGGAAGAGGTGCCCAGGGGATCCCTTCCTCTTTGTGAATGGTTGGGAAAATATTCTTTAAAAGCAGGCAGTGACCTCACGGACCACTGCCTACTGTTAAAAAAGGAAACTTGAACATTACATTTTTTTACTTTTTAAACACATCCCATTTTCCTTTACGAAAAATGCGCTGGATTTAAAACAAAGATTGCTTTATTTAAAAGCAATCACAGACATGGTGGTCTGCTGACCCCAGCATGCCACCATCCATGTGATTTTTGCAATTCCCAAAGGGTTGCTAATTGCGAACTACCTTATTAATGTTCATGAGGTAGGTCTATTTGTGACCCACTTGGAATCGCAAAAGAAACTCAATGGATTTTCATACTTTTGGAATTGCTGTTTCCTAATTGAGCTTCACATGGATTTGCAATTAGAAAAATCACAATTTCTAATATATGTACATTTGGCCCAAAGTTATATATTGGTCCGCAGTACACCACAGTAACTTTGTGGTATACCGCAGTACATGCTAATCACAAGGTAGTAGATCATTAGGTAATGGCTGCCTTTACAAATGTAAAAGGCACCCATGTAGTTTTCATCAAACGTTGGCTGTGTTCTGGGTTAGGGCCTTAGATAAATGTAAGTAGTTGGCTTTTTTATATTTTTCTAAGTATTTTTTAAAATGTTTATGAAGTAAAGCACTAGTACCTTCAAAGTACAACAGTAGTTACAGGAAAAATGAAAAAGAAATAATAAGTATAAAATGCACTGTAGTACACTATATTGTGAAATATAGGGGGTCATTCCGACCCTGGCGGTCCATGACCGCCAGGGCGGAGGGCAGCGGAAGCACCGCCAACAGGCTGGCGGTGCTTCCTGGGCTATTCTGACCGCGGCGGTAAAGCCGCGGTCAGAAAAGGGGAACCGGCAGTTTCCCGCCGGTTTTCCCCTGGCCCAGGGAATCGTTTGTGGCGGCACTGCTTGCAGCGCCGCCACGGGGATTCCGACCCCCTTCCCGCCAGCCTGTTTCTGGCGGACTTCACCGCCAGAACCAGGGTGGCGGGAACGGGTGTCGTGGGGCCCCTGGGGGCCCCATACAGATTTTCACTGTCTGCTTAGCAGACAGTGAAAATCGCGACGGGTGCCACTGCACCAGTCGCAACCCTGCAACTCCGCTGGCTCCATTCGGAGCCGGCTTCCTCGTTGCAGGGGCTTTCCCGCTGGGCCGGCAGGCGGCCTTTTGGTGGTCGCCCGCCGGCCCAGCGGGAAAGTTGGAATGGCCGCCGCGGTCTTTTGACCGCGGGGCGGTCATTCGGTGGTAACCGCATGGCGGGCGGCGACCGCCGCCCGCCGTCGTCAGAATGACCGCCATAGTGTAGTACAGTGTATTTTTTTTTTATTTGCAAGAAGTGCAGTACTTTCTATGTGGTGCCACGGTACTACATTATTTTGTAACTATTAACTATAACTTGCCACTCTACTAAACACAACGTTGTCACAAGTTATGTCAACTAAGATGTCATAAGTATTGTTATGAAAGCTATGATTTCACTTATTATAAGTGATGCAATATGAAAGGGTATAATCAGTGCGTCGTAAAGGCACTATTTATAATTAATGTAGTGTGGAAAGCAAGTGGACATCACTGTGTTCTGAGGAGCATGAATTATAGTAATTTGAAGGTGGTGCATAAATTATAACTTTAAGGTATAACTAAAATTTTAGAATTTAGAATGTTTATGTAGTTTAAGTTTGGTTTGTATATAAGGAATAAATAAAGGTTTCCTAACTATAACTAAGTTTTAAAACTTTGTTTTTTCATCAATATTTATATATATATATATATATATATATTTTTTTTTTTTTTTTTTTTTTTACCTACTGGCAGTCACCTGTAGGCAGTTATAGTTAGGACCTATTTTCCACTGAAAAAGCGTACATCTTTGGCACAGTTTGATGAATCTTCACAAAAACTTCTAAAAAATGTGCCCAGCAATCTTGTTGTGAATGGGAAGTTTTGGGTGATCGTCAAGTGGGTGCCGAGAAAAAAAAGGGTGGGGGTCAAAAAAAGTGCATGTGCATTTATTAATTCCTATAGGGATTTTGAACATAACTTCAGCCAGAACTGCTGGACGGAATTACATCAGTAGCTTTTGGTCCAGAAAGAAGCCTTTTTGTTAATTGTTGCAAATACGTTTAGTGGTTTTTTAAATATTAAAAGAAAACCAAATTTGGTTAGCTGGAGGAGCGAAGACTTCGCGAATACTCCCGATCTCGTGCAGAGATTTGATTGGCTGCCAACACTTCAACCAGGAAGTGTTGGCAGACATTTTGGGACTTGGATTCAGAGTCTAAAAATAAAATGAAAAAAAAGAAACGGGGTAGGGTACTTTTCTCCTAAGCCCCTAGCCTTGGGGCAGGGCTCCCCAAGCATACCCCTCAAGGCTTAAAAGTATTTTTTTAAATCATGGCAGGTCCATGATTTTCCCTGTGATAAAAAAAAAAAAGCAGGCGCAGTCTACCGCGCTTACTTCTAATTGTGTCCCTGTGGTGGCCTGGTCCCGGGGGCATGGCAGGCAAAATAGAAGGGGGACGCATGGGGCCCCCCTCCTAGGGCTTATAAAAGCCCTGGGGACCACCACCTCCCTGAGACTATGCACTAATAAATATGTGGAGGAGGCTGTGCGGCCCCCCACAGCCCCTGGTCCGCCACCTCCCCAGTGCAATGAAGTATTACGTATGCAGGGGGCCCGCATGCTTTCATGCATGCAGGGAAAGATCTGAAAACATTGCTCCTACAAGCAGGGAGCTGGTATTTAAAGTAGCTCCCTGTTTGCAGGAGCAAGCAAGTCTCCTGGAGGATGTAGGGAACCGAAATGGATCATGGGGACCTTCAGGCTCCCCCCGCAGTCCTCTCATGGCATCAAGCATCTTGCTTGTGTGCCGCTTTGAAGTCATTCTATGGAGAGACCAATGCAATAACAATAGCCTTTCCACAGAATTACTTCAAATGTTATAGTTATGTTTTGATGCACGGCCAAATGGACTCACCTCTGACCTACTGGTAAAGCTCTTCGACTATCACGCAGTAGCTTGAAGGTTTAAATCCTGGTAGCTCATGGCAATGTATATATTTACTAGTGTTTTGACTGTTAAACATTCCTAGTGATGAAATATTTACGTCTTTTTGGCATCTAAATATTTGGGTTGAATTTCATTTCTATGTCTGGAAACTGTATAGTAAAACGTCACCTGTGGCCTAGAGGTTAAGGTTTCAGTCCCTCACCCTGAAGGTTGAGGCTTTCAGTCTAGGTGTGTCACTAGTCACATTCTTGCTTTAATTGCTTTTCAAATTCAAATATTTGAGCTCTATACCGAAATGTGATTGCACTCTTTTTACTTGACAAATGCATTTTCTTTTTAATTTGACCTAAAATATCTCATTCTACGTATATTATTAATTCATCATCATCAATTACTTTATTTCGGTGAGTAAAAACAAACCATTAAAGTACAATACACAACAAAGAAAGAGAGGACTTCTAAAAACAGGGAAATACTAAAAAAAAATAAGATAAAAGTACAGTTAAAAGGGACAAGACGAGTTTTAAAAACAAACAAGGAATAAGCAGTCAGATAAACATCACTTAATATAATAAAAAGCAATACCCAAAAATGAGAATAATTCTATGAATCAGCACTAGTTAAAAATATAATACACCAATATCTGTATACTATGGAGCAATCACACATCCAATTTGATAAATATAAATAGATAAATCTAAAAATTAATTCCCCACTCTTGTGCCTTGAAATTGCTGATCTCAGATGTCAAATAATGCAAGAATTTTACCCTTTTTCCCCCCATTAAAAAACTGTCTGGGTGGGTGATTTTCACTTTCAAATTCTCACAACATAAAATAAGGGAACAGTTCCGTAGGTCTATGAGTAATCCATAAGGAACCAAATCAAGTTCCATGTCCTGTACAAGAAAAAGCAAGCTACAATAATACATCCACGACAAATAAATATACATAGATAAAACTAAACAGTAACTACACCATTTTGTCCCTGAAACTTGCTAATCTCAACCTCCAGATAGACTCAAGAAAACTTGCCACTGGTAGAGCTATCTGGACAGACGGGACGCATTTTAAAATTCTCTCAGCATGGAGACAGGATCTAACTCCTAATTGTTTGAAGAGCGGGATGAGCCAAAGTGCTCTTTGTTTGTGATATGCTTGACAGTGGAAGAAAATGTGTGGAACAGTTTCTTCACTTTTGCAACCCATCGGGCAACCTTTAGATCTATTAGTTGAACTGGACCATTTGTATGTAAGGCAGCACAGAGGGAGAGACCCAATCCTAAACCTAATAAAGAGGGCACGAGCAAATGGAGATAACTTTGCATCCAAAAAGGGCTCAAATTCGTAATGGCATTTAACAAGTAAGAAATTGTCGGACATAGATGATGGAATAGAACCAGCAAATTGTCCAACCTGAACATTATGCCAGTAAGCATCCTTTAACAGCTGTGCAGCATTTTTAGGAATAGAAATAGGATCATGCCAATAGGAACCTAACCCCAGACGGGAAAAAGATTGTTCAACAAAAACACACCATTTAGGTTTAATACTAGAATCACGGCCCACCACATTTAGGAGGCCACACCGAAAAGGGGTTAGGGCATCAGTTGTCCACAGCCGAATCCAAAACAGCAGGGGCCTTAGGGCAGCAATCTGTGAGATTGAAAAGAGATTTAGGTCCAGGTGAATGGGCAAGGATGGGGTACTCGATGGAACCTTTAGCATCATTTTTAAAAACTGGTTTTCCGCCCTAGCCAGATTCGCCAGTTTACAATGGCCCCAAAGTTCGGCACCATATAAGGCGGCCCCCCTAGCTTGAGCCTTGTATATTTCCAGTGCAGGAGATATTGCAAATTTCGGAGAACTAGAGGCAAATCTGACAATTCCACCCGCCCTCTGCTTCAGGCATAATAAAGATTTATGGCGCGGGGCATGCCAAAGATGTGAATCTTCCACTTTGATACCTAAATAATCAAAGGTACCCACCCTTTCCAAAGGGACATCATCTAAGTATACAGGCCTCTTCATTTTTTTTCTACTATCTCCAAAAACCATGTATTTTGTTTTTGCTGAATTAATTGATAACACATGGTCAGTGCAAAACTCCAGGAATCTGGAGAGCAGCTTAGAAAGGCCCATAGCAGTACGTGATAGCAATAGGGTATCATCTGCAAACAGAAGACAGGGGATATTCTGCCCGCCCAGGCTAGGGGCATCACTTTGACAGTCTAAAAGATATGGCAAACAGGCATTGATAAACAAGAGAAATAAAGTGAGCGCCAAGACACAGCCTTGCCTCACGCCCCGTGCAGTTGGGAAAGCAGGGGTCAGATCGCCAATGTTACCCCAACGGACTTTAGCACAGTTATCAGAGTAAAGATCCTTGATAATATTGATCATGGAACCCGGAACACCGGTGGTACTAAGGACCTCCCAAAGCTTGGCACGCGGGACCAGGTCAAACGCAGACCTCAAGTCAACAAAGGCCACAAATAAGTGGCCTTTATCTGCATCTACGGACTTCCACTTGATGGTGGTAAATCGGAAGATCTGATCGATAGTGCTGATCTTGTCCCTAAATCCTGCCTGGAGATGGCTTAAGACCTGATTTTTCATTATCCATTGTTTTAATCTAGTTAGCAACTGGTACGAAAAGATTTTCTGCAAGTTGTCTAATAGACTGATAGGCCTATAATTCCCAGGGGAGCTCTTGTCTCCTTTTTTATGAACGGGGACAATAATCGCCATCTTCCACGAGAGCGGATAGGATCGAGATGCCATGGCAGTGTTTGATACCCTGTTTATATAACGGGTCCACACAGATAGGTCTGATTTGTACAACTCCGAAGGAATACCATCTTGGCCAGGGGCCCTACCAGATCTTTGAGCACAAATTGCCATCTCTGTTTCTTTTAGGGTGAAGGGCGGCATTTCAGGCTGGCACAGTGCGTAATCTATGGGAGTATCATAAAGCTCCATTCGGGAGCCATACAATTCACGAAAATAAGAGAGCCAGGTTCCTGGGTCAATATGACATTCAGTAGTGGGTGACAGGCCTGGATCGCTCCGCGCAACCAAAGTCCAATATTATAATATTAATTAAAGTCTAGAAAAACTCTCTCTCTCACTTTTTCTCTTCCTCTTTCTCTCTCTCTCGATTTCTCTCTGTCAAAGTCCTCCTCTAAATGTTTATCTCTCTCATTCTCTCACTTTCTCTCTCTCTCTTTCTTCCATCCCATAGTGGGACGGAAGAGAGAGCGAGAGAGATTGGTATTGTAATGGTCTCTATATACATCATTGATGTCATGAGTGAACTCTCTGACCATGTCATGAGTGATGTAATATGTGAGATCATAAGCAGTACATTACAGGGTCGCAAGTTATAGTTAGCTGAGGTAACTGTAACTGCTGAATTTCACTGGTTTTGTATGCGTGAAGTATGAGACTAACTATAACATCTCTGTGATCTTTGTTTCTTTTCAGTAAACTCTGTTTTTAATGCTATTTCCTAGTTATAATATCCCTGTAACCTTCGTGGTTTTTAAGTGAATTTCTAAGTTTTTTTTAAATTCTATTTTCTAAGTATACTGTCCAAGTAACCTTCAATATTTTCAGTGTATTTGTATGTTTTTTTTATGGGGAACTCTTTTTCATTTATTTTATATATTTATTTTTATGAATTACAAAGAGTGATGTGTAATGTGACTACGTAGTATATTATATAGAAAATGGTGGGAAGGAAATAGTAATTTAGTTCAATTCAATTCCGCTTTATTTTGATAAAAATATACCATAAAAGCACAATATAAAACATTGAAAATTAGATAAAATATAAAAAACAGTAACTTTTAAATGCAGCATTAAAAAAATATAAGTTAAGAATGGACCATTAAAATCGTGGGAAAAATTAAATAAATGTACAGATCAGGCCCAAATACATGCCTTATTAACTATATATCAAAGTATCACTTAAATATGCACTACTAATCGTAATTTGTATGTAAATGTTAAAACTGTTAAGATGCGATTCCCAGTGCAAATAGCGCACAACACTATAAATGATGATTTAAAATTCTATATCTGAGATGCCAAATGGCTTCAAAGAACTTTGCCAGAGAGCATGCAATTATCACATTTGGATCTAACTTCAAAATCCTAAAGGCTGGTAAACAGTTCCTAAGGCCCAAGGATTTGCATAGCGGCACAATCCAGCAAGCCCTCTGGTTGAAATATGCTGGGCGTTGGAAAAGAACATGAGCAACACATTCAACAATCCCGCAGCCCATCGGACATAACCTAGAGTGATTTTCAGACTTGGGCCATTTATACGTTAAAGTGCATAGAGGAAATGACCCTGATCTGAATCTGATATAAAGTGCATGTGCAAATGGGGATAATATTGCTTCCATATAAGGTTCAAATACGTAGTGACATTTAATTTGTAAGAAGCTATTAATCATACCAGAGATGGGCACTTCTGCTAATTTAGCTGTTTGGACATTTAGCCAATAGGCATCCTTCACAATCTGAATAGCATTTTTAGGAAGAACGGAAAGATCTGTCCAATAACTTCCCAACCCAAGATCAATAAATTATTTTCCAACATAAGTACTCCACCTAACTTTGTTTGTGATACTAGTACTCATCAGGTCGCTCAGCCAAAATCAATACGGACCAAAAATGTCTGATGACCAAATCTGAATCCAGTATGTTAACGGACTTAGAGCGGCGATATGTGCAATAGAATGGAGATTTAAATCCATCCGGATTTGAAAAGTAGGGGTGCTGATAGATACTTTTAGTAGCATCTTTATTTTGGAATTTTCGTCTCTTTCTAAGTCCTCCAGGTTTCAATAACCCCATAGCTCTGCTCGATATAGGGCTGCACCCCTTGCTTGGGCTTTATATATTTCCGTAGCAGGGGTAATGGTAAATCTGGAAGACCTAGCTGCATATCTCACAATGCCGCCTGACTTTTGTTTTAAACTCATAGATGATTTTAATAAATGGGCATGCCATTTGTGAGAGTCCTCCAATTTGATCCCAAGATGGTCAAAGTCTCTGACTCTTTCCAATTCATTACCCTCTAGATATATACGCCTTTTCGCTTTATGTTTTGTATCCCCAAAAACCATATACTTAGTTTTAGTTGAACTGATTTCTAGACAATGGTCTTTTCAAAAACCCACAATCTTAGGTAGCAAATTGGAAAGACCAACGGCCGTTTGCGATAATAACAAAGTGTCATCTGCAAATAGTAAGCATGGGGTCTTAAGGCCTCCTATTCTAGGAGCATCATTAACACAGTCCAAAAGATACGGAATACATGCATTAATAAATAAAAGGAAGAGAGTAGAGGCTAAAACACACCCCTGTCTCACCCCTCGACGTATCGGTATCTCAGTTGTTAACTCTCCTTTTGGCCCCCATCAAATTCTGGCAAATTTCTCAGAGTACAGGTCTTTGATTATGTTTAGCATGGGGCCCGGCACCCCCACTTTACTCATAACCTCCCATAACTTACAACGTGGAACAAGATCAAAGGCAGACTTCAGGTCTACGAATGCAACAAATAGCTTCCCTGCATCCGCATCCACAGTTTTCCATTTGATGGTAAGGAAGCGAAATACCTGATCAACTGTAATTTTTTTATTCCTGAAGCCTGCCTGAGGATGGCTGAGCGCTTGATTTTCTTCGATCCATTCTTTTAATCTGCTTAATATCTGGTAGCTGAAGATCTTTTGTAAGTTGTCCAAGAGGCTAATGGGTCTATAATTTCCCGGGATGCCCCTCTCTTCTTTTTTGCATATGGGGACAATAATTGCTCCCTTCCAGGACCGGGGATAAATTCCAATTGCCAGAACAGCATATGAAACCTTATTGACATAAGGGCCCCAGTGGTTCGTGTCTGATTTAAACAAATCCTAGGGGATGCCGTCTAGTCCTGGGGCCTTTCCAGGTTTTTGGGCCTTAATGGCAATCTCAGTTTCCTTCACTGTAAAAGGTATCAAATTAGCTGAGGTCGAGGAGAGATATAATGGTTGGCCACAAACTAGTAATTTAGTTATATTGATTAAGAACAAAAGATAAATAAAAAGTACATTTCTAATAAGTAGTATAACATAAAAGAGGTATGTTGTATATTAATGTTTTATGTATGTTTGTTTTTTTAATTTGAGAGAGAGAGCTACTGATCCTACTACACCAGGATTATCTACTCCTTCTGCTGCTGCACCTGTACAAAATACATCTATTGCACCAACAATCAAAGAGCTGAAGGACATGATCGTGCAATGCAGCAAGTGCCAGGAAGTTGTCATGAAAAAAAAAAAAATTACCATGTTCAAGAAAGTTAAGAGGCACCACTGTTAATTTGTTCTGTTTATTCTACTGTTCAAAAAAGTTTTTTTGGATATGAAACAGTTTTGCATACAGTTTTATTGTTTACTGACTCTCTTTTTTAAAGTCACTTTTTAAAAAAAAAGGTTTAAAAACAAAAAAAAAGTCTTCTTTTTAAAACCGCCCTATTTACAACAAAGAGCTGTGTCCGTGTTTTCATTTTTGAGTGGATATTGTACAGTGTGTGTTAGTGTCCGTGTTGGTGTATGAGTCTGTGTATCAGTGTATATATCAGTCACTGCCTGGCTGTGTCAGTATGAGCATCAGTGTGTTCCTGGGTATATCACTGTATGCCTCAGTGTCCCCCTAGGGGTATGAATGTATTCATTAGTGTCTGCCTGGGTATGTCAGTGTATGCATGGGTATGTGCTTGGGTGTGTCAGTGTATGCATGAGTGTGTGCCTAGGTGTCTGATTGTAAGGATAACTGTGCTTGGGTGTGTCTGTGTGAAAATTAGTGTGCGCCTGGGTGTGTCACTGTGTACATCAGTGTATGCCTAGGTGTATTAGTGTATGCATTAGTGTGTATCAAAGTGTGTTACTGTATGCATCAATGTGTGTCTGGGTGTGTGACTGCATAAGTGACTACCTGGGTTTGTTAGTGTATGAACTGGTGTGTTCCTGGGAGTGTTACTGTGTGCACCAGTGTATCTGGGCGTATGTCGGTCTATGTATGAGTCTCTGCTTGGGTGTGTTGATGTATACGTTAGTGTGTGCCTGGGTATGTTACTGTCTGTGTCAGTGTTTGCCTGGATGTGTTAGTGTATGCATTAGTGTTTGTCTGGGTGTGTTAGTGTATACATCAGTGTGTGCTTAGATGTATGAGTGCATGGATGAGTTTGTACCTGGCTATATTAATGTATGCATCAGTGTTTGTCTGGGTATGTCAGTGTATGTATCAGTGTCTGTCATGTTAGCATACATGTAAGTGTCAGTGGGAGTGTTAGTGTATGCATCAGTGTTTGCCTGGCTATGTCAGTGTATGGATCAGTGTTTGTCTGGGTGTGTCAGTGTATGCATCAGTGTATGCATCAGTGTGTTTCTGCCTGTGACAGTGTGTGCACCAGTGTGTGTCTGGGTATCTCAGTGTATGCATCAGTGTGTGCCTGGATGTGTTAGTGTGTGCCTGGATGTGACAGTGTATGTATCACTGTGTGCTTGGGTGTGTTACTGTGTGCATCAGTGTGTGCCTGGGTGTGTCAGTGTATACATCAGTGTGTGCCTAAGTGTGTAAATATATGCATCAGTGACTGCCTGGCTGTGACAGTGTGTGCATCAATGTGTATCTGGGAAAAAAATAACTTCCTAGTGGCAATCACCATTAATTAGGTTTTATATATGTATATATAGGATAATTTATTATGCAGGGATTAAACTGTGCTGTGAGGTAAAATCACATTGAAGAGGTCAGGTGACTGTTAACAGAGTTATTTCCTGGTGTAAATTCATATGACATGCAACCTATGCTGCAAAGAACAGTTTGTCTTTAGTCAAATTCGCTCTACTGCGGGACTGCCATGAAATGTCTTTGAACTATAGTAATAAATGTTAGCCTATGCATTTATTAGTACAGGAATTCTAAATAACAGGTGCTATTGAACAGCATTTACATTCACTGACACAGCACATATGATATATATTCATATGTGTAGAGAGCTGTATGCTATTCATTAACTTTGTTGAGTGTTGTCAGAGGTCACAACTCATGAAAGCTGAGGTCTCATGTGGGTGATGATGCCCCTCTCATCCCTCAACAATGGTAATAAACAACATTATAATCTGTGCATTTGTATGTAGGGTTTATGCCATAGCATTTTTAGGTGCATTTGCCTTTAAAAAAGGGGTTAAATTTAAGCACTAAAATAAAATAATGTTGTGCAGCCCTTCGGACTATTACACAATGGTTTCCCATTTTGAAGTAATTGATACATGCAGTCTGCGAGGCAATAAAAAGTGCTTTTCTTTGGTCAATGTTGCTGTACTATGGTACTACACTCAAGTTTGACTTTTGCACCTCAGTAATAAACGTGTTTATATTACTACAGTTGATCTAAATAACGTGTTTTGGGCCATATTTATTTTCACTGCCATATTTATGCCATGGCTTTGAAAATAAATGTTGCCCAATAAAATGGTATTTAGAGCAACTGGCAATGTTTACTCTCCTACTCCACTCACTTCCTCAAGACAGAAAAACAGGCATCTCCTCACACCCTCCTACCGATTGTACTCACACCCCTTTACCAAAATACCTCAGCTCTAATTATGAGTCAGACAGAGGGGTACCTCAAGGGGAGATACTGCTCCAGTGGGATACAGCTGTACTGAGGTTCCTGCACCCAGATTTTCTGAGTGTGTGAAGACTGGAGCTAAGCACCAACATTGTCCAGCCCAGCCCACATCAGTTTCCCTCTACCAGTGGTGGCTGGCTTGTATTTACAAGGGAGGCACCATTTTAATAGTTTTTTTAAAAAGGCACTTATCTGACTGTGTCTTCCTCTCCTCTCCTCTACTCTAGTCGTCCGTCTCTCCTGGAAGCTCCAGTGCAGGATCCAGGAAAATGCACTAACCAGTCCTGGTTCTGCTCTCATGTTGTTCAACAACATGAGAGAAGTGTCAGGATTGGAGGGAGCGGCCTCTTTCGGCACTCACAAGAGCACTAAAGGCCTGTGCTTTCTCTAACCCAGCTGTCTCAAGAGAGTTGGGTTAGAGAAGTTTAAAGTGTGCATGTCAGGCTCGTCATCGCAAGACGGCCAGCCAAAGAGACATGCACACCTTAAACTAAAGCGCATAGCTCTCTGTTGCCACTCAGCAGCAATTGCCCTGCCCCATCCTGACAATGGGTTCAGGAAAGGGAGCTGAAAAAAATGGTGATAAACAAACTTTATTACCATTTTATTTTTCAGTACTGGGGCATTTTTTAGTGAGGCAATGCTCCTTCACACTCGTGGAGGGTCCGCCCCTGCCCCATACAGCACTAGGGGAGAATGAAAGACTCCCCAATGCTTTCATTGTCACAAACAACGACCTTCTCACTCTTCCGTCCACTGCCCTGATATCCACAATGATCCACCTCTCCCCTTTACCACATGCTTAAAGAAGGTGGTAAATGGGAGTTATAGTACCAGAATAAAAAGTTTCAATATAGTGCTACAAAAATGCTGTAGAAAGAATGTCTATTAGCAAGATATAGTGTAGGTAGGTTGCTATATTTAAGTTTAGATTTACAATTCTTGACTACACATGCAAGTACCTTGAATGTATGTATGTATATATATATATATATATATATATATATATATATATATATATATATATATATATATAAAAAAAAATGGAAAAAAGCTTCCACAGAGAAGACGCACACTCAGGAATTCGCAAAAACTAACAGTATTTATTCACACAACGCGTTTCGGCTGGCAAGCAGCCTTGTTCACGTGTATAATTCAACCAATGTGCACCAAGTTTAAATACCCACCAGGTATAAACATAGAAACAGGACTACATAACATATTTGTCTTGCATTTACATATATTGTACATATTTTCTTCTGGGTATGGAGATAAATAAGAGTTAAATAAAGCTCCTTATATATGAATAAATAAATAAATAAATATTTCTCAATATAAAAAGGAGCATTTCTCTTTTAAATGACAAATTATTAGATTTTAAGATCGAGAAAATCTAATTATACCAGGTGGTAATTCCTATAAGTATAAATAAACATTTGTAAAAATATAAATACGGCTCATATATATTTCCCATAAATAATTATTATCTATTATTCTTTTTTTACATATATAAAATATATACACAGAGACCCATATCTAAATTTCATTTCTCATACTGAAGGCATTCTAATCCACATAGTATGTATATTTATATTCTCTCAAATCCATACCCCCATTCCCCTACATTGTCACTGTTCTTTTTCTTCCATGAAATGGAAATGTTTTCTTATCCATATTATTGTACCAAAACACATTCAACACTGTTTTTATGTATCATATACCCTTAACACCCTGTGAAGGAACCCATAGAACTGCAAATCAGAATCAGGAATCCATCCGGAACCCTCCATTCTGAAAAGACATAGTTCAAACACATTAAAATTGTAATAAAAATAATAATAATAAATAAAATTGGAGAAGAAAGCTCTACTAATTATAATCTAACTGTACTGCCAAATCTACAGTACTATAAATCCTTTCATCATAATTGATTCAATCATCGATTAGGTGAGTATTAAGCTCCTCACCAATATTCAATCCTCCTGGTGTCTTAGTTTCCAAATCCACAATATATGTTGAATGTGTTTTGGTACAATAATATGGATAAGAAAACATTTCCATTTCATGGAAGAAAAAGAACAGTGACAATGTAGGGGAATGGGGGTATGGATTTGAGAGAATATAAATATACATACTATGTGGATTTGAATGCCTTCAGTATGAGAAATTAAATTTAGATATGGGTCTCTGTGTATATATTTTATATATGTAAAAAAAGAATAATAGATAATAATTATTTATGGGAAATATATATGAGCCCTATTTATATTTTTACAAATGTTTATTTATACTTATAGGAATTACCACCTGGTATAATTAGATTTTCTCGATCTTAAAATCTAATAATTTGTCATTTAAAAGATAAATGCTCCTTTTTATATTGAGAAATATTTATTTATTTATTTATTCATATTTAAGGGCTTTATTTAACTCTTATTTATCTCCATACCCAGAAGAAAATATGTACAATATATGTAAATGCAAGAAAAATATGTTATGTAGTCCTGTTTCTATGTTTATACCTGGTGGGTATTTAAACTTGGTGCACATTGGTTGAATTATACACGTGAACAAGGCTGCTTGCCAGCCGAAATGCGTTGTGTGAATAAATACTGTTAGTTTTTGCGAATTCCTGAGTGTGCGTCTTCTCTGTGGAAGCTTTTTTCAATTTTTTATAAATAATTAACATGAGTGCTCTGCCGGTTCATGACGCACCACCCCTCTCGGGCCTCCAGGAGCCCGGTTGTGAGCATTTCTTGTTGACATATATATATATATATATATAAGTATATATATATATATATATAGTAAAACAAAACGGTCCTCATTATGGCGCGCATTTGATGCCGGTGCATGCGTGAGGAATGGACCTTTCCTCCAAGTTAAATTCAAAACAAACAGCTGACAGCAACTGTAACGCCGCACTCCAGGAGAGTTGGTATACTCTTTTAATTGCAATCATATAAATCACCAACCATCACCACCGACGCGTTTCGACCTGCTGGTTTTGTTCACGGTATCTAAGTGTTTTTTCAATGTCCATTATTTATAGTCTCTACCCTGTTACCCAACCCAACGCTTTCTGGTATATGTAGTGAGCTTTAAAATCTGATTTTTCAAATGAAAGGATACAACATCTCACAATATTCCAAATAGTTAAATATAGAATATAGCACCACATCTATGCAAGAGCCTACAAAATACATGTTTGTCCACATTTACAAGACCATATATAAGACCTAGAGGTGGAATCCCATGTTATAAACTGTTGTTGATTATTTTGACAGTAGTCCCACTCTAGGGGGTTCACTCATCCAACCACAATTGTTAATCATAAGTATTTGGGTTCCTTCGCCATCTATAGATGTAATTACTATTTCCACTTTGCTATTCAGTAACACATATTTGAGAATATTTCAGTTCTTCCCAAATGTATCCATTGATATTTCTATAATAAGCAGTTATATATCTACATGGTATGTGATACTGTGCAAGTTGTTACGTCCTAGATTATAAATGATAGTGTAATTCCTCATCCCCACTGAGACCCCTACATATAGTCACTGAAAAAACAAAGGTTACAAGGAAGTTATGGTTATGTTGATGTTTTACCCATAAAAAAACATATAAATTCAGCAGTTATAGTTATACTTATAACTATACTTATGTTAAGAAACTATAATTAATTGTCCAAAGTTATTTTCCGACATGAGATATAGTTTCTTCAGATAAGTATAACTGCTGAATTTCTATGGTTTTGGATGAGTAAAACGTCAACCTAACTATAACGTCCCTGTAGCCTTTGTTTTTTTCAGTAATTTGCTATGTTTTTTTTAATGCACACGTTAATATTTCTGTCAGGTTATGACTAGCCAATCAGGTCCTTGCTTTTCCACAGGATCCGAGGAGGATATGAGAAGGACCCGAGGAGGATCCAGCAAAGATCCTCGACTCTACGGATCTGCTGTAAACAAAAAAAGGGCAATTTTTTGCCCGTGAGTGGTGCCTAAGGGACCAATCCATGTGCCATATGAGGTCAGAATACCTGTATCCTGACCCCTTATACGGCTTTTAGACTGTTTCTCCCCCCCCCCCACCAGGCAATGCAAGAAACAAAATGGCAGCCACAACTTTTCTGTCAGGTTGCGGCCAGCCAATCAGGGTCCTGCTTTTCCCCAGGATCCGAGGAGGATCTGAGGAAGATATGGGTCCCACCATAAACAAAGTTGGTTTTCATTTAGTAACTAGAAAACCACTGAACAAATTCACATCAAATCACAAAAAGATAGCTTTCTGGACCAGGACCTAGCTTTCTGCCAAATTTGGTGGAAAGACGTCTAGTGGTTTGACCGCTATTCCTGTTTAAAATCCCTATTGAAAAATGAATGGGGAAAAAGTGTTTTGGGACCCCCCTTTTTCTTCGCCCCCCACTTGATGGATCACCCGGAAACTTTCTTTACATATGCTGAAGTGAATGTCGTATTTTTAAGGAAAATTTCATGAAGATTAATCAAACGGTGCCAAAGTTATAAGCAAAATAAAAAAATCCTTGTTCTATACAGTATAAACTACGTCTTGACTATAACTACTACTGGTGACCGCTAGTAGGCAGTACACATACACACACACATATATATATATATATATATATATATATATATATATATATATATACATACATACATATATATTTCTCAAAACAAAACCCTTTCAGGGTTAGAGTGACACATAAATTATGCTGAGCTAGAAAATGACATTTGTACTGCAAAATCTTTAAGCATGTGATGATCATTTTCTAGCTCGGCATGGATGGCACTGTGCCAATCCTATGCTTAAAAACTTTGCTAGAAAAACAGACATTTGCGGTGAGCAAATCCAGAGTGGCACTGGTGTTGCAGGGTGCGCTTTACTTGAGCTGCTCTCCACCTAAACTTGGGAACTACCCAGAGTTCTCTGTTTTGTTTTGCATGCATATATACATATTTATATATATATATATATATATATATATATATATATATATATATATATATCCAAAAAAAAACACACAATGTCCTGGTAAAGTGTCGAGGCAGATTCTTAAGCGGTCCGGTGCGGGTTCCAGGAGCCCAACAAATCTCAATTTAAAGCAATTTTCTCAATCCAGAAAAGGAAAACCGGACACCATGGCCATGCAATCTTATTTTTATTAATAAAATAAGATTGCATGGCCTTGGTGTCCGGTTTTCCTTTTCTGGATTGAGGAAATTGCTTTAAATTGATGCATTATTATTATATATATATGTGTATATGTATATATATATATATATATATATATATATATATATATATATATATATACGTATCTATATATACATATGTATTCATGTATATGTAGAGATATAAATAGATGTTTATATATATTTTTTTTTGACAATATCTTAACATTCGGTATTCGGTTTATGATATCTTTTATCTTTGTAGCAAAATATTTTTTTGCTTGATAGTCTAACATACAATCAACTAGGAGTGTAAAAAAGCCCCTTCATGTGCAGATTTTTATCCAGTAAAACCAGGTCTGAAAAATGGGTACAAGAATCCTCGTGACAGTCATTAATTCTGGTCACAAAATGTCAGGCCCCCCCTGCCTTTCCCTTACCCTCCTCACCTCACCAAAGCTAAACAACAACATGTTCACTGTCTCCCACTCTTAATATAGGAGCACAGTGAATAACAAAGCTGAGCATGGCAAGTGGTTTAGTCTGACTTCCATATACAGGACCAGGTCCGGGGCCGATACCGTAACTTTGCTGGGAAAAGGCTTTCAACACCCTGACCTGGCTATACCTATTTGAGGTTTTACACCGCTTGGGAGTCGGGCCCAAACTTTTGGCATACGCAAGATTGCTATATGCCAACCCAACTGCCAGAGTTCACCTAGGCTGCCTCAGCTCAGCACCATTCGCTATTGGCAGGGGCACTAGACAGGGTGCCTACACTCCCCCTTGTTATTCACACTCACTATGGAACCCCTAGCTCTATAGCTCCATGCAGGGGGCGAGGTCTGGGGCATACCACTGGCAGATGGTGTCAACACGGTGTCCCTCCATGCAGGTGATCTCCTCATATATCAGAGACATCACAACGGACCTCACCCGATCCAAAGCATCCTGGAGGACTTTGACTCCATCGCCGGGCTTCGAATCAACTGGGCGAAGTCAGCAGTCTCTCCATTGTGTCCAGGGCAGTCGTCATGTGATCTAGCTCTCAGTGGTGACTGCCTTCATTGGTGTCTGCAGGTAGTCTGATACCTCAGGGTCCATCTGGATCACTCTTCTGCTGACCTCTTTGACAGTAACTACCACCAAGTTTTGAGCAGGATACCATCCCAAATGCGCTTATGGCAGACCCTCCCACTGGCCTGTATCTGCAATGTAGCTCTGGCAAAAATGATTCTCCTGACATACTTCCTTTATTACTTTACAAACCTCGCAATTGTACCGCCCAGCTCTTTCTTTGCGGAGTTCGTTACTTTCCTCATTGCACTAATCTAGGCCTCTGTCTAGCTCCGTGTTGCCCTCTCAAAGTTGCAACTGCCGAATGACCAGGGAGGCCTGGGGGCTCCATCCTCTGAAGCTTACTTTCTAGTAGCACAGCTACAATGGATCTCTCCTTGGACTGCGGGCCGCAATCTGGGGGAAACCACTGGCACTCAGGGACTTATCCCGATACCAGTGTTGAGGGGACTCCTTCTGAAAAAGCCTCAGCCTCCACATACCTCGCCATTGCAGGTGGCGCTGGCTCAGTGGTGCATAGCTCGGGTGCACTGGCTCTCCCACACCACCCCATTAAACATCCCATTATTCCCCCTTGGTGGGTTGTCCCACCAAAAAGAATACTATACTGCCAGGGAATTGAAGGCTTGGTCAGGCAACTTGGTAGGCACAGTGGGTGACCTTTTCCAAGAAGCTCATCTCCTCCCCTTTTCACAATTGGCAGAGCAAAGTGGCCATCCAGCTGGGCAATTCCTTCTCCATGGTCGACTAGTCCGAACGTGTCGATTGCACTGGGGCATAGCAGAGGGGGAACTTCCGACACACCCAGTGCTGCACTTCATCTTGTTGATGGGGCCTGGCTGTCACCTGATCGTGTAGCTATTTAGAGCAACATGCTTACTTATGCACATCCCATTAACCGCACTCAGTCAACAATGGGAGGATGATTTCGGAGGGGCGCTTCAGGACAAAGAATGACAACATAGCACTGGGTTTCCCCGAGCTTGTATTGCATAATTCATTATTTAAAAATATATAGTTCTTCATCCTACACAGGGCATATCACACTCCAGCACACCTACATCCTCTATTTCCAGATGCACCATCAGGTTGCCCCCATTGCCAGACTCAAGAGGCAGATTTCATCCACATTTTCTGGTCCTACCCATCCCTCCACAGCTACTGGCATTCTGTTCACTTCACGCTACAAACAGTCATAGAGCTTACAGACCTCAGCTCATGGGAGGCCAGCTTCCTAGGCATCTTCAGGTGTTCCAAACAACGATACGTGCAGACCCGTTTGACATCATTAGCACTCTTCCTCGTGAAGCCCACCCTGGCAATGCATTGGCCCTCCCTCCCGGCCCCTCCGATGTACACTTGGCAAGGCGCGGTGCACAAGTGGGAGGCAGAAGAGAAAGACATCTTCTGATACAAGGAGACACGCCACCTGCGTAAACGCCTGACCTCCCCCCACTGGGCCACAATGTTTGCACATTTCCATCAGGTGACAACACATACTGCATCTCCCTCTCACCCTCATAAACAAATTCACCAACCCAGCTTACCCCGCTCACAGCACTGCTAAGACACCTACCCTGCGATTCTTCACCATGGGCTTACACAACCTCAACATTAATTGTTCACCCAACAAGCTGTGGTTCCTGCTGCCGCACAATACTTGACTTCTCCTCCCGCCACCCCCCACCCACCTTGCCACCCCGGGTTTAACCTCACCTCTTACCATTCTGTTTGTTGTTGATCTCACTAAGTCACAGTACCACTGTTCAACTTCAGACACTACAAGGGACTTGTGCAACCATTACATGAACTGTTGTAATCCTTATCTGTCGTATTCAGAACTCAGCTCAAACCCCATGCAGGCCCTCATGTTTCGTCAAACACAATTATTGTGAACTCACTTTTTCTTATTTGTAGTTACAAATTGAACATTCAATAAAAATATATATTTTTAAAAACAAAAAGCAAAGTGTCTTAGTCTGACAGAGCAACCATTGTGTGCAACTACTCTGCTTGCTCATTACAGGAGAGAAAAAGAACAAAACTTGACTGTGGCTGGGTCAAACTTAGTAGCTGCCATTGCCATGTTGGTCTGTCCTTCCGCTGTCTCATGTTTCTAGGGCTAGGAAAAGGAAATTGTGGCCAGCAGAAGTTGTCTCAGCAGAAGACTAGGACTAACATTTTGTGTCACTTAAATTTATGACAATTATCATTCACAATAATAATTCCACTCGAAACACATACAGGAGATACCACGGTTTCATAGTGCTGTAAGTGTCCGATCGGCAGGCTCAGTCGTCGTTTTATAATGCACAGAATAAATCAACTCAGATTTTCAAGATTTTAACTCATGATTCACACTGACTATCTCTTGGACCTTTAGGGGTTACTCACTATAAAAGAACACATGGTATCAGAACACGTGACACATTTTCACTCATGTATTCGCTTGCTTTTCCATATATTTCCAAAATAATTACACAAGTCATGCAGTGAACCCTTTGGAATAACATACGAATAGGCAACACCACATTTCACTGTGGCCTGGCGCCACGTCTGTCATTTTGTAAAATAAGTCAAGTAGCAATGTGGACCAAATGAACAAGGATAACATTGCATTCATTACCACTGCACGGAACGTGTGTTTTCTATCTTCATTAAGCTTTTGAAATCAGGAATACTCGTTTGGGATCTTAACCACCGATGTAGAAGTCACATGGTTTATCCAAGAAAGAGCTCAACAGTTTTACTGTAGATTTTATGCAGTATTTACAAATGTGTGAAATAATTACTTAACCTGATCTTTTGTGGGATGACTTGACTGTCATTTCCAGGAGAGAAATTGGCCATATAGGCTAGTCCAGATCACCTCTACTTACAAGTTCCTGATTGCTTTCAGCAGTAGGTATGAATGTTGCAAAACCTAGCACCATTAATCCTATAATATATCTAGTAGTACCTCCATTGGCAGAACAGTATTACAAAAGTGCATAACAACTTTCAGAGTAATCACAGAGAGATTTTCCGCCTGTTGGCCCTATTATGAGGTTTCTGCTGGGCCAACATTGACACCAGCTCATAATTGAGCCGGAGGCAATGTTGAGGCAATGTTGAGATCTGTTGGGCCCGACAGCATCGGTCGCGCTTTTCACTGCCCGTAATTCGAGCAGTGAAAAGCCCGATGGGGCTGTACATGGGGGCCCATGCACTGCCCATGTCCAGTGCCTGGGCAGTGCAGGGGCCCCTATGGGGCCCTCTGCACCCCCTCTCCACCAGCCTTTGCATGGCGGTGGGACTGCCATGCAAAAGCTAGTTGAGAGGGGACTCGTAATCCCCCGGGCAGCGCTGCTTGCAGCGCTGTCCTGGCGGATTAATACCACCGGCATCGCCAGGCTGTCAACTGATGGCAACCTGGTGATGCCGCCAATCGGACCGTGGCGGTTTGGCCAGGGTCGTACTGTGGAGGTCAGACTGCTGCTTTGGTGGCGGTCAAGACCTCCTCCGCAAGTCTGGTGGCCCCAAGACCGCCAGACTCGTAATGAGGGGCTAAGTCTCTTCATCTCAAATACATAGGAGAAACTATGCTGAGGCTGCCCATCTATTCCCCCCCTCCCCCCAATACATCCAACAAATGCATTAGAGTCTGAGGAGGAAGAAATCCTTACAGTGTAGACATTGGGATTTCTAACCACTTGGATAATAAGACAAAGAGGAAAAAGTTTCCAATGCTCTGACTTTCTAACCTATTCCTGCTATCTCCATGGGGAGTCCCAGAAAGAGCTAGTCTCAAGTTTCAGTGGTGAGCGTTCAACTCACTGAGACTTCTTGCCAGCTGAGTGGATGAACACGCCTCTTATCCTTTGTGTTTCCATCTGACCCACCAAAGGTTTGCCACCATGCAGGGACTGCAAAGCAACTATGGGGGTCATTTTGACCCTGGCGGTCCAAGACCGCCAGGGCCACGAATGACGGAAGCACCGCCAACAGGCTGGCGGTGCTTCCAAGCCCATTCTGACCGCGGCGGTAAAGCAGCAGTCAGAAAACCGGGGCCGGCGGTTTCCCGCCGTTTTTGCCCCGGCTGGGCGAATCCGCCAGGGCAGCGCTGCAAGCAGCGCTGCCCTGGGGATTCTGACCCCCTTACCGCCAGCCTGTTTCTGGCGGTTTTCACCGCAAGGAAGAGGCTGGCGGTAAGGGGTGTCCTGGGGCCCTGTTAGGGGGCCCCTGCACTGCCTAGCAGACAGTGAAAAGCGCGACGGGTGAAACTGCACCCGTCGCACCGCCGCAACACCGCCGGCTCCATTCGGAGCCGGCTACTGTGTTGCGGCCCCCATTCCCGCTGGGCCGGCCGGCGCTAACTTGCTTAGCGCCCGCCGGCCCAGCGGGAATGTCAGAATGAGGGAAGCGGTATTTTGGGCGCATGGCGGCCAAATGCCGGTTCCCGCCTGGCGGACGGCTAGCGCCGCCCGCCAGGGTTGGAATCAGGCCCTATGTGTCTAGGTACCTAGGCACTCTTTCTTTTTTTTAAATTTAGCTTTCCTCTATAAACCTTCCACTTCCCAGTGGTTGGTTCTGTAACAACATATGGTGATGTATTAATAAAGAGATAAAAACTATGAAAACGGTTGTAACACTTACATCAGAGAAAATGTGAACACATAATGCAGATCAACTGCTGTGGAACACAATGAAGAGAACTCGCTAATACTAGAAATTCATGCACCACAAGGAACCCCCTTAAATACTAAAATAGTTACACAAACTAAAAATATCAAACGTGATGCTTATAATTACCATGATATATATGAGTCTTCTTCTTCCACTTCAATACAGTTACCTATTTTAGATGTAGGGTTGTAGTACTTAACCAGCATGGAGTTATAGATCTTATACAAATGATGGAGCTGAAAACACCCGTCTTTATTATAAACCGAGCCTTGATTGATGATTTTGAAATGTCTTGAACTTGGCGACTTTGATAAAAGAAATTCTAGTGACAAAAGTGATTCCAGTGATATATATGATGAAAATGTTTCTTTGAGGTGAAAAAATTGAACTTGCATGCACGAACTGTATGATATCAAGCCTCCAAAGAGGTGGTGTAGGCTGGGACTATCGAATTCCAAGTATCAATGGGACAGAATTTTGCTGCCATAATATTGAGGGACAAACTATTGAAAGGTAAGTTTCTATACATTTTCCATACCTAACTCCGCATATACGTACCATGATGATATGTATCTCTTCAGGGTACGCAGATAAGGAGGTGCGAATAGTAAATCTTTATCTCCCTCTAAGCACTTACCTTTTGATATTTTGGTCCTTACTATTGTGGTAAGGATATTCTGTCCCATCTACTTGTGGGATTCGATATTACCGACTACAATCAAAAAGAAAACAAATGAGTGGAACCATCTACCTGAGTTGATAGTACTTCACTGCCCACCCCTGAAGAATTCACAACCAAAAGTCACATCAAAGCATAAATTAGCACAATCCTATGGATGTTACTGTCATGCTGCAGAAGGTCTAATGGTGGTGGATCACAGAAGCATAATAAGTCCAATTTCCCATTAACGTGATATCAAACCTTAGTCTGCAGACTACAATGACAATTACATAAACGTTAAAAATGTGACTTAAACTTATAATTTTTTCAGCAAGCATTTTAGATTTCCTTTGCAATGTGGCAATATTGAAATGAATTGTGACCATAGCTTGTCTGATTGTGTTTTGAAATTCAGAAGTAACTCCACTGCAACCAAAAGCTTTAATACGCTATGTCAAACAGAAATAATCATATTATTTATATCAGATCAGATTGGGTATCATTTTGAAATGTAGACACCATGTTCTGTTTTGGTACAGGATAAAAAACAGAGTGAGGTGTCAGTCATATTCAAGAGCTCACATTTATATTCAAGTGCTTCTGAAAACAAAGTGAATCTTTTGCCATATTGTTCAGGGAGAGTCTCCAAATCAATGGGTGAAGCTGACTTGCAGTCTAGGGCTAAACAAGCCAATGATACCTCACCTCAAAACAAATTCTTAAACCTCAATGCACACTCTGCTGATGTGAAATGTCGGCAAATTACAAGATCTTTTGAGAAGCGATTTCTTTCTATAAATCTTCTCACTAACTCTTGAAGTGAGCATCTTTTTACAAAATGCACTTTTCCAATTCACATTCATACACTTCCTTCAATGGGTATGTATATCAACCTGGAGCACTGGTGTTAAAATCATTTCCAACACAAGCACTCTAATCTAATCGTCTGTGAACTTGTCCACTTTGTCTAACTTCAGAAGACCGAGTGGTGCCCATTATCCACTTAATGCTTGATCAAGCAGAACGGCTTGCAATAGGACTCTGAGCAGAAAATGGCCTTTAAGGGATTCCAGTCTATTCATAGACGTATTCCACAGTTCCAGGCCACAGGCTAACATTGATCTTCTGCTGCATTAGTCCATGATGAATTTGTCGATGCTTAAGTGACAATTCGGAGTCACATCCATATTTATTTTACACGAGCAACCAACAGAACCTACGTTTTAGATAAAAATACCAATGCTTAATGTAGTCTTATAAATCAGCCACAGTACTTTAATTTTTAAGGCTGGCCTAAGCCATGCTCTTTTGATTTTACTAAACATATATGCAAAATATACTTATTTATAAACACTTTCAGCCAGCTCTCTTCACCCATGGATCTGGTATGGTGTCATTCAAATTTTCCTTCCACCCCCTACAGCATGGGGCAGTGGGTCAGCCCTATTCGGCCATTGCCCAATGTAATTTTGAGTGATGTAATTCTTCCCTTTCACAAGGAGCACATCCACACACAAAGTAGTTCCTTTCAGTGCCAGGGACCATTATGGCAATGGGTGTTTGTTTACATCAAACATTTATTTTTGCTTTTAGCCAAAGTTTTTTTTTAGATTGACAAGGGTCAGGAGGCTTCTCCAATAATGCAGTTTTGTAGAAACCATAAGATAACAAGCAGTGACAAAGCCAAAAGCATAGCTGCCAATGCCAGACCTACCTTTTAAGCAGCGCATTTGCCTAAGCATTAGCTGTTCTAATCCACTTTTGACCACTTCCACAGCCCTATTTTGCATCATTTGCAATCTCAGTGCTTGTGACAAGGTGACACAGAAGAGTCTTAATTACAATTTTGAAATGTCTGGAAGGAAGAGGTGAGATAAATCTCACAAATCCTAAATTAATGAGTAACAGACAGTTAGCCAGAAATTACTTTGTGCCTCACATTACTGGAGTGGCAGAGGCATCATGGACCCCCACTTTGTCAGTTGGGTAGGGTTCTTTATGAGCTTCTTTTAATCGCAACTTGGCAGATAAAAGCTTAGTTATCGCTAAAAGGAAGAAAGAACGATAACGCTGATAGAAAAGGGAAAGAAGGATGGACGAGAGGATGTATGAGTAAGTGAAAGGATGAATGACTGTGTGAAAGAGTGGGTGGATAAGAAGATGGATGGATGAGTGGGTGAAACGATGGGTGGATGAAAGAATGGATGGATGAGTGGGTGAAGGATGGGTGGATGGAACAATGGAGGAAGAGTGGGTGAATCGATGGGTGAATGAAAGTATAGGTGGATGAGTGGGTGGAAGGATGTGTGAGTAAAAGGATGGATATATGGGTGAAAGGATGAATGGGTAAAAGGATGGATATATGGGTGAAAGGATGAGTGGGTAAAAGGATGGATGGATAGGTGTGTGGGTGAAAGGCTGGATGGATGAGTGGGTGAAAGCATGGGTGGGTGAAAGGATAGGTGGGTGAAAGGATGGATAGATTAGTGAAAGGATGGATGGGTGAGTGAAAGAATGAAAGGATGGATGAGTGGGAGACAGGATAGGTGGATGAGTGGGTAAAATGATGGGTAGGTAGGTCGATGAAAGGATGGCAGAGTAAATGTAAACCTGAGAAGATGGGTGGTTGGATGAAAAGATGGCAGAGTAAATGGAAATCTAAGAAGATGGATTGGTGGATGAAAAGATGGCAGATTAAATAGAAATATAAGAAGATATGTGGATGTGTGATGTGAAAGGATGGCAGAGTAAATGGGGATCTGAGAGGATGGATGGATGGATAGCACAGAAAATGAAAATTTGAGGGGGTGGATGGGCAAATGGAAGGGTGGCAAAAAAATGGAAATCTGAGAATATGGATGGATGGGTGGGTAAAAGAATGGCAGAGTAAATGGTTATTCGAGAGGATGGGAGGGTGGCATCATAAATGGAAATATGAGAGGATGGCTGGCAAAGTAAATGGAAAGCTGAGAGGATGAATGAAGGGTCAATAAGTGGATGGGCATATGATCAATTGATGGATGAAAAGCTTTATTGAGGGAAGTGTAAGTCAAATGATGGATCTGTAGGTGAATGAATGTACAGATGGCTGCAGTCATAGAGGATGGATGTCTGTACAGATGAATGGGTGGTGCAATGGCCAATAGATGGATAGAATGGTGAAAGATTTAAGGATGGAAGAAAGAAAGAATGGGTGAGAAAATATAAAGGTGAAATGGTGGATATCAGCAGGTGTATGTAAGGGTGATAGGATGGATAGACTGACTCTTGGATGGAAGTGACAAGCGAGAGCGTCTAGGGAGGTTCGAGCTCACATGCCTCACTTGTTTGGTGCCATCAGGACTTGTGTTCAAAATGTTTTTTTTTTTAAATGTTCTGGCTACTCCGCTGTGGAGTGGTGTTGTATATATTCCACTAAAAGGCTACATCAGATCTCACGAGTGCTGCATTTCTTCCAGGTGTGCAGCAATGCTTACAACGAGCTGCTTCAAATTAGAATAGCTATGTAACTGGATGCTGGGAGCCGTGATTATACCTTGAAAATGCTTTTATAGGCTTCCACAAAGTCGCAAGAAATCCTAAAATCGAGATAACCATCAAGCTAGTACATTATATGGATATGAACGCACATATTTTCTCTTTTGAATGCCATAGCCTTTAAGCTGTGGTTAGTTCGATTCAATTTATTTTAAATATAGCTCACATCTGCAATCATGTAAAGTTCACCATTGTAACTCTCCACAGCTGCGGTTTAAAGGCTTTCTTTGCACACAACGAACTGGCAGCAAAACAAAAACTATAAACTTTAGTATGCATCCAACATATGGCCCATATGGTTAGAAGAGACGCTCTCTGCAGTTTTGAAAGCTAACTGTAGAGTTGATTTTGTGTGATAAATGGTTTATTTCGACCATTTCGTCTTCCTTTTTATTCTTTTTGCATATTTGGAATTCTACAAGCAAAGGATTAATACATGGCCTCAAGTGAGAGAGAGTATGGTAAAAGCTCTCCAGTCAGGAGCACATTCTAACCTCAGCAAATGTAGAGGAAGAACGTTTATTAGAAGCTGCATCTGCATTGGGGGCCACTGGCCCCTTACACCATCATTCGCCTTCCAAAGAAAAACAAACCCTCTTTTTGTTTACTTAACTGGGAGAATTTATAGAGCAGGTATCTGTCTCTCATTACCCCGGAGGTGTGCTTAGACAGTGCCTAAGACATGCCCGAGGATGATAAAGATTATATCATATCGTTCTGAAAACTGGAAAACTATTTATGAGGGCCAAAGGGTTAGCCAGCGGCAGAAAGATCAGGAAAGGCAATGGGTGGCAATTGGATGGTAAAGATGTGGGTGATCATTTCTGTCCTGAAATTCAACAGAGTGAGGGGAACGTGTGACCTGCAGGGGTAGCTCTTGTTTCTAATTCAGTTCCCGTGGCTCTCAATCCTCTTGTAGAATGGGCAAAGGTGATGCAGGATCTACAACTGATACCACATCTGCATGTTAGTCCTTTTCGTGTATGCATGGCATTTTGATCACATACGCTTGAAACACGCTATGAAGGAAGATCCATTAAAGCTATATTTACCTATGGTTTATGTGGTTAGTTTCCTCTGGTTGATGCAAAGTCTGCATCATGGGGGTGACTTCCAGGTGGCTTGGATGGGGTCTACAAAGTTGACAAGAAGGGAATTGCCAACGTCTATATGGGACAACAAATGGGGCAGCATAGGGGAGCAAAGGTTGTGGGAGGAACGAAGGGTTTGATTTTACATTGAAGACTAAGGTTGAAATGAGTTGTCTAGTTTTCAATTAGAAAGGACCCATGAGGGTCAGGTTTTTGAGAAAGCCATGAAATTTGGCCCTGTTTATGACTCGAGATGCCACAGAGCTTCATGGCTGCAAACTCAAGCCAGAATCTATGAATGAATGCACCGTCGTTAATGTGCACATTTTTATTACCACCATATTCTTTCTTGTCCCATTGAGTCCTTAGTTCATGACGGTGACCCTGAAGATAGACAACTTTGTTGCCTGTTCATTTATTTTTATACTTTTGTATTGTTTCGTTAACAGAAGGTCACAGTCCAGCAGAGACTCTTCTTTCCTACTGTCTCCCAGGTAGGGAATGGTACCCTAGGTGCTTCATTTTCAGCTATCCATCATCGTTATATGAGATGTATTCCATTGAAAGGGGACTGCACACTTGAACAATTGTTTGTCCCTTTGTGTCTCCACTCCCCAAGGCACAATGCAACTTGGGATTGATAGAGTGCCTCTAATAGTGTGGTAATATGGCAAGTGCAATGTCAACTGGGACTGGCATCCACTGGGTGGGATTGGCTGTATTGCCATTGAAAGGCAGAATTCATCTACTCTGAGTTGCTCCATGCACTACCCAGTTCTTCTGTCACTATCAGATGTGCGTCTTCTTGGAAGGTAGCTTCTTGTCCTGACATGGCTAGAAAGATAAAGCAAGGCTTCACAGGGTGGGGTACGGTTACCATCTCTATGAAAGAAGGAAGAGTAGCTCCAGTGGATCCATCAACAGTTGTGATGAACTGTAGAAAAAACATCGGTGTCTGATCCATCATGGGATACAGCTTCTCAGCAGCAAGGGCATGCATGGGAGTCCGGCCTAAATACTTAATTTTTTTTGGGGGAGGGGGTCTGCCTGGCCTCCTCCCCAGGACTGATCTCGACCATGGGGAACCCCATCCCCTGGGCCCCGGCCATATGACTGGGGTGCCCCCGAGGGCACCCAGTGACAACTTTGGGGACCACAGGGAGAGCCAGAAAGCACACACGGTCCCAGCCGGCTCCACACCTCCTCTGGGAGCCAGCATTGCTGTCACAGAGAGGGAGCTGCTAAAGGTAGTGATCCCTGGGGGTGCGCGCAGCCCCCTGCATTGAACGTGCGGGGAGGGCTGGGTGGCCCCCTGGCATTCCATTACATATAAGCACCGGGGATGGGTTTTTTCAACGTAAAGTACATTTATAAGGTAATCTAATCACCATGCATAGCAGAAGTTGTTGCTGGGCCTGGCCTGCGACCAGACCCTGCGACCAACCCCCCTAACCACCCAACCCCATGCTGAGCATGGCCCTTTGGGCGTGCACACCAGGAGTTGGCTGCGGCCGGTCTCTCTGGGTGTGAGAATAGGTGTGAGAGGGTGTATCTGGGGGTAAGAGTGGCTGTGGGAGTGGCTATCTCGGTGTGAGAGTGGGTGCAGCAGATTCTTAGTGAGTGCATCAATTTCTGTGTGGGTCTGTAAGTCGGTGCATCAGGGGGTGCATGAGGGTTTCAGTGGGTCTGTGAGTGGGTGTGTGAGAGTCTGAGTGGGTCTGTAAATGGGTGTGTGGGTGTCCGAGTGGGTCTGTGAGTGGGAGTGTGAGGGTCTGTGTGGGGCTGTGAGTGGGTGCATAAGGGTCTGAGTGGGTGTGTGAGTGGGTGAAAGAGATTGAAAAAGAGAAATTGAGAGAGAGAGAAAGAGCGTGAGAGGGAGACAGAGTTGTTTAAGCTTTGGTGAATCATATACATAGAATGATATATTTCCAGACAAATTAAAAAGAGTGAGATCACCTTTCATAATAAACCGTAAAACATTTGATGTTGAAAACAAATTAAAGTAGGGAAATGTCAACAGACACGCCTGGACTAGAACCCCCAACTTTCAGTGTGAGGGTATGTGACTATTACGCCACTAATACTAATACTATTATGCCACAGGTGACTACTTACTGTGATGTGAAGTCATTGCATGGATAGACTATTGCAATGACCATCTCTCTCTCTCTTTGATCCCTTTATGGGATGGGAGAGAGAGAAAGTAACAGGACTGTGTGGGGCCGGCATTACTCCCAGAAGCAGGGAGCTGCTTTAAACAGCAGCTCCCTGTTTCCAGGAGCAATGTTTTCATCTGTTACCCTGCACACATACTTGTGTACAGGGAAATAGATGAAAACTTTGCTTTCTGATAGCAGGCAGTGTTTGACAGCTTCCACTGTCAGAAACCAGACTTTGGCCCTCATTACGATCTCGGCGGTTAAAACTGCCGAGATCTGCGTGCGCCAAAGTTATAATCAAAATAAAAAAATATTTTTTTGTAGAAACTAGGTCCTAAATATAACTACCTAGTGGCGACCACCACTAGGCAATGTGTGTGCGTGTGCATTAATATGTATATAGATATATATATAGAGGGAGAGAGAGAGAGAGATAGATATACATATATATATGTATATATAATATAAACATATATATATATATATATATATATATATATATATATATCTTTACATTTTCTTGTATCAATTCAGAATTCAAACTTGAGAGGTATGGAACCTGTTCACTGGGGTTGAAAGGTCACATGATGGTCTCTTTCATTGAATGCAAATTATACTTATGTTCTTAAATTAAAATTTCATTCATTTTAACAGACGTTTTAACCAATTATGTATCCAAACAATACCTAAAGCAGAATCTTTCAGAAAAACATTTGTGCGTGGCCAGCACATTTCTCTTTGAGCAGACACCAAACAGTTGAAATTAAACCATGCTGTGGAGAATCCATCAATGGAGTAAGAAACAATGGAAGAAGAAACATTGGTGTGTGGTGTAGTGTTAATATTACTGTATTTAAATAACGGATAATTACCCAGGACATATGTAAGCTTATTTGTGGTTAATAAGTGACATATGGAAAGAAATCTAAACGTCTATTGCTCTTGTGTGCATCGCCATAGCTCTTAAGGATGAACAAGGAACCTTAGTCTCTATGCAAGCAAGTGATTTACATAGTAATATTAATTTCACCATTGATGAGGGTGTTGTGCTAAGAAGGAGCTTCTGTGACACCCAAGAGAGGATAGTCAGACACCATGTCTGGCTGAACATGGGAATTAATGTCACTTGTACCAACCCACAGGGCAGTTTGCCAAGATTGGTGAAAATGTAAAACGGAGGTAACAAATGACAGGGTCGTTGAAAAAATATACAATGTCAGTAGTTACACGACGTTGTAATAAGAATACGGAGAAATAGGAAGAAATACTAATCAGATCTGAACGGGCATACAAAAGAGATATAAAAGGCAATACACACAGCTCAAAACTCAGATGAACCATATATATTTAATGCTGAGATTCCGGAAAATAGTCATTTAAAAGCCTGTTGTCCAGCCTGGATGTAGGTGAAATGAGAGGTTCTGGGACTTAATGTTTATGACCTATGTCAGTATTACCTGAATGTGTGCAGGCCAAACTCCTAATGGGAGATTGGGTGTCTTATAAAAGCTCTTCTGAGCATTAGTCAAGATGTTTTGTGAAAGAGTTCACAGCTGCATGCAGATGTTTGGCGGAACGTAGCCCTATAAATGTGCCCATCAGCCAATGCCCGATGACCGCAGTAGCTCCCCAGTTAATCTGTTGGCTATTGGCTAACACTAGGGAGGTATTTAAAGTCCCCTCTGATGCTCTGCACCCGAGGAAATCCTTTTTTTTTTTTTTACATCAGGCTGCTTGGGAAGTAGCCTTATCTAAAAACAAAACAATAGTTTTTGTACTAACTTGAGCTGGATGCGGTAACATCATTGCAGGACAGTGAAAGTAAAACAAGCTGGGGGGCTTGTTTTACTTTTGTTGAATCGGAGCTCGGGAGAATATCTCAACCCTCAAGCACTGATTTATTTGGGAGAGGTATCGTTGGAAAGAGGAGAATCTCCCCTTTCTAATGCTACCTCTACCCAGAGGATCTGTGCTTGAGCATCACTACAGGAGAGCAATCTCCAAGCAGGGATCCACCTATTAGCCTGCAGGGAAGTGGGGATTAGCCCCTTAGGCAAGCGTTTGTGCTCTCACTAGCACACTTAATTGCCCAATCTTTCTGCCCCTGTGGGTGGATGAGGGTAATTACTCCTGCTCTGTCCTGGAAAAGGGTGGTTCAAAAGCCCAACAGGCACCAGGGAAGATTTTAAATATAGGGGTGGAAGCTGCCCACCATAGGCATGGCCATGCCCCATCCCACAAAATGGAGGCATCAGCCTTTCTGCATAGGGATATTTATCCCCATCTCACCCCCAGGTGGGACAGGAAGCCCACTAGGAGCCAGGGAAGTATTTAAAAAAAAAAAAAGAAATATAGGGAGGCTGCCCACCATGGCAATGCCCCCACCCCAACTAAATTGGGCATCAGTCATTCAGCCCTACCCCTGACCCCCTCCATGGAGCAAACAGAATGAATAACCCTGTTCTGGCCTGGGAGGTGGAAGGTGGGGTAATTGGGTGGGTACTAGCCAGAAAGCCCACTAGACACCAGGGAAAGATGTTTGTTCTCTAAAATATAGGGGTAAGGGCTGCCCACAGTGAGCATGGCCATGCCTCAATGCCAATTACATGGGGCATCAGTCTTTCTGCCCCCCGGTAGAGGATGGGGATAATTACCCCCGATCTGCCCTCCAGGGGACCAGAAAGCCCACTAGATGCCAGGGAGAGCTTTTTTAAAAATATAGAGTCGGGGCTGCCCAAGATGGGCATTGCCATATCTCTACCACTACTAAATAGTGCATTAGTCTTTCTGACCCCATGGGGAACAATAGCGCTAATTACCCCCATCTGCCCCCCCACCTCCAGGGGTGCAGATAGACAGCCAGACACCAAGGAAAGCAGTTGTTAAAACAAAATAGGGATAACCCTGATTTGCCCCCCATGGGGACAGAAAGTCCACTAAAGACCAGGAAAATATTGGTAATATATATATATATATATATATATATATATATATATATATATATATATATATATATCAAAAACGAAGTTGTCCTCATGTGAAAGCGCACTCCCAACAGGTTAATTAAACGGGAAGAAAAAGCAAAGTCAGCAACTCACAGTGAATTTCTTTAAGCTGTTTCATTATTCCAGGCCTTTGGTTATAAAATCATCTCTGGACACGTGTTTCTAGGTCAATCCTTTCTTCAGCAGAGAAAAATATAGAAGTGTTTCACCCTCGTAGGTGCAGCCAGTGCTGGAAGTGTTCCAGGCATTTCTTTCTTGTTGAAAAGACCGGCATGGCTTCAGCTTGGGTTCATTATTTCGTTTGGCTCCAGCAACCCACTTGGGGCAAAATTAAAAAATTGCAGGACCACCATAACCAGCATGCACTGCTCATTTGAGAGGCCCACTGGGGCGGACTGGTATTTAAAGAGACTAATCAGGTGCCTGCAATTAGACAAGCTGAAGCCATGCCGGTCTTTTCAACAAGAAAGAAATGCCTGGAACACTTCCAGCACTGGCTGCACCTACGAGGGTGAAACACTTTTATATTTTTCTCTGCTGAAGAAAGGATTGACCTAGAAACACGTGTCCAGAGATGATTTTATAACCAAAGGCCTGGAATAATGAAACAGCTTAAAGAAATTCACTGTGAGTTGCTGGCTTTGCTTTTTCTTCCCGTTTAATTAACCTGTTGGGAGTGCGCTTTCATATGAGGACAACTTCGTTTTTGATATATATATATATATATATACGGGTGGGGGGATGCCCACTGGGGCCATGCCCATGCCCCACTCCAACTAAATTAGGCATCAGTCTTTCTGTTCCCTGGGGGGGACGGATGGGGATAATTACCCCCGATCTGCCCCTTGAAAGGGCAGAAATTCCACTAGACACCAGGGAAAGGATTACTTTTACAAAAGGGGGCTCCTCACTATGGGCATGGCTATGCCCACCCCCCCCCCCCAAAAAAAAATGGGCATCAGTTTTTCTGCCCCCCCCCCAGGTTGGACAGAAAGCCCGCTAGATGCTCACAAAATGTTTTTTTTTAAAAACTATTGGTGTTGGGGCTGCCCACCCTGTACGTGACCATGCCCTCACCACAAGTAAATGGGACATCAGTCTTTCTGCCCCCTGGAAGGAGGATAGAGATGATTACCCCGATCTGCCCTCCCCCACCGGGGGGACAGGAAGCCCCCTAGACACCAAGGAGAGCTTTTTTTTTAACTATAGAGGTGGGGGGTTGGCTAAGGTGGGCATGGCCGTGTGCCCACCCCTACTACATAGGGCATCAGTCTTTCTACCCTCCCCCAGTGGGTGTATGGGGATAATTACCCTCGCTCTGCCCTCTAGATTCAAATCCTTTAAATAAAATAGGGGTGAGGGCTGATATGATAACTATCCCCAATCAGCCTCCTCCCCCGTCGGGGGGGGGGGGACAGAAAGCCCACTAGATACCAGTTTTTTTTTATTTTTAATGTAGGGCTGTGGGCTGGCTGCAATGTGCCTGGCCATGCCCCCACCAAAAAAATGGAGCATCAGCCTTTCTGCCCCCCTGGGTGGCACATGGGAGTAATTACCACCATTTGCCCCCCAAGATGGGCAGAAAGCCACTAGATACCAGGGAAAGTGTTTTTTTTAAAACATTGGTGGTGGGGGCTGTCCACCATGAGTTTTTTTAACAATCCCTCACCCGCAAAAGCAGATGGAGACATCTACCCCCCCATCTGCCTCCCAGGGGGGACAGAAAGCCAACTAGATGCCATGGAAAGCTTTCTTTTTAAATATGGAGATGGTGCTGCACAGGATGGGCATGGCCATGTCCCCACTTCTACTAAATAGTGCATCAGTCTTCCTGTCCACCCCCCACTGGGGGTCAATGGGGATAACTTTCCCTGATCTCCCCCCCGGGAGGCAGAGATGAGAGGGAAAATATTTTTGGAAAAAATTCTATAGGGGTGAGGGCTGGCCACTATGGGCATGGATATGTCCCCACCCCAATTAAATCAGGCATCAGTCTTTCTGCCCCCCTGGGGGCGGCTGGGCATAATTACCCTCAATCTGCCCTCGGGGGCACAGAAAGCCCACTAGACACCAGGGAAAAGTTTTTTTTTCAAAATAGAGGTGGGGCCTGCCCAAGATGGGCATGGCCATGTCCCCACCGGGGGTGGATCGGGAGAACAGAAGGCAGAAAGCCCACTAGATGCCAGTGAAAGTGTGTGTAAATAAAAAGAGAGGTGGGGACTGGCCACCATGGGCATGGCCATGCCCCCACTCCAATTAAATGGTGCATCACTCTTACTGCCCCTCCTGGGGGGAACATGGGGATCATTACCCCCTACTTGCCCCCCAGGGGTGACAAAAAGCCCAGTAGGTGCCATGGAAAGCTCTTTTTTTAAACATAGAGGTGGGGCTGCCCAAGATGTCCCCACCCCTACTAAACAGGAAATCAGTCTTTCTGCTCCCCCAGGGGGCGGGTGAGAGTAATTACCGCTAATCAGCTCAACGGGGGATAAAACATCCACTAGACACCATGGAAGCATTTTATTTTTACATAACATAGGGTTGGGGGCTTCTCATCACAGGCATGGCCATGCCCTAATCCCAATTAAATGGGACATCAATCTCCCTGCCCCCCCTGGGGAGGAGATCGGGAGGATTGCCCCCAGTCTGTTCCCATCCCACCTAGGGGATCCAGAAAGCCCACTAGACCCCAGGGAAAGTTTTTGTTTTAAATATAGAAGTGGGACCCCTGGCCCCACCCAATTGAATGAGGCATCAGTCCTTCTGCCTCCTGGAGGGGGGTAGATGGGAATAATTACCCCCTATTTGCCTCCAGAAAGGGGAAGAAAGCCCACTAGATGCCAGAGAATACATTTTATTTTATTTTTACAAAAAGGGGCTGCTCACTATGGGCATGGCCTTGCCCTCATCCAATTAAATGGGACATCAGTCTTTCTGCCCTGTCTGGGGAAGAGAAGGGGTGATGACCCTCAATATACCCCCCGGGGAGCAGAAAACCTGCTAGACACCAGGGAAAGCTTTTTGTTAAATGTCGGGAAGGCCACCATTGGCATGTTCATGTTCCCACCCTCAGAACCAAGCAGACAGTCTTTCTGCCCCCCCACCTGGGAGTGCGAATGGGTAGATCACCTTCGGCAGAAAGCCCACAAGACACCAGGGATTTTTTTTAAAGAGGTATAGGAGTGGGGCTTCCCACCATGAGTATGGGCATGCCCCCAAACCACAGCAGGCAATCTTTCTGCCCCCCAGGGGGAAGATGGGGTGATTACACCCTCTCTACCCGAAGGGGGCAGAGAGCCCCCTAGACACTAGGGACTACATTCAGCAAATACTTTTCTGAGGGAGTGTCACCCCATTGGGCACGGGTGTGTGTCCTCCCTCACCCCGGGGCCCAATAGACTTTCTCCCTCTCCTGGGGGTTGGGCAGAAAGCCTCCTAGACCCCAGGGATTTCAAAATGACACAGAAAAAAAGAGATGCGGCCACCTACTTTGGCATTGAGCGAACCTCTGTCACAGTGTGGCCAATAGTGTCTTTTTGCCCCCTCTAGGGGCATATAGGAGGCTTGGTCCAATTCGGGAGGTTGCCTCAAACTTGCTCCAGGGGATGGAAAATCTAGCTGACTCCATGGATTTTGCCTGTGGGCCAAAACAAAGTGATGTGGCTATTGTACCCTGCATTGGCCACAACCCCACCTCAAAAGGGACAAATCAGTCTCCCCCACTTCCCACAGGGGCTAACAGGAGGTATGGCCCCAATTTGCCCCTGTGAGACAGAAAGCTCACTGTATAGAAGGAATATATATGTTTTTTTAATAAACTAATGTGGTTGGTCTTGTTTCACCACCACCCCCACCCCTAAAGCATCAACAGTCTTTCTGCTCCCTTGCAGACTAAAGTATTCCATCCCAATGGTAAGGACATTTGACTCTTTTATATGCTTTTTTTGCATATAGGACTGAAGAGTGAGACTGAGTCAAATAATGGGTGAGTACCTGAATTTTTTGGCTTAAGTAGTCTGCCACCTGAAAACATCTACCAGACCCAGACAGTTCTGAAAGCTACAAATCTGGTGGAGTCCAGGGTGGTGTGCTTCACATGGGTCCCACACCACTTTCTTACCCACAATGCCCTGCAAACCTCAAACTTAGAATAAAAACAGACATTTTCTTCCATTTCTGTGATGAGAACTTCTGTAACCTGTGGTGAGCCACGAACCTCCTTCCATATAGCATTCTCCCTACTCTCCTGATAAAACAGTACCTCACTTGTGTGGGAGGCCCTATAGTGCTAAATGCAGAGATCAGATGGGGGAAGCTGTGGGATTTGGGGCTGTGCTCACTCACCACCCACGGAAACCTACCAAGCATAGACATTTATGAGAACTAGTCAACGCTTGAATTCCACGGTGGTGTGCGTTACATGGATCCCATGAGGTTTTCTTACCCACAATGCCCTGCAAACCTCAAAGTTTGCCTGACATTCTGCACTTTCCTTATATTTCTGTGATGAAAACTTCTGAAATCCTCAGGAATCCACAAAATCCCTACCACCAAGTATTGCCCCAGTGGTGCCAATAAAAACATTGCACAACTTGTGTGGTTAGGCCTAGTGCCAGCAACAGAAACTGATTAAACAGGGGACGATGGGAGTCCCCTCGGAAGGGCTCCAATTGATCGTGGTTTGATCCATTTTTCTCACCCACAAATTCAGAGATGTGCAAATAACCACTGCTCCTAAACTATCTTGCACCCATTTAAGAAATGCATAGGTTTCCTTGACACCCATTTTTCACTCTACATATTTCATTATATGAATTGGTCTATTCTAGGTACACAATAAAAAACACTGTACGGTCAGCTCAGTTTTGTGCTTTGGGCAACTGGGGTTCTTGGAGAATCTACCAACCCTATATATCCCTACAACTAGAAGGGTCTAATGGATATAATGGTATGTTTTTTTGTAAATAAGCCATCATGAGAAAAAGTTACAGATAAAAACGTTGTCACAAACATTCGTTTTATTTCTTCTAATTTTCAATGTTTCTTTCAACGGTTAGTTTCATTGAGAAAACCAAACCTTGAGGGATCCATCAATATGACTCCTTGCTGAATTGAGAATTTTGTGTACTTTTCAGAAATCAATAGTTTTCCTGGATTGCCCATGGGTTTTACACTGTTTTCCACCACAAGTAGGTTGAGAGTTCAAAAAATAGGAAACATGGGCTACTTCTTTGAAAATGACAAAACAGTGGTAAAACATTTTTTTTTATTGAGCTCTGCATGTTCCTGAAAGCAGGGAAAATCATGACTTTAGCACCGCAAACCATTTGTTGATGCCATTTTAGGAAAACAAAAACAGACACTTTTATCCAGAGCACTTTTTCTTCCTATTTTTCAGAAAAAATCCAAATATAGCTACATTCTAACTATTTTCTCTGTAACCTCCTGGAGAATCCACAAACTCTGGGTACCTTTAGAATCCCCATGATGTTGGAAAAAAGGACATCATTTTGGCATGGATAACATTTGTGGAAGAAAGTTAGGGAGTTCTAAGTGCAAACTACCCCAAATAGTCAAAAAATGGGTCAGCATAGGTGGTGGGGAGCACCAGCAGTTAGGGGTTGATGTAGTGAAACCCATTAACTATAGAATCCAGAGAATCCAGACACACTTGTCAATGTCAAAAATCTGGAGAAACACCAAATCCACAGAAGCCCAAAGCAACTTCAGAGCCGCCACCGCACACCACCAACTCATCAGAAGCAGTTAAAATAAAGCAATACAAGATAGAATCTCCTCACTTGCACACAACAGCATGGAACCCTTCAGCATCAAGGAGTTCACCCAACCCAACAGTGAAACAATGGCCATCCCACTGTTGCGTAGGCTCTCATTATTCTAATGAGACTACTGGATTTTGAGAGGCAGAATCGCCCGCGGTGTGGGAGACTAAGTCTAACCCACTGTGGGTGACACCTGTCTCTTCAATTTGGGTTTTGCTCCAGTTAACTAGCAGTGCCTCATCTCTACCCAAGGATAGGGATGACTGGGCAGCCGAGCGCATGACATACTTGGCTTCTCAGGGAAGTCGTGGTCACTCAGGTCACATCTGTTTCCCTCATTAACAATTCAGTCTCATATATAAATGACAAACAGAGGCAGTATACGTTTCAATAATGAGTTTAATAAAATGACTGCATCGTAGATAGCAAAGCATGAGCTGCAATAACCAGGACGACACAACATGTCAGTATTAAAATTGTGATGATAAAGGTGAGGCATAAGAACAACGCTATCATATTGTCACTATATTCAATGGACTAATTCCTGCATAGGCTATGATAGAGCACAGCACGTTAAGCTCTAATTCTGCCCTTCAGGTTCCCCTGGGAAGACATCAACCCCCATGCCTGAGCAAAGGCCTGCGGACTGCATTAGCATCTGTAGCAAAGCATTCAGCAATCAGCATACAGTTGTGGTTCACTGGCTGGAATTTCCCTCTAACGTGTAAGGGACAAGGAAGTGTTTTATAATAACACAGCTGATGTTCTGAGAAAATATTCCTACATAAGGATGTGTGTTTTCTACGAATGTTAGAGACTAAACTTCTACCACGTTCACCGGCAATGTACCGTGCTGTAGCCTTGGAAGAAGCATAGAGTGATCAAGAATGTCTTGTTTGAGAACAGAGTGCTGGCCTAGGCAAAAACAGTTAGATAAGTGGAAAATAAAACAAGACCGTAAAAATGGTTATTGTAACAATAATAAGACAAAGCCGGATAAAATATATCTAGGTTAAAGTGCACAGCGGCCTAGTGTGTTAAAGTAACGTGCATGGAGCTATAACTAAAATGGCTACACAACACCACCCGCACCAGACCTCTGTGACAGACTAAACACTTACTTCCACCACAAAATGAAGACCATCTATGACAGCTTCAATGAGGACAACCGATGCCCAGGACCCCCTCCACCGGACCCCGACACCAATAAACCAATGATCACCAACTGGACCACCAAAAACACACTGAAAACAATGAAGTCCATACACTGCGGGCCCCCCACGGGTCCTTGCCCCCACCACATCTTCAACAGAGGCGCTGACACCATCGCTCTCAAGCTCTGCCTCACCATCAACCGCTCCCTAGCTGACCCCTCCTTCCCCATCGACTGGAAATACTCAAGAAACCCTCGGCAGACCCCATTGACCTCAAGAACTTCAGGCCCATTTCCCTGCTCCCATTTCCAGTGAAAGGCATCGACAAAGCCATCAACAGCCAACTCGCCACTTTTATCGAAGACCACAACATCCTCGACACCTCCCAATCCGGATTCAGAAAAAAAACATAGCACCGAAACAGCCCTCCTGGCTGCAACTGATGACATCTGCTCCCTGCTGGACAAGGGAGAGACGGCGGTACTGATCCTGCGAGGCCTCTCGGCGGCCTTCGACACAGTCTCCCACCACACCCTGATACGCAGACTTCACAAAGCCGGCATCAGAAACAGAGCCCTCAACTGGACCCAATCCTTCCTCTCAGGCAGAACTCAACAAGTGAGACTCGCCCCCTTCCTCTTGGACCCCAAACCTACCACCTGCGGAGTTCCCCAGAGATCCTCCCTCAGCCCCATGCTGTTTAACATCTACATGGCCCGCTGGCCGCCATCGTTAGAAGCTATGGAATCAACATTGTCTCTTATGCCGACGACACCCAACTCATCCTCTCCCTATCCAACGAACCCAACACAGCCAGACACAACTTCAGCAAAGGCATGGGAGCAGTTGCTAACTGGATGAAAAACAGCTGCCTTCAACTAAACGCGAACAAGACAGAAGTACTCATCATGGGCCCTCAACCCAATGTGTGGAACCACTCCTGGTGGCCACCCACCCTCCGAAGCCCGCCCACCTCTACAATCCAAGCCCACAACCTCAGGATCATCCTGGACTCCAAACTCAACATGGACCACCAAATCAACTCAGTCACATCCACCTGCTTCCCTACCCTCCGACCCTCCTACGCAAGACCTTCAAGTGGATCCCCCTTGAAAACAGAAAGACAGTCACACACACCCTCATTACCAGCAGACCGGACTACGGCAACGCACTCTACGTGAAAATCAGCAATAAACTCACCCTCAAACTACAGAACATCCAGAACACCGCCACCAGACTGGTCCTCCACACTGCCACATACCTCAAAACCTGCGCCCACTACACTGGCTTCTCATAGAGAAACAAATCACCTTCAAGATCCTCAGCAATGCACACAAGGCCCTCCACGATACCGGACAAGCCTACCTGAACAGGCGACTCAACTCAACTTCCACGTACCCCACAGGACCCTACACTCAGCCTAGCTCTCTGTCGCAGAAGTACCCCACATCAGGAAAACAAGGACAAGGGGACGCTCTTTCTCCCACCTTGCAGCCACAGCCTGGAACACCCTACCGCTCCACTTCAGATGAACCACCCCCCCATCTCAACTTTACGAAGGAGCTGAAGACATGGCTTTTTGAAGAACCACCTCCCTGATGGACGCTACACCCCCCCCCTCAGCACCTTGAGACCCTAGCGGGTGAGTAGTTGCGCTTAACAAACACCTGATTGACTGATTAATGGACGGTGTCAAGAGATCTGATGATTATTTCTTGACCATTGTATAACACATTGAGAAGTTTAGAAAGCTAATTAGATAAGAATATTTATTGTTTGCTGCTTTTGTAGAGTGCTGTGAGTGCATCCAATAGTCTTTGTGGAAGGATAGGGGTAGAGTGTATACAGGTGTAATCAGGAAGTAGCCTGGTAGACTGGATGATTGGTACAGATCAGAGCAATAGTTAACAACATAGTTTTCCAGTGTTTATTTTTGTGAAAGCTATTGTATTTCTTTTTTTAACAATGGGGCTCATATTTACTAAAGGTAGTTGGACAACTATGCAAAGTCTGAGTTGAATAAAATCCTGCTGAGATGTTTATAGCAGTGGAACTTTGAGACACCCTTTCAAATACCGACCTGAGATATGAGAAGATCTAGTTGCCAAATAGCTAAGACAGATTTGTAAAGCATTTGAAAGAATTATGCACCACTTGTGGAAAACTCTCTAGAGTCATTAAACTCAATTAATTAAAAAAGGCAGAATAATTTTACACTAGATGGTTATGTATCCCTTTCAAAGAAAGAGAGTTTACAAGGGTCGCCATGAATCATTCCCCTTAGGGTAAAAAACTCAAATGATTAGTCAAGTTACTTTGGTCTGGTCCAACACAACATAGTTGCAAATCTTTGGCCCCACACTCCAGAAACACAGCAGATCTAGTCTCTGGTCAGTAAGATCTAAATTGCTCTCTGAAAGTAATTGGTTCCTTCTTAAAAGTGATTTCACTCCTAATGTAGATGGTCAGCATCTGCACATATGAATACACATGATCAATATCCCCAAGACAATCTGCTGGAAGTTCCATGACTCATGAAAAGTCACTCTGACAATAATGGTTTTAAAGGAGAATTTCTGAAAATATCTCACTCACAAGCTGTGAGTAGAAAATAGATACACTCTTTTTATATGGCTTACTTAGGGAGGCCTTATAGTGAATAACTGTATCAAAGTCCTCTTATTCACTGCAGTAAAATCACAACACCAAAGTGGTTAACTGATGTGACATCATCCAGGGGATATGCTCCCTTCTCCTTTGTTCTACTACCTCACATGGGTTGGGTTTCAAGAGACCCATGTACAATGGTATAGTTGCAGATGGTGGTCAGATCCCACATCTTTTAGCTCAACAGGGTCACCACAGACCAAGGGAATTGGAAAGCGCAGGTGGCACTGTGCCTGCACCAGCCGCCTTTTCCTCTGTCAACGTGAGTCTCTGCACATCTGCATGCTCCACCCAATTATGTTTTACTTTAGATTCCGGTCTGACTCCACTAGATGTACAAAGTCATTTATAAATTATTGAGGCTTTTAAGAGAGAAGACACCAATTATAGTAATCTTGTGTCTTTTTTGATTAATGAGAGAGTGAATTAGAAATGTCACTGGTTAATAAATTGTATCTTCTGTGATATGATTTTAATAAACATGGTATTATTTGAAAACAGCTGACTGACCCACATAAGACCTCAGTCTCACAACGACTTCCAGAAGATTGGTCTACTTTAACTTCAGCACTGTTGTTATACCGTATTGAATAAACAAGACAATTTTTCTCTTTTATTGGAAAATCAAAGAGGCCTCATAATCTTACAGGTGAAAGTGATGACTGATTAAGATAAAGGCTGTGGTCTCTTTGTGAAAGGTGATAGTTCTGTTAAGTTCAAAGCTGATATAAAATATTTCTCTAATTTATTCCATAATGGCCTCAAGGTTTTATCCTCAAATATTAGCCAATAAACACACTGCATCAGACCAAAAGCAGTACGATACGGCCTTAAAATATAACTCCCTCTCCTGTTCACCTATTCTTAACTTTGAAAGTGCAAATTTAAATTTCTTCTTATTCAGTGAAATGTTATGGAATAGATAACATACATATTAATACTGGTGACAGTATTATTTTAATGGAATTCAGTCTTCCCCATTAGGGTAAGCCCAGTGGATTCCATCTTGAGATAGCATGTCAAGTTTATTTAAAATCTCCTCAACAATTATTTTTATGGCATATTTACAGGGATTAGTACACAACAACCCTAGGTATTTAAGCTTCAAGAGTTAAATAATTATTTCATACAAGACGTATTGAAGTGTAATGTCTGATTCATAAGAGTTCATTCTACAGCCGATAAAAACAATATACCATTTCCTTTATTTAAAAATTCAGGTAGAGAAATGTTGGAATGTGATATATATAAGGAAGAACATCATCTGCATATTTTGTCTAAGTGTCAAGGACTATAATAAAGAGAATGGGTGATAAAGGACATCCTTGTCCCTTATCAAAAATCGTGACCTTGGTGGAGTATAGAGTACCAAATAAGATCTAACATCTTGGGTCAAAAACCAAATCATTTCAACGTTTGGAGAATAAATTGTCAGCCTATTTTATTGAATGCTTCCTCAGCATCCAATGTAATTGCATTCAGAGCACAGGATAGTTTTGGAGCGTTAGTTCAAATATTAAAAAAAAAGGCTAATGTTATCAGAAGATAAACAACCTTTTACATATCCAGATTGTTCTACACCACTAACGGATGATAAAATGGTATGAATAGGTAGTCTAGCATTTTTTTGCAAAAATGTTATAATTTGGTTTACAATCTCCATTCTCTTTAAGAATACAACAAAACATAGCCTCCTGAAAAGTTCATTGAGCATATTTGGAGCTAAAAGGCATTGTATCATTTTAGGAGCTTAGGAAATAGAATGTTTGATGATATTGAGTAAAGTCTCCTGTGAAACCATCAGGTCCAAGAGCCTTCTCTTTCTTTTAGGAGATTAACTATCTTAATTCAATCAATATTTATAGTCAGATCAGATAATAAAATCTATCAACAAATGCAAGTTTAAAAAAAGATACAATCATAAAAACAATAACAACGACTAAAATGCAGAAACTGTAAAATATGTTCCTATTTAAAATGTGCACATATTAAGCAATGGACCAAACACCCTGTCTTGATATTTTAGATCATGCTGCATGCAAAAACATAGAAACAGAAAAGACCAGGTGCTCCTCCTCTGTTTGGGCAGAGGGGCGTCACCCCCGTCAGCAGCAGCAGCATCCAAACTTCTACAATACAACAATAATAAACTGTATTTATTGTCGTTGTATTGTAGAAGGGGCGGCCCACAGTCCATGATGGGCACGGGGGTAGTGCTGACACTCCCCCTCAGTATGCATGTATGTTTGGCCGGCCTTCTCAGGCCAGCCAAACATACAGGAGCACTAAGCTTTGTCCAACTTGGCAATGCAGTGCTCCCGGGTTGGAGAGAGCAGACAGACTCTCCCAATCTCCTAGGAGCTCTCCTACCAATCCAAACGCTGCTGTCATGCTGACAGCAGCGTTCAGATTGGCCACAGGGCAGGCTGGGAGCCAGTGCCAAAGGAAAGGAGAGCTGCGCAATGGTGGTGGCGGCGGAGGTGCATTCAGGTGAGTTTCTTATTTTTATTTTTTAATTATTAATTTGTTTTCACACACCCCCGCGCCACCCCACCCCCGCCACGCGTTGTGAGCTACTACTGGAAAAGACTACATACTACTAGTGTCAGATCTGCAAGTTCATAATGCTTTGGGTTGATTGGGTACCCTCAACAATGGACATAGGAGAGGAGCCCATCTGGTTCTGGGAATTGAATGAACAGAACAAAAGAACAACAGAAGTTCCTCATTTTACCCTGAACATCTTGAAAATGATAGGTTGATGTAATTGAGGAATTCATCATGCTTTAATTCAGATTTCTGGAGCAGAAATGCCTAAGATCGACTGCCAACTGTAGCATAGGAGGCACCTTTCTCCATAAAGTGTTCCCAGTACCTATCTTTCACCACAGTGACTGAAGCTGACTAGATCGATGATGGGCTAAGCCAGAAGTCTCTCAGACCTAGGTTAATTAATGACCTCTTGACAAAGGGTATCCATGGAATACTCAAAGCCTTAGTTCGACAGATAAAGGCGCGAAGCACATCTCTGTACGGCTTCATCTCCTCAGTATACCAAATACGTAGTCAGTAAACAATAGGCTCCAATTTTGCAAACTCAACAATGGGCTTCAGTCTGAGAAGTATTCTCATAGATCCCAAGTTATTCATATTCTCTAAGCCTTCCCAGAGCATTCTCAACCAGATTGATCACCACCCTAGAGTTCTTGTGTCATTTGAAACCCATGAACTTGCATCCATTTCCAACCCATGATTCTTGCAGAATAAGGAAAACCTATCTAACAATAGTTGTAGGCAGTTGGCGCATTATGAAATAAGAAGGGTGTTGTCAGCAAAAAGGAAGGCTGGTTCCTT